>NC_090930.1:1233306563-1233611076 GCF_040938575.1 Ambystoma mexicanum
CATACCGCCAACGGCGCCACACAGACCAATTCCGTGTCGCACTCATGACAATCCGTAACGAGCAGTATTCTGATGCTGTTATTTGAATAGGTCTATCATCATACCAGCCAGTAGGAAAGAGTAGAGGAAAAGCATGTGCTCCTATACTTTTTTCCCATATGCTGATTGGTGATCCCTTTTGTTTGTCGCATTGGGTACGTTTCTAGTGCATCTTTTATACAGTGTCATTAGAGTGCAATGGATGAATTGTATAATGGTCTAAAGTATTGGATATTGTTGCAGGATTTAGGAGCTCAAATTGACCAGCTTCTTGTGTCTCTTAAATTATTTCAGTGGTATCCTTCAAGTTTTCTTCAATATAAATTTCTTTGCAGTATTCATTATTCTCTTTTAGATATTGCAAGGCTTGTCTAACTATGTAAATCTACCAGTTGTTGCCAAATTGTTTTGTCTTTTGTAGGTACACCATTTACTAAGATAATTAAAGATTGCTACATGGGACGTTGCACTCCTAGAGTGTGCACATTTTGTTTTAGATCTAATGGTAAATACACTACTTTTCCACAAATACCTTTCACTAATTTAGAGGGAGGTAATTTTGCTATTTTTGGTTGAAGGCGTATTATTTCTTGAAAGGGGTGCACTGTTTGAATTATGATGCTCTCATATAAATTGAGTTGTTGGAGGGGTTTTGGTAGTGGAAATAATTCCAAATTATTTGTGATAGCACATGAAGGAGTTTGGTTGTTGTCAAGTTTTGTAGTGCAGTAACTGCAAAGTATTAAGGGGTCAGTTATTTCGTATTTGTTTTCTGCTATAGGGTAGGGAGCTAATTCAAACCATTTAGAATCTTCATTGTCTTCTATTTTGTATGTTAGGTCTACAGTTTTTTGTTACTTTTATAAAAAGTTGTACGGCAACATACACACACATGGTTTGGTACTTCAGCAGATGTACTTTTAAATTTCAGTATTTCTTTTTTGTATGTGTGTAGTAGAAGGTTGCCATGCATAGCATTGTTGCTATTTTGCTTTAAAGCTATTTCATTCTGTAAGTGGCTTTCACTTCCAAAAAATGTTTTCTGGATATAGTCAATTTCTTCAAGTAGGTCTTTTGCTGTACCATGTAGAAGAATGTTATTTAAATTGGCTAGTGCTAAAGCAGGACTTTTAGCATAATACATTTTATAGACTAGATTTCTTATAGTTGAATGATGTGTTGATATAATTTTGATATAATGGAAGGTGGTTTTGCAAGTAGGTCCTGTAATGCAGGCCAATGAATGTCCTTGTAGTCCTGTGTACTTGCGCACTGGACAGGTATCCATATTTTGCAGTAGTTTATTTTTGATTTTGTCTTTGCCTTTCACATATTGATTGAGGAATTGGCGTAAAGACTTGAAAGACTTTTTGGGAATGTTACACATTGACGTGCATGGCCATTTGTACACTAGACGTTCTGATTCAGTTGAATGGAGGGGTAATTCTAAGTTTTCAAACATATTTTTGTAAAGAGTACTTCTTGTTCCATTATGGTATTATTAACTTTTTCATAACCTCGTCCACTGCTATGTATTGCAATTGTATGTGTTTGCTTTTGTTTGTCTGCTTTTTCATTACAATATGGTTCTGTGCTTGTAGTGTGACTCCACTCACCTCCACAGATACTTAAGAAGTTATTTCTGTTGACATTTCGTTTATTGAGAAGTCTTTTTTGCAATTTAGTCATTAGTTTCGTTAGTGGTTTCATTTTGTTTAACACTAAAATAAATAACTTTCTTTTGAAAAGGATTGCACTGTCTATCAACGCTTCTAAGATTAATTTCCTATGATAGGTTTTAAGGGTTGTGCCTGATTTCTCTCCTGTTTTTATAAGATTGTGAAGGACTCTGTGACGAAACATTTTTGCTAAAATACTCTTTTTGGTATGCTTACTTTGCACTATATCAAGATTTATAGGAGCAGTTGTATCTGTAGTGGTAGCTGAATTTTTGTTAATTGTTTTCTGGTTCGTTTTACATTTTGAAAGAGGAGGCAAAGTTTGTGTACTTGAAGCTTGTTTTGTTTCGCTAAATGACTGTATTAGCTGTTTTGTTTGAACTTTTTTTACAAATTCTGCTAGAGATGGATGCTTATTTTGGACACTTTTATTTTCATTTGCTCTGCTTCTGCTTTGCTTTCTACGGACTTGATTTTTGGTAGGCATTCTTTAGGGTCTGTTGAAAAAAATAAAGAAGGTATGGGTTGGGGTGTTCTGCAATGTATGTGTGCTGTGTGCATGAGTGTCTGAGTAAGATGATAAAGATGTATGTGATGGTGTGTAATTGTGCATTGGGCAACTACAACTCGTTGCGATGGGTATTCTTGAATTTATGTGCTACTAAACTGGGGTTCAGACAGTAGAAAGTAAGCTAGTGGTGTGGAGAAGTACACATAGTACATCTAGTGATATAGAATTAAAACAGTATTTGTTATATAATATCAAAATTCTAGGGGCTAAGTTGGGTCATTTGTGTGCCAAAAAATAGGAATTTGTGCGCCAATCTGCTTGTAAATCTCTGTTTAAGAAATGGGGATTTGTGGACAGAATGGGGCACAATCTCTATTTTAGGGGCAGAAATAGCACAAATTAACCTTACAGTGTGTTTGAGTAATAGTACAAATATTATGGTGGGATTCAACTTACTTTTTTTCTGGAATGAGCAGGTTTCTTCTTACTTGTCCTTTGTACTTCAAATTCAGCTGCTTCTTTTCAGGCGAATGGTCTTCACTGCAATTGTAAAGGAAACAAATTAGTAATTTTGTTTGTATATAGCACTGTTTTTAATTGACATTGACCCTCAGCGCCTTTCTGCAAAACCATGAAAACTATCTTATTCACATAAGATGCGTCGCACCAGTTGAATACATATCATATGTTCTTAATGCATAAGCTGTATTGTAATGACTAACTGTACAAAACAAAATATAATTTCTATGCCTTGTGGAATTCATAATGTACCAATGAATGCCACTATTCCTGTAACTAAGTTCTTGCAAGTAACAGCGCCTCAATGCCCATGGGCTGTTGCGCGCTATATACATATAAATAAATAAATAAATAAATACATACATTTTCATGTTTCTGTACAAGTATTGTTGTTTGATATTTTAACATACTGTGTGCATGCAATTTTGTTAGAGTATGTTAACTCTTTGGATTGTACTATAAATATGTTAGTTCAACATGCTTTGCAAATGTGTGTGTAAAAAGAAATTAAATAGCAGATAGGTTTGGAAGTGACAGTTGATTATAGAAGATGGAAAAAAATGACAGTTAGTTCATTTTATAGATTATACAAGCTAAAAGTCAATCTGTTTATATTAATCTATAAGAATTCTACATGTACTATACAGAAAATATGCATACCTGTAGTTTGTGTTCATGCATATGGATATGCATGCAGCTGCAAGTAGAAATCTTGGAGACTTGTACAGTAGTTCTTGTAGAAGGTGCTGTCCAATGATATGACACTTGTACTCTATGATGATGCAGTTAGATGTAGAGGTCTTGGATGTGATTGGTGGATGGTCATGTGACTTCTTAGCTATATCCAATGAGGGAATGGCACAGAAAGTGAAATGAAAATGGTAGAAGGACTATCCATGTTACGATATGTCCGCGGACATGGCGGTAGTCCGCGGACATTGCGTGTTACATCCAGGTATTTTGGAGTGGGGAGGCTTGCAAATGAGAATGACCAGAGCAAGGGATCGGTCAGTAAAGTTTAGTGGGTGTGTTGTGCCAGGAGAGAGTTTCTCAGATACTCTTTTGCTGAGAGAAGCACAGATGGCTTTGTGTTTCAGAAAACAGTTTGTTTGGATTTTGGGAGACTTGTGGATACATTTTTTGAAGGTGCATGCAGAAAGCTGTGGAATAGCTGTAGATCTTGGATTCCCACATGTGGAGGTGCACTGGCATGGAGTACGTGGAATGAAGTGGTTGGACTTGCTACCTCTCTGTGCTACTTTGGAGACAGAGCAACATCCAGACATAATTGTAATTCATTGTGGAGGGAACAGTTTAGGACATGTGTCTGGAATTTCTTTGCAATTTGCAATGAAAGAAGGGCTTGGGAAGGTCATGGACATGTTTCCAAATTTTCAAGTAATTTTTTCACAGATTGTGCAGAGACAAATGTGGCTTCGTTCTTCTTCATTGGGTCCACAAATGGAGAAAGCAAAGCGCAATGTCAATAAGGCTGTTTGTGCCTTTGTAAGAGATTTTGGCATGTCCTCTTTTCACAATGAAAATATTATGTTTCGTAGAACATACATTTTTCGCAGAGATGGAGTCCATATTACTTATGCTGGCAATCAGATTTTTCTGAGAAATGTACAAAATGTATTGCAACCTTTTTTGGAATTACAGCATCCATTTTGTAGTACGTGTTGAGCATTTCAAATTTTTCAAACACAAACAAACACCACCAAAAGGCTCTTTTCAGAGCCACCACTTCCTCTCAGACAAAACTGCAATGGTTATGATAGGGCTGCACCCCAAAATTTTAGATGTTCGCGGACTGTCCGCGGACTTCTAAAAAATACACAGGTCCCTGCTTCATTTATTTTCACTTCTATTTTTAAACTGTGAAAGGAGGCTCTGAAAAGAGCCTTTTTTATTTTTGTTGTTTTATATTTTTGTTGGGGTTTTTTATACACGGCACACTAGGAGAGGAGGGATAAGGAGGGTAAGGGGGGACACCAACCACGGGGATAAGAAAGGGCGGGTGGAGAGAGGAAGATGTAGAGTGGGTTTTACTTGGGTAGTGAGCAGATCTTCTCGTGCTCTGAGACTAGATCCTCAAAAGCACTTCAAAGTCTCTCCCCCCTGCAGAGTACTGCGTCACAGTACATACACAGAACTGTAACCCTCGAAAGGTAAGGGTCAAAAGTATTGCGTATGGCCTGTGAGGCAGTTTCAGGAATACGCTGTCCCACAGGAGTGCTCCTTGTGGTGACAGGATCGGAAATGGAGGATGAAGTAGAGGAAGTCAACCTACTACGCTCCTCGCAAGGTACAACCTTGCGAATGGCCCCAGTGTGGAATGACTTTAAGTGTCGCTTCATGGTAGTTGTCCCAAAGCTGTATGAACCAGGCCTCCCGTGACTGAGTACCATTTTGCACTCTTTGCAGGTGACTCGGTTCGCACGCGCCTTAGGAACATTACCATGAATGGTAAATAACCGCCACACCCAAGACTCACGCCGAGTGCTGGTAGTAGGGAGTTCCTCTACCTCATTCTCGTCATCTTCTTCATCTTCCTCTGCATCCTCACTCCTGTTCCCCTCTTCAGGTCCTTGGGGAGGTGGTGGTGGTGGAGGGGGTGGGGGTGGTGCTGAGGCAGATGTAGCACCAGGTGGCTGTACTGCAGCCATGGATGCCATCAGGTTTCAGATGAAAATCTGGAAAGTTGGCAGGAAAATGCACTGTGTTCTGTAAGATAGCCGAAACACAATGAGAATGAGCTCTAGGGTATGGCCTTTTATAGGGGTGCTTGTGCGCGGTTCGCGGACATGAGCGATGTCCGCGGACAGATCGAACACCAAAAAAAGGTTTAAAAAGTCCCAAAAAGTAAGTAGAAACTCAGGATTACTATGTGGGACTTGTGCTATGGTGAGTTATTATTGAAAATTATTGTGGATTGCTTGAAAAGGTAGTTTTAAATTGTTCGGGGACACAAACAGTGTTCGCAGTCAGAACACACGCTCAGCGTGGATGCGGTCATATGATAGCTTGGCAAACATGTCCGCGAAGGGAGCCGATGTCAGCAGGACATCAAATGCACTGAAACTGTTTTGCGCATTCACGTTGGTGTTCTACGGACACTGTTTGTGTCCTGAAATTAATTAAAAGTGTGTCACAAGTGAAACGAACAGTTACGGACGGGCGTTTGTTCTTAGAACAGTTTCAACTGGCTTGCGAACAATACGGACAGGCATAGAATCCTTAAGACACCCCATTTTGTTTATTTGCGAACATCCCGGGACACTTGATGTGTTCTTAGAACAGTTTGAACATGCTTACGAACAGCACAAACAAGTCTAGCCTCCTCAGGACACCCTGATTTTGTTTATTTACAAATATTTTAGGACACCGTGTGTGTTCTTAGGACAGTTTCAGCTTGCCTCCGAACAATACGGACAGGTATAGCGTCCTTAGGACACCCCCATTTTGTTTATTTACAAACATTTCAGGATACTGCCTGTGTTCTTAGAACAGTTTCAACTCGCCTGCGAAGATTACGGACAGATCTAGCGTCCTCAGGACACCCCCATTTTGTTTATTTACGAACATTTCAGGACACAGTGTTTGTTCTTAGGACAGTTTCAGTTTGCCTCTGAACAATACGGACAGGCATATCGTCCTCAGGACACCCCCATTTTGTTTATTGACGAACATTTCAGGACACCGTGTGTGTTCTTAGGACAGTTTCAGCTTGCCTCCGAACAATACGGACATGTATACCGTCCTTAGGACAACCCCATTTAGTTTATTTACGAACATTCCAGGATACTGCCTGTGTTCTTAGAACAGTTTCAACTCGGCTGCTATCAATACGGACAGGTCTAGCGTCCTCAGGACACCTCCATTTTGTTTATTGACGAACATTTCAGGACACCGCAGTGGTAGTTTGATTGCGGACATTCCAAACACCAGCTCTGTTCTTAGAACAGTTTCAACTTGCATGCAAAAATTACAGACAGATTTAGTGTCCTTAGGATGCTCCCATTTTCATTTCTTTACGGACATTCCGGACACCCACGCTGTCCGCGGACACTTCAACTGCTTTTTAAAAAAAGACAAGAAATTAATTAGGACACAATATAATAATTTTACTTTATTTTATATGGATGTTAAATTTATGACAGAGAAGGTGAGGCGGAAACTGAAACAAAAACAGGAGAATTGGGGGTTTCAATAGGATTTATATGAGGTAAAGAAGTGATGGAAGTCTCATCAAACGTTTTGGTTCATGGAGAGGGTTTGGGGATAATTGACTGGGATATGGTGAGGGGGGACAGGTACATATGGGACATTGGTATGTAGTTGTTTGTTTCAAGTGATCATCCACAAAGTTTTTTAAATTGTTAAAATTTGCCATGAGTAGGTCCATTATTTCTTCTATGTGCTGAAGAGTCTTATCCAATACTTCTTTTTCTTTGGTATTTTCAATTTTTGTATGGTCTGTACAAAAAAATGTATATGTTTAATGTATATAAAATAATATTTATTAATTGGTTTATATAGTAAAGTGTCTACCATTAGGTTCACTATCTTCAGACATTTCCTCACGTGGGAAATGCTCCTCTAGCCACTCCAGAGTACTAGACATTTCTGTGAGAAAAAAAACATAATATCACTTTTTTTGTATCTAATACAGAAAGTTTACAAATATATGAGTAAAATGCAGTACACTTACTAGCTTCTGGTAAGGTGTGTTCTTACTGGTCTGTAGATCTGCTGTTGCTCTTAGTTGTGGAGTTTCTGTGAGGTAATCATGTTGGAAGACTATCTTTCTTCTTTTGGTATATTCCATTTTAGAACATATTGTATTTAAATGTATGGTTAATGTGTTATATATATATATGTGTTACACTTCTTATTTATTGCTTCATATAATGTGTATGTGTGCTGGTTTGTGAATCTGTAAAATGTTCATATGTTATGATATAACAATTATACATACCCTCCAGACTTTTTGGGTAGTGGTGCTGTTGTCCGCATATGTCCATGGACATTAGAAGAGTTCGTGGACATCAAAATTAGTAGAGGGGGTTCAGTATGTTCTATGTTACTTGTACATAAAGTCAGAGATATTATTGTTAAATTGTGCTACTAAAAACCTATGACATTCAGTAAAGAAACTTTGTTAAAGGGAAAAACCCCTGAAATCCGCTGGTTATGGTAACCTAAGCAACCATAACTCGCGCCACCACCGTGCACTGCTAAGACTAACACCCACAACATCAAATATGACATCATAAATGTCATTGATGTTGTTTGTTTGTTTGCAATTTGTTTGTTTGTTTGTTTGTTTATTTTATTTATGTAGTGTGCCTGACCCAAGGCTATCTGGTCGCTTGAGAGTAATGGTTACAGGATACAGTTTATACAGTTTATGCAATTTATACAGTATATACAGGTAGAATACAAATAATACATTCAATTAGCAGTGACAGGGCAAGGATAAAGATATATACAGTTAGAGGGGTGGGGTACAAGGTGATGTCAAGTATGAGGTAGGCAGTGTTCATTTTTGTTCAGTAACCATGTAATGACGTGACTTCTGAATGATTGAAAGGTTGGGATAGATTTGATGTCCTGTGGAAGTGTATTTCATAATTGGGAGGCTAGAACCGGGAAACTAGTTCCGCCAGCTCTTTTTTGGACATACATGGGCACCACCAGGCAAGATGTGTTGGTGGATCTGGTTATTCTGGTTATTCTGGCTGACGATTTCAGGGTAAATTTGTCTGTGAGATAAGGTAGGGCTTGGTGGTTCAAAGCTTTGTAGGTGATGCAGATGGTTTTTAAATCATTTTTTTCTTTTATGGGGAGCCATATGCACAATTTTCTGGTTGCAGAGATGTGCTCTCTACTAGGTACGTTTAATGCAGCTCGGAGTGCACTATTTTGGAGAACCTGCAATTTGGTGATTATGGATTTGTTGGTGCCTAAATATGGGCCATTGCAGTAGTCCAGTTTGGACTGTATAAGTATTCTGGCCAATATAAGGCAGCTATTGGAGGACAGTAGGGATCTGCAGGCCCTGATCAGCTTACCAGTGTAGGCAGTGGCTGAAGCAGTCATATTTATTTGTTTGGTGAGGTTGGTGTTGGCATCAAGGTAGAAACCAAGGGTTTTTACACTTTTGGCAATAGGTATATCCATCAATGAGGATGCTGCTGTAGTTGGGACTGAGTTTTAGCAGATTGTTGGGTGAGCCGACTAGGAGTAGCTTGGTCTTATCATCATTCAGGCAGAGGCCATGTGTGGCCATCCATGCCTGAATGATGGTGAAGACTTTGTTAATCCGGCAAACATCAGAGTCATAGGTGCCTGATAATGTTAGTAGTATCTGGGTGTCATCTGCATAGTTGGTGTAGGTGACACCCAGATGGTCCAGTTTGTCGAATAGGGGCTTTGTAAAGATAGTATACAAAGAAGACAATACACAGGAGCCTTGTGGGACACCACAAGTGATGGGGATTGGGTCGGCTACAGCTGTGGGTGAGAAAACACACATGGTTTTGTTTGCGAGGAAGGATCGGATCCACGTGACAGCAGAGTTGGAAAAGTGTGCTGCCGATGACAAGTGGTCGCATAGGATTTTATGGTCAACCAGGTCAAAGGCTGCAGATAGGTCTAAAAGAAGTAGGATGACAACTCTGCCTTTATCTTTTAGTTAGTCAAGCTGACTTTTAAGGTCAACAAGGGCAGTTTCTGTTCCATGTTGGGGTCTAAAGACAGATTGACGGATTCCTAATAGTTGGTTTGTCTCTAGATAGTCTTGAATTTGCTAAGATTTTCAGATTGTACGGGACAGTGGTGATTGGTCTATAACTGGTGGGTATAGATGGATCTAATGTTTGTTTCTTGAGTAGTGGGAGAACCCACGATAGTTTCAAGTTGCTTGGGACTGAGTTGATGGTGAACAAAGAGTTTATTAGTTTGGTAATAAAGGGAGATAAATCTCTGGCTGCGTCTTTTATGATCTGAGCTGGGCATCTGTCACCTTTGCAGTAAGATGGTTTCAGGGATGCTATGATTTTTTGTACTTCAGGTATGGTTACCTTATTGAATGTGAAACCTGAGTTAATGTATGCAGATGATGGCGTGATTGGACTGGTGGATTTACCAGAGGTGAGTTGGTGCCGTTTGTCAGCTATTATGGCTTGGAGACCTGTCATTTTATTGTCGAGAGTGTTCTGAATGCTGGTGCACCAAGGTTTTTCCTTAGTACAGGTATCTGCAGGTGGATTAGGGTTTTTTAATTCCTTTAAGATGTTGAATAATTCTCTAGTGCTGGATCCTACCTGGTTTATTCTGGCATTGAAAGTTTATTTTTTGTGTGTGGATTATCTCACTTTTATATAAAGCAGTGATGTTGGTTAGGTTGACTTTATTTTCTGTAGAAGGGGTCATTTTCCAAAGTTTCTCAAGTTTTCTTTTTCCTGTCCGTAGTAGTTTAAGTTCAGGGGTGAACCAGGAGTTCAGATGTGCTCTGGGTTTACCTTTGCACAGTTTTAATGGGGCAATAGTGTCAATGGCTTTGGTCATGGAATCTTTGTAGGTGTTAACCAACAGATTCAGGTCAGTTGTGGCAGGTAGTGCATTAAGTATGGGGACTACCAAAGGTATTTTAGCTTCAGCTGTCATGTTGCATTTATTCCTGGTCAGACATGGTGGTACAATAGGGGGCTTTTTAGGCTATAAGTTGTTGATATTGATATCTAGGGGAAGGAGATGATGATCAGTCCACACGAGTGGTCAGGAGTCCTTAAGGGTAATATTGCAGTTGAGGTCTGCTATCCAGTCAAGCATCCTTTCTTTCACATGAGTGGGTTGGGTGCTTATTTGTAAGAAACCTTGTTCAGCTAGTGCATTGGCAACAGAAGTGGCTGGTAGGTCATTATGGTCATTATAGCCAAGGTTGAAGTTGCCAAGGGTGATGTTTTGCGCTGTAGGTTTAGAGTTCTCAGCTACTAGTGACGTAATGTCTTCTTTGAAAGATCCGGGGGGACCTGGAGGACTATATATCAGGTGAATCGTGATAGTATTTTTGGGAGACGTTTGGAGCTTGACTGTGAGGAGTTCACAGGATGCCGGAGGAGAAGAGATGGCTAGTCTAATGTCTAAGGTAGATTTGAGGATGATGGCTACACCTCCTCCTTGAGCATTGGGTCTATCTGCTCTGAGGATGGATTAGTTGTCGGGGATAGCTAAGGTTAGAGACGGGCCAGCTGCATCATGCAGCCAGGTTTCTGTCTCGGCGAAGAGGTCAAAGTTGTTAGTCAGAATGACATCTGCGATTTCGGTTGCCTGGGCGACTAGGGACCTGACATTTAGTAGTGCTCCTTTTATAGAGTGTTTTTGGGTACCCTTCTGGATGTGGCTAGAGCTATTGTCGACTAAGTTCTTTGTCATATTGGAGTAGGAGTTTTTGTGAATGAGTTTAGTATTGTTGGAAAATGTACTCAGTCTATTGGTCTTAGTGTTAGGTTTGGCTAGTGGGTTGATGCTCATGTGAAGGCTGGTACCTATTCTGTTGTTACGCTCTGTTAAGTCAGGGTTGGCGGTAAGTATGCCTACTTGCTGCTTAGTTGCAGAGAGTGTGAATGTAAGTGTGCCATGTCTGCGATTATGTGTGGTATCATGAGCATGGCATAGTGTGCAGGATCTTAGGCGGTGACACCTGGTCTTGCCAGTGATGGGATAGGAGAGGTTGTTTCCAGTGTTGGAGTGGAAGCGGGCGTGCAGTCTTCTGTGTGTGCTGGTGCTAGTTTTAGTGTCATCTGTATGGTCGTTAACGCTAGTGGTGTGAGAGTGGTTGGTGCCTAGTGAAAAAGGTGGCACGAAGGTCAGAAATGGTGTAGGGCAAGTGATAGGGTGATGCAGAGGGTAGGCAAGTTTAGACAGACCATTTTTGTGGGCTACATAGTGGTTACCGCTGCATGGTACACTATCTTGAATGAAACAATACGGGAACATGATTAAGGTAAGCCAGATTTGCATGCTGAGTGGATGTTGCACTACGGGTAAAGTACCTTGCCTAGTGCTCACAGTCACAGTGGGGATACTGAAGTCCTTGGGGCGGGTAGAAATAGTAGGCTTAGAGGGGGTAGTGGTAGCTATGAGCAAGAGCTAAACACGTAGTAGGCAGGTGGTAGCACTAATGGGCATAGTGATTGCATCTAAGGTTAGATAGCAAATATAGGTGGTAGAACATTCCTGGGCCTCTCAAAAATGTAATGTCAAGGCGTGACATAGGTGGGGCTACAAGATGCAAAGACCAACAGTCACGCAAGTGGGCCTCTCAAACTGCAATGGAGAGCGGTGTAACAAATGAGTCTTTAAAATTCGGTTATTAAACAATAACACAGGTTGGTCTTAAAGATGCAAGGAGCGCTTTAACTAATATGTAGTAACCAGTGTAGCCAAGGATCACTTATCAAACACAACAGGGGTTAGCGGTCAGTGAATACAACTTCAAACCAAATATACGGTGGTGCAAATATCATACAAGGCAGTAGTTAAGCAGTTAATATGAGTACTAGGGATAACAGATGGCAGCACAACTTTTAGTGAAACAGTAGTGTAAGCAGAGGGCAGAATTGCTTCAGAATGTGGGCAGTATGCAGAGGCTTGCATACCATTATATGTTGCATGTTAGAGTTAATCATTGAGTAGAAGGAGCAGGTAAGAATAAATAGTAAACACAGCTAGTAATAAACAGGTAGTAGAGCAAAATACATTAGCAGTCAGGCTGGGTGTGGGCAGCAATGTGCAGCGGCTTATACTATAGCAGTGCCGCAAAGCTGAGCCAAAAATGGACGGTGGACTCTGAGTCACTTTAGTGAGGAGACAGATTTTAGCAATGAGGACAGCATTACAAGGCAAAGTTATGATGGTGAGGCAACAGGGAGCTTACCATGTGGTTTGAGTCCAGGCAGCCTGAGTGTAGGCATTCCGTTTAGTAGTGAAGTGAACTGGCAGAGATCCTGGCCCTGCCTCTGTCAGCTCTGGACAGGCTCAGGACAGGAGCCTGCCTTGTGTTATGTGCCTTTGGATGTGGGCCGGCGCTCGCCTGCTGGTGATCAGGCATTGGTTAAGGCTCTGGGCCAACCAATCCGAGTGCAGCCAAGGTTCCTGGTGGGTGATGGCAGTTAGACAAGAGCAGGGGCGGCCATCTTAGCCTATATTCCTCCTTGTGGGCATCAATGGAGGAAATGAAGAGGGCAGGCCAAAAATGGTGCACTGATTCGATTTTCAGTGCGTAGCAGCATTCAAGCGACTTTTAGATAATTAAGGGCAGTGGTCGCATGAAGCAACACGGCTTCTCCGTGAAAAAGTGAAAGAGCACAGGGAACCCAGCAATGTTGCCTGGGCTTACCTAAGGCACTCCAGTGCTTCCTGAGATGAATAAGGAAGAAAAGGGGAAACCTAAAACCTCCAGGATGAAGCCAGCGAGCACTCCTGTGCTACCAACAAGGACATCCCCGAGGGGACTGTCCAAAGTCACATCTGGGACTCCTCCACCAGCTGAGGCTGAGTGTGTGGAACAACATTGTGTGGTTGAATCAGCTGCTGAGGAATCAGAGCTTGAAGAGGAACTTGCTTCTGTTGGAGATCTGGATCCTGCAGACCATCCTGAGCTGAAGACTTTACTGGCAGAAGGTGGACCCTGTAGGGCACACTTCAGCAGAGGTCAAAGAGAGTGTCCTACTCTTGAAAGTCTTTGCCAACAGGCAGCTTCCCAACTGGATGGGCAAGAGCCAGGGAAGCATAGGTTGTACTTGGAAGACTGCCTCTTCTACAGTGAACCGACTGAGTCTATCCTAGGGGACTACAGAAGACGTGCAGTGCCTCTAGAAAGCAGAATCCAGTTCCTACAGTTAGCCCATTAGATACCTTTGGCTGGTCACTTAAGATTTAAGAAGACCAAGGAAAGGCTCTCTTTATATTTCTATTGGCCTAACTTAGGGTCTGATGTAGATAGGTTCTGTAGTAGCTGTCACACTTGCCAAACCTCTGGCAAGAGTTGAGCCAAGAATGTGGCACCCTTGGTGCCCCTCCCAGTGGTGGGAGTCCCTTTTCAGAAGTTAGTAATCAACATTGTTGGTCCCTTAGACCCTCCAACGTCTTCAGGAAACAGGTTTATCCTGGTTGTAGTAGACCATGCTACTAGGTATACTAGGTATCCTGAAGCCATACCTGTGAGAACTGTTACAGCTGAGGCTGTTGCTAAGGCCCTCCCGGATATTTTTTACCAGAGTAGGTTTTCCTAAGATAGTTATCTCTGACAGGGGATCCAATTTTATGTACCACTACATGCAGGCCATGTGGAAAAACTGTGGAGTAACTTACAAGTTCTCAACTGCCTACCATCCTCAGACAAATGGATTGGTAGAGAGGTTCAACCATACAATGAAGAGCATGCTAGGTGCTTTAGAGGAACCCCTTAGAGGAAAGTGGGACCTTCTACTGTCATGCCTTCGGTTTGCTTAGAGAGAAGCCCCTCAGGAGGGAGTTGTATTTAGTCCCTTGAACCTCTTTACGCCATCCAGTTAGAGTCCCCCTGGCCCTAATTAAGGAGGGGTTGGAGAGTGCTCCTTCCCCCAAGCCAGTGAGAGTCACTCGTGTCCGTGTCCGGTTTCTCAGAATGGGGACTTATCGGGTCATTCCAAGCTTGGAGGACCCGGTAAGTCCCCATTCTGAAAACCATTCCCCATTCCCATTCGAGCCCCCATAGTGTAGGTGCCTTTCCCCGGCTTACTACGTGTGAGAGAAAATAAAATAAACACCTCTTTTGGGGAAGGAGGCACTGAGACCCGGCTGCAAGAGTTGAAAGGATGGTTTATTTCTCCAGCTAGGAAATAAACCAAAAAACCCCTACCAAACATTTACATCGTACTCGTATATATATCACTTAAAGTAACTCTAACAAAAAGTGTTAAATGGACCCGATTGGCCAGGCGGTGTGGTGCTGTAGGTGTGGGTGGCATCTCTTCCTTCTGGTTGGCTGAGTGGCTGACGAGATGACAGACGTCAAATATCTTGTGCTCCACGCAGGTCAGGGTCCGGTCACTGTGGTCATTAACTAAGCTAATATGTTGCATTCGAAAAACACTAAATAACAAATTATCTAAAACATTTTATGCTACTTTTCATATTTCTACACAAGTTACACATAATAATTATTGTCAGTACAATTGGGTCATTTGTGGCTTTAATTAGAGGCCTTGACCTTTATTGTGCATGAAAAAAGAATCAAGCTGTGTTTCACATATCTCCTAAACTTCAAACCTATTAGTATGAGAAAAAACATATATTGTAGTAAAATGCTTAAGGTTAGTAGTGGGTGTGTTGGGTGGGTTTCGCAGCACAGGTGAGGGTCTGGCACTTGAAAGAAATACCTCACAGGGAGCGCAGGGTCAAGATGGCAATAAATTGTTCTAAAATGGGGGTGGGTGGCTTGCACGTTTATGGGGGCGAACGAGCAGAAAGTGCTTAGCTCATCCTGGTTCACATGCTGGTTCTCATGCTAGCAGTGATCTCAGAGGAAGAAAACTGTATCATATTGGTTGTTGCAACTTTCTCCGGCTTCTGCGTGAGAATGGGAGCGCAGAGCTTTCCTTCGCAGGGGGAGTGCAAGGGTGGGGGCCAGCCAGCTGCCTGCGCGCCTTGTGTGTGTGTGTCTCAGTCCTTGGCTGCTGCGGTGGAAGGGGAGCTGAGCATTGCTGTACTATCGCAGTGAGGCATGTTTGCCCAAGATGGAGTCGAAAGGGGGCACAAAAGATGGATGCCCCGTGTCTTACTCAGTAGTCCCATCTATGTAGCGGTCAACCGTGGTTAACTTTACATAAGGGCAAGGGGCAATCCCACTACCGGAGGCACGTGGTCCAAGCCTTGTACTGATGAGTGTACGGCACGAGCAGGGGCGTAGGAGACACATAAAATCTGGGGGGGACAGGGGACACCCTGGGGACTTTGCTTTTTTTTATTTATTTATTGTTTTTTAGTCAAAGAACTCGACTTTTTCCTAAATTCAAATTAAAATAGCAGTACGTATTAAATTACAAATATCACTGTATAAAACAAGAGAAAAGAAGAAAAGAAAACAGAAGAAAATTCTAGGATGCAGCAGCAAAGAACATGTCTTTATATGTTGCATTTCTGGATTTGTCCTATGACTATGAGCTTATGGAAAGATATGATATGATATGGCATTAATAACGCTCCTATACACAAGTGCTTGGAGGCACAACGAGGCAAGGGAGGGGGAACAACGGAAAGACAGACAGCGATCTTACTAGGCCAGGTGTCATTCAGATCGGGCAAGTGCATGGGGAGGGGGAAAGGGAAAAGTGTGAGGGAGAAGGGAGAGGGGAAAGTGAGAGAGGAAATAACAATTACTTCCAGTGGGCCACAGCTAGGACGCCAGCTCGTTGCAGCCTTTTCTACCAACTGCAAGTTGCTACTTTTTTTGTGTGGGGCAAGGAGACGTGTGTTTCTCTTGGAATGGAAGGATGGGGGTTTCAAAGAAAGAGGAAATCTTGCTTGTACCTCTGAGTAAGCCCTATTATTGGAGTAGAGGGACCAGGTGTGTGATGTTGCTGCTTTGACTGTCTTCCGGGGTGTGGGGGGTACAGCAAACAAGGAGGATGAGCGATCGCAAGTCCACCCCCTCATAAGCACTCCCCAGGTCTGCAGCCGGATGCATCAGACCCAGGGGATGCCTAGTAGGTGGGGTGTATGTGGACCCAGGGGGGTGGCCAGAGGGCCAGCTCACTATGTGGGCTGCCCCTCTAGCGCCCCTGTGAGGACCAGGTCAGCCTCTCACGATGAGTCTGGTCCCTCTTATTCCATCTCATGCTGGCTTTAGAGCCTAGCCTTGCTTTGCCTTAGTTATTCTGAATGCAGAGCTGTGCTCTGTCCCTTTCTAATTTAACATTTTCTGCAAAGCCTGATCTATTTGATTCTCTCATATATTACTAGGATGGCAGAACATGGGTCTTCTGCCCTGTTACACTATTCAAAGAGCCCCTCTGGCCTTTCTTTGCCTCTCCCTTGTATCACTGCTTGCTTGCTTAATACATACCTCCTTGCTTGAACACTCAACATATTCTCCCTAACACAGCAATGGCAGCTGCAGTCTGCTCCGTGTCTTGAATCGGCCTCATTGTTCCTCTTTACTGTCTGCCGGGGAAAGGCTTTTGCCAGTCACTGCCATAATGGTTCTACCTGGCCATAAGAGGGCAACAGCTACCCAATAATGGCAACTGCCTTCCTAATGCCTACACAAGAGACACAACTCTTGCTTTTGTTTCTAACAGTAATTCAGTGGATGAAGTAACGTGAGAACACACATATTGCTTATAAATGAAGGGGATGATGTCACACTTAGTTAAGACATTTTGTTCACACCAGGAGCTAATTTCCAGCTGCAATTAAGCGATTACCTTTTAGAATTCTGGCTTTAAATAATGTTAGTATCACCTGGAAAGCACAGAGGTTGCTCAACAGGGTTCATGGAGCACGAGGGGTACCCTACTCGTGGGCATGGATGATTGGAGGGCATTCTTGCCCTGGTTTGGAGCCTGGCGCTTACAGCCATGATGGGGGGAGGGGCCTATTACTTTTGGTCGTACGTACCCTTTGAGGGTGAGCAGACATTGCCTCCTGCTTTAGCCCACTAACAGCTCTGCTTTGCAATTGTATCACACATACCTGTCAGGTGGCATGTAACTCAATGCTACTAATGTTATCAGCCTCAGAAGTATGGAACCCTTTGCCACATCAACTAGGGTACAGGCTTGCCACCTTAGACTTACCCATGACTGAGTCGGCATCTGTCGCCCTGTGGGGAAGACACACACAGAAAGAGAAGGGCACGGTGCCCTTGTGGGTTTTTCACACTTCTTCCTCGGGTGTGGGCACAATTCACTCCGCAGAGAAAGTGGCACATTCTGTGCAACATTCTCCCACTTTGACAATGTCACCCAAAGAGCTAAATTGGTGATTTGAAATACCTCTGTCGACTTATCATTGCGCAATCAACACTGATGGGTTTAAGCACCTGTTTAATGTGAGATGGCAATTAAGGGCATTTGCCAACATACTCAAGAAGCATAGGACACCCTCTTCTTACCAGCGACACGCCATGCTCGCTCATTCTAATCACAAATTGCCATTTATCTGGGGTCATGTTAAATGTATTTATTTATTTATTACATGTGTAGCATCACGCAAATCCCACAAGCATCAAGGCGCAAAGTAAACTGCATGGAGTGGACCACTTCCATTGGCGCAAGGTTTTACTTTTCCGCCACAAAATGGAAGATTTTAGCGTAAAAGGCAAGTGAAATCACATTGCTTTTCCACTCTGGAAGAGTGTAAATACCTTGCACAATTAGTGATTTCTGGCGGAATTGACAATGGCTTCCTCTGGACTCCGCCCGCTTTTACCAGGTTTAATTTCCAAGGAGATCCCAGAGGAATCCCTTTCCTTATTTTTCAGCATGAGAATCGTTGCTGGCAGTAAGGCCGCATTTGTCTGGTGGAGCAGGAAATACAGGGGGTCGGGTCCTGGTGTGTCCATTCGGCTCCCGAACTCCACCCAGAAAAATCCGGCTAATTAGAAAAAGCGACAGTAATAGTGTTTTCCACCACTTTTTCTGAACCAATTGACCTGGAAAATGCTGTGTTGCATCGGAAGCTGAATGCATTCACTCTGCATATTATCCTACCGGAAGATTAAGCCAGGTGCTGAACACAGGTGTTACATATTCCTGTGCACAATCTGCATTTGGAGCATTAACTCACTGAGCTACCTTACAACTTGATTTTGGTATGTCGCCATTCAATCCCTTGTAACATTTTTGTTACATAAGATATCTCGGCCAAATTTGGCCCCTTTTTTCCCCCAAATGCAGGCGGTCGTAATGTTTCAAACTTTGCCGGGATTGTGGGTAATAAATAATGTGGTGATTTGCGCAAGTCAGACCTCTGTGGATTCCCACAGGCGTCATCTTTTCGGAAATGCATGAGGTTCCATGTTTCCTTGGTGGATTCGACACTATAGGCCCAAATCTGTATGTTGTCCACATGAGCAAAATCTGCTCTGCCGAAAGGCTTGGGTTTACCAGTGGGTTAGCCTTTTCCCTTTGCGCCCAGGTAGGTGCACGCACACATGTGAGGTACCTTTTTCGTTAGTACACCTGTGGGAACGCAGGATGGTAGGACTTGTGTTGTTGGCGGCGTGTTTCGGTGGGTGTCCAGAGTGAAATGTCTGAAAATTGTGGGTTTTTTCCACCAAATTTCAGAGACATTTCCCTCTGCCCACCCCCCTAATCCCCAACAACAGATGTCCTACCTTCCCGCATTCCCACAGGTATCCCGACGCAAACGGTACCTCATATGTGTGGGTGCACCTACCTGGGCGCAAAGGGAAAAGGCTAATCCCCAATCTAGCAATCTGCCCCTAGGGAGGGCTACATGAGATGCCACCATCCATATGGGGTGGGTGGGGAGGGCCACCCCCTTTCCACTAATAACATCCATGGTGGTTCAGTGGCCCCCCCACACACTGCCCAAAACAAGTGCCCCCGGGGGAGAGGGGAACATACTGCCCTAGGCTTGGGGCCAATAGATTTGCCAATATTTGCAGTGGCCTCTCCTTCCCACCCCAAATGGATGGGGGGTATCTCATGTACCCCTTCCTAGGGGCAGAAATCTGCCCCCAGGGATGGCTACATAAGGTGCCCCTCCATCCATTTAGGTTGGGGGGAGAGGGCCCCCTTTCAAACACAAAAACTCCTTGTGGTCTAGTGGGCCCAACTGGGCCCCCCACCCAAAACAAGTTATAATAATGTTTTGTTTTTCCCCTTCTCTAGGGGCAAATGGGCACATGTGTGTGGCCATCTGCCCCTGGGGTGGGGGACAAAACGTACTACCCCAATCTTGGGGGGTTGGTTCTGCCAATATTTACACTGGCCTTTCCCCCCCACCCCAAATGGTTTGGGGCATCTCATGTACCCCTTCCTAGGGGCAGAAATCTGCCCCCAGGGAGGACTACATAAGGTGCCCCCTCATCCACCTAGGGTAGGGGGGAGGGCCACCCCCCTATGAAACACAAAAAATCCTGGTGGTCTAGTGGACCCCACCGGTCCTCCCCACCCCCACACACAACAAGTTATATAATATATATTTTTGTTTTGCCCCTTCCCTAGGGGCAGATGGGCACATGTGTGTGGCCATCTGCCCCAGGGGGGGTCAAAACATACTGCCCCGGGCTTGGGGTGGCTGTGCCAATATTTGCAGTGGCCTCTCCGCCCCACCCCAAATGATGGGGGCATCTCATCTCCACCTTCCTAGGGGCAGAAATCTGCCCCAAGGAGGGCTACATAAAGTGCCCCATCTACCTAGGGTGGGGAGGGAGGACCACCCCCTTGCAAAAATCCATGGTAGCTAGTGGCCCCACCCACACCCACCACCACCCAAAACTGCATTAAAAAATGGTTTGCCCCCTTCCCTGGGGGCAGATGATCACCCATCTGCCCCCAGGGTATTGCTCCCATGCTTTGAGGGTCAGGGGGAGAGGGGCTGCTTACAGAGTAAGCAGCCCCTTTCCCCACTTCAAAAACAGATCCCTGCACGACACACCAAACATATTCTGGGGGGGATAAATGACATTCCATCCCCCCCATTTACAATTGTGGTGGGAATTTGTCCCCCCTGTCCCCCCAAGTCCTACGCCCATGGGCGCGAGGGGGCCTGGGGACCCCTCACTCCCATACACGGGCCTGCAAATAGCGGGCCCATTATTAGCTCCCTTGTCCCGTAGCTGTTCCCGCTAAGGGCTGCTGGTAAAACCAGCCGGCCTTAGTGGGACCCGCTAATGGACCTCAGAATGCGGCGGTAAGGGGTTAACAGCACCAGCATCCTTACCGGTGCCATTAATAAGTCTTCGGAGGAGAATGTCACACATGATGGCAGAAGCATCAGATAACTTGAAAGCAAGTCAGGCTCTGGCGAGGCATTGGCATGACCAGAAGGCCTACATGGTTGAGTTTTCTCAAGACCAGCTAGTTCTAGTTATGGTACCTACAAGGCAGAGGGCCTTACAGGACAAATGGATAGGACCCTTCAAGGTTGTGGATAAACCTGGAGAGGTCAACTATCTGGTGGATGAAGGCAATCCTAAGGAGGCTCCCAGAGTCTTTCACACCAACCGTCTAAAAGCTTATGTGTCAAGACCAGAAATGGGAGCTTTGCTTCTAGCTTCAGCTCAAGAGGAGGAGGAGAGTGAACCTCTACCTGACCTACTCAGAGGCCAGCCTTTAGATGAGAAAATAGAAGGAGTTAATCTCTCTTCTAATTCGACACCTGAACAACAGGAGGAGTGCAAGTTTCTGTTAAATCAGTTTGCCTCCCTGTTTTCACTATCACCAGGCTTGGCCCTTGGGGCCAGCATGATATTCAAACTGGTGACTGTTTACCTGTTAAAAGCAGAGGTTACGGGATGTCAGATTATGTAAGATCCCATATAGAGGAGGAGGTCAACAAGATGCTTGATAGAGCCCTCTACCAGTCCATGGTCTAGTCCAGTTGTTGTAGTACCAAAGGCAGTGTGCAAGGAGTTGAGATTCTGTGTGGACTATAGAACTCTTAATGCAGTCACAAAGACTGATGCCCACTGTTTACTGAGGACAGATGAACTGGTGGATAAACTTAGTTCAGCCAAGTCCCTCAGTACATTTTATCTCACTTCAGGTTATTGTCAAATAGCACTGACAGACCATGCCAATGTGAAAACTGCATTCTCAACCCCAGCAGGCCTCTACCGGTTTAAGGTAATGCCCTTTGGACTAAAGAATGCACCTGCTACATTCCAAAGGATGGTTAACCAGGTTCTGAATGGGATGGAGGACGTCTGCATGGCATACTTGGATGACATTTCAGTTTTCAGCCCTACTTGGAAATAACATGTTGACCACTTAGGATATGTTGTGCAGGCTCTTGAGCAGGCCCATCTGACCATAAAGGCTAGTAAATGTCAAATTGGTCAGGGTAAAGTGGTCTACCTTGTACATGAGGTAGGAGGGGGTGAAATCAGGCCATTGCCTAGCAAAGTACAAGCTGTATAAAACTGGGCAACCCCTACTACTCAAACCCAAGTGGGATCCTTCCTGGCCTGACTGGTTACTATAGGAACTTCACAGAGAAATATGGGACCATAGCTTCTCCCTTGAATGTGGTCTCCTCTCCCAAAGTCCCTAAAAAGGGCAGGTTGAGTGAGGAGAGCAATGAAGCATTTGAAGGCCTAAAGAAAGCCCTTTGTCAAGCTCCAGTCTTAAGAGCTCCTGACTACAACCAAACCTTCATTGTGCAGACATATGCTTCAAATAAAGGTATAGGTGCAGTTCAGAGTCAGCTGGATGAGAAAGGTAGGGAGCACCCCATTTGCTTCATCAGCATGAAGCTGAAGGAACCTGAGACAAGGTGGGCAACTATTGAAAGAGAATGTTTTGCTATTGTGTGGTCACTGAAGAAGTTTAGACCATATGTGTATGGATCTACTTTTGTGATTTAAACCGACCACCAACCCTTGAGATGGTTGATGCAAATAAAAGGGTAAAACCTTAAACTACTGATATGGTCAATCAGCCTTCAAGGGTTTGACTTTACCATTGAACACAGGTCTGGGTGTCACCACCAAAATGCTTATGGCCTCTCCAGGATGTTTCACCAACTGGAGCAAGGAGATACATCCAGGAGTGCATTAAATCCTCCTGTCCCTTAGTCTGGGGGGACAAGTGTTAGGGATCATTATCAAATGTGCTAATGTTCCTTACCTTTAGAGACCCCCAGTAACTTTGCTGGATTTCTAGGATTTGATTTTTTACCTGGGAAGAGTGTGAGCCTTTTTCTCCCACTCTTCCATGTATTTTGATGTGTGTTTTACTTTTGTGTTCTTTGGTTATGGAGTTTTAAGACAACTGCACAGGCATCATATTTTTCTGTGCGTCACACAGCACCTTCAGTGCAGTGGCACAGGGATGTCTTTTAGACTTCCCCAGGTTTAAATACCTTCTCTGGGACTGACTACCATTTCCCGGAGCATGTAAAGTTAAATTAAAATTGAGTGCTGGAGGGGTTGCCTAGCTTTCCCTGAGTCAAAACACTCATGTAAAAGCCCAATGTTACCCTTTACATACCCTTTACATACACTCTTCCCAGGTAAAAAAAAAAATCAAATCCTAGAAATCTAGCAAAGTTGCTGGGGGTCTCAAAAGGTAAGGGAAATTAGCACATTCTTGAGAATTCTCCCTCACAAGGATCCCTCAAGTATCAGGATGAAACTTGGTACGGTAACGCCAGCAGCACGGTAGCCGAAAAGCTGGTCAGCTAAAGGACGGTTCCTGGGCACTTCCAAATGCTTCCGTGTCAGGGAACCGAGCAGGCATCAGGTATGGATTGTCCCTCCCCCTAAGGGTTTTAGCTCCTTCGCAGAGGACTACTAAAGATTGAGATCAAGACAGGGCTCCTCCAGGACAGCAGCAGAAGTTGGTTGGCAGGCCTCCTTCAGTTGGGTCTCAGGTCTCTTCACAGGTCTCACAGATTCATAGGATATGGGGCTCCAGCAGGTTTCTCCTGGATCTCTGAAGACTGGGTGCAGAATCCTCTTCTTATCCTAAAAGCCATGTAAGAGCTGAAACTCCCACTAGCCAATAGCAGTGCTAGCCCACACACACTCCCCAGCAGTGGTCCAATCAGGACCACTGGCAGTAACATTCATGCATACCACTCAGACACACTGAAACCAGTTTTTGGATTGGAGTCAGGCAGACCCAGCCCACATCCTGCGAGCAAACACACACAGCCCTCCAGTAGCCTGCCAAAAGCTTCTGCTTTTAGAGGCATTGGAAGTCCTTATAAGTATTTTCCTGGCCTCTCAGGCCAGGAAGAAGGCTAAAGTTTAAGATGGCAAAAGAACAGGCGAAACACTTTGAGGTGCTGCCAGGTTTTTCCAGTAGCCACAGTTAGTAGCCAAACACAGTTAATGTTTTAAAGCTAAAACAAAATTAAGGGGGGGAAAGTCACTGCTGCCACCAGCCTATCCTTTTAGCACACCTAGAGTAACCAGAAATCTTCTGAGTGTTAGTCTAGAGCAAAACAAAATGCACTCCATTGTATTGCAGTGTAAGCTGCATTGTACAATGATAAACAGCTAACACAAGTGATAGAAAAGTAATCAAAAGTAGTAACACAGTAACACGACTAAGGGAAACAATGTTTCCCAGTACTGACAGCCTGAAGGACATATTGTTTCCCCATAACATATAAGCAATGGCCAGTGCAGTGAAGCTTAAGGTTTCAGTGAACTACAAAAAGCACAGGTCTGATTCAGAAATAAAAGCAAAATGTTTCGGGGTTTCATGAATATGGAAGTAAAGGTGCATTAAAGAGACATTTTTCCTAACTGTGGGTGGTGTCCGGACATAAGGGGGCTGCCTGGGGGTCATGGGGAGGGGGTTTGGGGGGCTGGTGGGTGGTTTCTGGACCTGAGGAAGATACCTGAGAGTAGTGGTGGAGGTGAGGGAGTCTGGTGGGTGGTGTCTGGGCCTGAGGGGGATGCCTGGGGATGGTTGTGGATGGTAGGGGGTTGGTGGGAGGTGTCCGAACTTCAATAGGCTGCCTGGTGTAGTGGCAGAGGTGAGGGAGGCTGGTAGTTGTTGTCTGGACCAGAGGGGATTGCCTGGGGTTGGTGGCGGAAGTGAGGGGGACTGGTGGATGGTGTTTGGACCTAGGGGCATTCCTGGGGTGGTGATGGAGTTGAGGGGTCTGATGGGTGGTTTCTGGACCTGAGGGGGATGACTGGGGGTGGTGGCGGAGGTGAGGGGAAATGGTGGGTGGTGTGTGGACCTAAGTAGAATTCCTGGGGGTGGTAGCAGATGTGAGGGGGTCTAGTGGGTTGTGTATGACCTAAAGGGGCTGCCTGCGGTAGTGACAGAGGTTAGGGGTTATGGTGGGTGGTGTCAGGACTTGATGGGGCTGCCTGAGGTAGTGGCAATGCTGGGGGGGTTGGAAGAGGATGCATGGGGTAGTGGCAAGGGTGAGGGGGGCTGATGGGTGGTGTCTGGAACTGAGGCGGGTGCCTGGGGGTGGTGGCAGAGGTGAGGGGTTCTGGTGGGTGGTGTTGGACTTGAGGGCACTGCCTGGGGTAGATGCATAGGTGAGAGGGTCTGGTGGGTGTTGTCTGAACCTGAGGGAGATGACTGGGGTGGTGGCAGAGGTGAGGGGGACATGTGGGTGGTGTCTGGACCTGAGGGAGATGCCTGGGGGTGGTGATGGAGGCGAGGGGGTTTGGTGGGTGGTTTCTGGACTTGAAAGGGATGCCTGGGAGTGGTGACAGAAGTTAGGGGAGTGGGTGAGTGGTATCCTGATTTGAAGGGGCTGCCTGGAGTAGTGACGTAGGTGAAGGGGTTGATTGGTGATGTGCAGAATTGAGTGGGCTGCCTGGGTTAGTGGCAGAGGTGAGGGGGTAGGTGGGTATTGTCTGGACCAGAGGGGGATACATGGGGGTGGTTGTGGAAGTGATTGGGATTAGTGGGTGGTATCTGGACCTGAGGGGGATTCCTGGGGGTGGTAGCAGAGATGAGTTGTGCTGGTGTGTGATGTCCTGACTAGAAGGGTCTGCCTGGGGTCATGGCAGAGGTGAGGAGGGCTGGTGGGTGTTATCTGGACATGAAGGGAATGCATAGGGGTCGTGGCGGAGGGTAGGGGGGCTGGTGGGTGGTTTCTGTATCAGAGGGCGATTCATGGCGGTGGTGGCAGAGGTGTGTGGAGCTAATGGGTGGTGTCTGGACCTGAGGGGTATTCCTGGGGCTGGTGGTGGAGGTGGGAGGGACTGGTAGGTGGTGTCTTGACCTGAGTGTGATTCCTGGGAGTGGTATCAGAGGTGAGGGAGGCTGGTGGGTGGTTTCAGGACTTGAGGTGGTTGCCTGGGGTACTTGCAGTGTTTAGGGGGCTGGTGGATGGTGTCAGGATTTGCGGGAGCTGCCTCAGGTAGTGGCAGAAGTGAGGGAGTGGGTGGGTGATGTCTGGACCGGAGGGGGATTCCTGGGGGTGGTGGCAGAGGTGAGATGTGCTGGTGGGAGGTGTCCCTACTAGAGGGGTCTGCCTGGGGTTGTGGCAGAAATGAGGGGGTCTGGTTTGTGTTGTCTGGACCTGAGGAGAATGCACCAGGGTGGTGGCAGAGGTGAGAGGGCTGGTGGGTGGTTTCTGGATCTGAGGGGGATGGCTGGGTGTGGTGATGGAGGTGAGGGGGGCTGTTGGGTGGTGTCCCGACTTGATGGGACTATCTGGGGTAGTGGCAGAGGTGAGGGGGTAGGTGGGTATTGTCTGGACCAGAGGGGGATACTGTAACGCTCACCTGAATCCCTCGGAGGCGCAGGTCTGGGCTGGGGGTTCTCGGAGTCTTCTAGGGTCACGTGCAGGCCTCGAATGCCACCCTGGAAAGGCCCTTTCCTCACTGAGATCTTGATCTGAAGGGTGAGGTGTCTGCAATTATGAGAGCAAGGGGTTAATATGGATATATAAGCCTGACTGGGTAAGCTGCCTCCCCTTCCTGGTACTCCCAAGTAGTTCGTAGGCTAAATGTGCTCACCTTATGTAGGTGAAAGCGGAGCTCTCCATCCTGCGTCTGTGCAGGGGCGCCGAAGCCAGTTACTTCACTGGTTAATTGTCCAGCCTCTTGGTTGCAGAGGATGAAGATTTGGAGCTAGGCCGTTGTTAGCAGCACGAACGGCGGTTGCTTGAATATGGAGGTCCGGAGAGCGATGGAATGGCGAAGGTATTGCAGGCAAGTAAGTAGAAAATGTCAATTCGAAGTTAAAAGCACTTCTTAATGTCTCTTTTCCTTTTTCAGGTCGCAGAAGCAGCTGGGTAGAAAAATGGATGTCGAGGAATGCGCCGAGGAGTGAGAAAGATGAGCGCTGCCCAAAACACGTGCGTATAGATGGAGTTTTGTATTTCTTAATGATGTCCTTTTGTTTTGCAGATGCGAGTAGCAGCGTCGGCGGAGGCGAGAAGAATGCAGCGCAGGTAAGGAAAGTTTCACGGAGGTTTACTAACCAATGTCTTTGCTTCCACAGGGTGCCGGAAAAAATGGAAAGCTGCAGCCCGTGGCTTGAGATGCACCGATGGACTGGGTAAGTGCTGCGCTGGTTTTTATCTCGTGCTAACCTGGTGTTCTTTTCCCTTTTCAGATGCTGCTGAAGACGAAGATGGTATTTCAGAAGGTAAGATTGCGGATTTCTCTTCCCCAGATGCAGAAGTTGAAGATTCTCTGGAGCTGACACGGTGAGCGTCCTGCTGCTATTGCAGAATAACGCGAAGCACGTTGCTCTGATCGGGCGTGGTTTAAATAGCTTACTGGAGTGCTTAGGTGTCTCCTTCCACAGCAGCCTCGCCCAGGTAAGAAGTCCCAGCTTCCAGAATAGTTCCAGTCTCCAGTCCCAGGGAGTGGTGCTGGCCACACCCAGAAGGTAAAGTAGTTCCAGCCATGGATGGATGAGGATTTCATCCTGCAGGTGAGTGAGCAGCATGGTCTGCAGCAGGTAGGTCCACCCAAGCACGATTCCTTACATCATGAGCCCGGCACGTCCTGTGCCGGGACTGGGTCCCCTTATGAGCCTGGTGCCACTGGCGCCAGGACAAGGTCCATAAGGCCCCTATGGGAGCCGATGGGTGCCTGGAAATGAAGTTGTGACCCAGCTTCCGAGGCAGTTGGGCTAAACCTGACTCCTTGGAGGCTGCGGTCATGACAGATACATGGGGGTGGTTGCGGAAGTGATTGTGACTGGTGGGTGATATCTGGACCTGAGGGGGATTCCTGGGGGTGGTCGCAGAGGTGAGTTGTGCTGGTGTGTGTTGTCCTGACTAGAAGGGTCTGCCTGGGGTCATGCCGGAGGTGAGGAGGGCTGGTGGGTGTTGTCTGGACCTGACGGCAATGCACAGGAGTCGTGGCAGAGAGTAGGGGGGCTGGTGGGTGGTTTCTGGATCAGAGGGCGATTCCTGGGGGTGGTGGCAGATGTGTGGGGAGCTGATGGGTGGTGTCTGGACCTGATGGGGATGCCTGGTGCTGGTGCTAGTGGTGGAGGTGAGGGGGATTGGTGGGTGGTGTCTGGACCTGAGTGCGTTTCCTGGAAGTGCTAGTAGAGGTGAGGGAGGCTTGTGTGTGGTTTCAGGATTTAAGGGGGCTGCCTGGGGTACTGGCAGTGTTTAGGGGGCTGGTGGATGGTGTCAGGACTTGCAGGAGCTGCCTCAGGTAGTGCAAGAAGTGAGGGGGTGGGTGGGTAGTGTCGGACTTGAGGGGTTTTCCTGGGGTAGTGGCAGAGGTGAGGGAGGCTGGTGGGTGTTATCTGGACCTGAGGGGGTAGCTGGGGTGGTTGCGGAGGTGAGTGGGACTGGTGGGTGGTGTCTGGACCTGAGGAGGATTACTGGGGGTGGTGGCAGAGGTAAGGGGGGCTGGTGAGTGGTGTCCTGACTTGAGGGGTCTGTCTGGGGTCATGGCAGAGGTGAGTGGGACTGGTGGGTGGTGTCCCAACTAGAGTGGGCTGCCTGGGGTCATGTTGGAGGTGAGGGGGACTGGTTGCTGTTGTCTGGACCTGAGGGGAATGCACAGGGGTGGTGGCGGAGGTGAGGGGGGGGTTGTGTTTTCAGGACGTGAGGGGGCTGCCTTGTGTATTGACAGTGTTTAGGGTGCTGGTGGGTGGTGTCGGACTTGAGGGGGTTTCCTGGGGTAGTGGCAGAGGTGAGGGAGGCTGGTGGGTGTTGTCTGGACCTGAGGGGGTACCTGGGGGTGGTTGCGGAGGTGAGTGGGACTGGTGGGTGGTGTCTGGACCTGAGGAGGATTACTGGGGGTGGTGGCAGAGGTAAGGGGGGCTGGTGAGTGGTGTCCTGACTTGAGGGGTCTGTCTGGGGTCATGGCAGAGGTGAGTGGGACTGCTGGGTGGTGTCCCAACTGGAGTGGCCTGGCTGGGGTCATGTTGGAGGTGAGGGGGACTGGTTGGTGTTTTCAGGATGTGGGGGGGCTGCCTGGTGTATTGGCAGTGTTTAGGGGGCTTGTGGGTGGGGTCAGGACTTGAGGGGGCTGCCTCAGGTAGTGCCAGAAGTGAGGGGTGGGTGGGTGGTGTCCGGACTTGAGGTGGGTTCCTGGAGGTGGGTTCCTGGAGGTGGCGGCAAAGGTGAGGGGTTCTGGTTGTGGTGTCTGGACTTCAGGGGGCTGCCTGGGGTAGTGACAGAGGTGAGGGGGACTGGTGGGTGTTGTCTGGAACTGAGGGGGATTCCTGGAGGTGGTGGTGGAGATGAGGGGGGCTGGTGGGTATTGTCCAGATTTGAAGGGGCTGCCCTAGGATGTCGCAGAGGTGAATGTGGCTGGTGGGTGTTGTTTGGAGGTGAGGGGGGCTGGTGTATAGTTTCTTCACCTGAGGAGGATGCCTGGGAGTTGTGGCAGAGGTGAGGGGCCTGGGTGTTAGTATGGATTTTCTGTACTCTGGCCTGGTGGACAGATGTATCGAAGGCCTATATTGTGACAGGGACATTTCTGGGGAGCTGTAGGCAAACCAGTTTGGTTAGCAGTGATAGGCGGTCTAGGCCAAGATCTTCAGAGGTGGTGAGCTTGTAAAGGATCCACAATGAGATCACATAATGGGAATCACAGACTACACTTAGACAGGATGTATACAAATACAGTTACTATGTATTTGCCAAAACACACTATGAAAAAATGACTACTAGCAATTAGAGTTATCAAACAAGATTATTAAACTAAATACATATATAAATTCACTTTGTTATCAAGCATAATACACATCAGAAATGCCTGCAAAGGAAATGTTAGAATAGTATTATGCACACAAGGTCCAGGGAGATGATCTGCAACTAAAATTGTCCAGCCCACAAGTTATGAAGCAGGACAAAAATGCAGGTAGGGTTTCTGGGGTCCAGTGATGGGTTCTTAAGGTTGGGATACAAGTTAGACTAATGCCCAAAAGTAGCCCAACAGTCAGATGTCTTGCACAAGTAAGCTATGGCAAAGACAATGATGATAGAATTAAGCTTTATTATAAGCCCATTGACTTATAATGGGAGTATAGGTGTATGTTAGAAGTGCTGTAACTTACCCCCATACTCCGATTCCTCCCCAGACATGGCAGGACAAAGGAAGAGGGTCTGACATTGCTTTTCCCTTCAAAAGTCTATGTCCATGGTTCACAGGGGTTGCAGGTTCGAGCTGATATCTGGTCGGTGTCTTTTACTGTTGTAAGGTCTCTCAATTGAAGAATACAGCAAATCTTGTTGCAGGACCCCTCTCAGGACTGGACTTGAGTCAGGTACTCTATTTCAGACAGTGGTCACATCAGCATGGTGATGCAAAAGGACTCAGCAGCCACAGTCAGACTACTATCTTGGGTCCCCTCGAAGCTAGGTTGCCGACTGTTCCCTGAGGTAGTCATGTATGGCCATCTGAGGATCCCTCAGGTTTCAGGCTGAAACTCCGTACAGTGATGCCGGCAGTACAGTAGTCCAAAAAACGAAGCTGGTCAGCCACAGGATGGTTCCAGGGCACTTCCAAAGGTTTCCTTTGGCAGGGCACTGAGCAGACATCAAGAATAAATGGTCCCTTCACTCCAAGGGTTGCTGCTCCTTCACAAGACTGCTAAAGATCACGAGCAAGACAGGGTTTCTCCAGGACAGCAGCAGAAGTTGGTTGCCAGGCCTTCGTCAGTCGAGTCTCTGGTTTCTTTGCAGGTCTCACAGATGGACAGGATACTTGGCTCCTTCAGGTTTCTCAAGGATCTCTGAAGAATGGCTGCAGGGGTCCTCTTCATATCCTAAAAGCCAGGTAGCAGGACTAGCGTACACAAACACCCCAGCAGGACCACTGCATTCATGTTTACCACTCAGACACACTGAAATCAGTTTGTGGATTGGGATCAGAAAGTCCCAACACACATAGCGCCAGCAAACACACACATCCCTCCAGTAACCCGCCAACAGTTTCTGCTTTCCCGGTACTGGAAGTCCTTATAAGGATTTTCCTGGCCTCTCAGGCCAGGAAGAAGGCTAAAGAACAAGATGGCAAAAGGACAAGTTAAATATCTTGTAGTATGACAATGTTTGACCAGTAGCCACAGTTAGTAGCCAAACGCGGCAAACGCGGTAAGAATGAAACGAAAAAATTCCCCAAAAATAGGAAAAAGTCACTGCAGCCACAACTTATCCTTTTAGCACACCTAGAGTAACCACAAATCCTCTGAGTGTTAGTCTAGGGCAACACAAACATGAACCCCATTGTACTGCACTGTAAGCTGCATTGTACAATGGTAATATGTTACCACAAGTGATACAAAAGTAAATACAAGAGGTAACAAAATAAAATGACTAAGGGAAAAAATGTTTCCATTAACTGGCAGCCTGAAGGACATAGCAATCAAAAAAGTGGACCAGTAGATCGGGATGACACTAAATTTGTTCAATATATATCAAATTTTAATCAATAAACTCATAGCAACAAATAATCTTTGTATCATAAAATTCAATAAAAAAATCAATTCATACCTTCAATCACAACCACATACAAAACTCATTCAGACATTCATCTGTAAAACTCCACAATGTAGTTTCCAAACCAGTAAGCATTGATAATATTTCTACACCAGTAATTTCAATTGTCACATTAATCAGTGACCCAGTCCATAGTATCAGGTGTTGTTATACATCCGGTATTCTATTTGACCAGATGATTCACACCAAAAAGCGTCGACACGTGTTTCGGTCAAAGACCTTCTTCAGGACGTAAGGCATGAAGAAATCACACAGCCCTATTCTCAATCGTATAAATGCCAGTAGTCAATCTAAAAAAGATAAAAACCATAGTGTCATCCCTATTTCATCAAAACGTGACGAATAATGTCACAAATGTGTTATGATTCACTAAACACACACGCCCCTACTCACCCCCAAGTTCCAACTCAAGGGATGGTGAACGGGACAGCGGAAATCAATCCTCCACTGGAATCAATGTATGTTGACAACCTGTGGAATCAACAGAAACAACTATCAGCGTTCTGGAAATACACCGAACACTCAGTATTCATTCCTATAGCCAGGTAAGTAAAAACAATAAAATCACTTACAAGCACCCATGGTGCAAAGTGGAAATCTTCAGGAGGCTATGTCTGCCAATTGCACCCCAGAGCCACTCGTTGTTCTTAAAAGGATTGCCTTAACTTCCTAGCAAGTATCATCAGTGATATTTCACGAGGCTACAGAGAAAGCACAGAATAACAACTGCTTATTATAGAATATTTCCTTCACGTGCATATTTTCACTATTTGAGAAATATAACAAGAAAAAGAGGCCGCATGCTCAAAAAAGCCAATATCCAGCATAACAAGAATATCATGCGGCTACATGCGGTCTAACAAGGTGTGTGTAATCCGTCACTACTGCACACGCACTGTGAAATAATACAGATTCTGTGCATCTGCACCGTGCCCATTCTCCCTGAGGACTCCTACATAGGGAAATGCCTGTACGAGATAGTCACACGATGAATAGGCTGCCAACGTTATGTCCGTGACACTATCACAACATGAGGCCAAATAACGCATGCCGTCATTATGTACATGTAACTCATGTCGCCCATGGCGCAATGCTCACCCCATGTACCGTTTCCCATGGACACTAGCGTAAGGGATATACTCTCTATTTTAGCATGCCTTTGATTACCAGTGGCAACATGCCCCCACCGTGTGTGCTGCTTACCGTGAACAGAAACGTAATGCCCTCTTCCGTAGGGAATACAGCCGCCGGCACCTCCGTGACTCGCTCCACTACGATAACACATACCTCAATAGACTACGTGAGCACGAAACAAACAAAGGATTATATTTGGATATTTTCCTAGACATCAAAGACGGACCAACCGGCTCACCGTGGACATAGACACAAACAAAGGACACAAGATATGCATCCAGTCGTGCATGACTAGTTCCATTCTAATACACAATCTGCTAAAGAACTAAACAGACTATGTGCCATATCTGTATAGTACGATCATTTTACTTATCTATTTTTGTTTAGACTTTTCCCTCGATTAAACATGGGCAATTGTGCAGACCAAAAACATGGTTTTGAATCGACAAGTAAAAAAAAGGTTAAAAATGGGTAAAGGATTTATGGAAAATGGACACACCTGCAAGGACAAATGTCCAATACTGGTCACATACCCCTTCAGATTGAAAATACTTGCATTGACTCACTGATATAAGGGACTGAGTCGGTGGGCAAGTGCCACAATTAAACACAGTATATCGATGTTATATACACATAGTCCTTATTCTGGGTACAAGATCATTTCAAAAGCATTCCCAAAACGCAAATTTTACATATTGTTATTGAAATGATTGCCAGCGGGGAATTCAAAACCCATCATCATGTGGGCCCATTTATAAACCAAGACTTTCTTTCGAGGGTGGATAGAGTTGCATATTATTGTGTGCAGAGTTCAAACAATCACATCTTGGGATGCAGACTAACATACATCGAGTATTGCATATTGTTGAGTTCATAGTTCAGACAATTATATCATCACATCTTCGGATTCAAACGAACATACTTTTAATGCATTTTTGAATGGGAACATTTTTTGAATGGAAACATATTTGGCCAGGGAAATATTTATAAAGTGTAGACATTCAATTTAAACACAACAATAGCTCATAGATACAGTATGGTTGTTTAGCACGTAATACATGTCCATGCTATTACATCAGTCTGTATTCTGACCAGTCAAACAAATGTTACAGATCATTATTTTGTGACCAAATTGTTCCATTCCAATGAAACGTTCAGTCCCTTTCGGACTGTATCTAGAGTGTGAATCCACTTTTGCTCAATACGATGTAATGTTGTACCAATATCACCCCCTCTCATATTGTTCTTAACATGTTGGAGTACGAACCACCTTAAGTCTGTATCCTTGTGCTGCATTTTAACAAAATGCTCTACAAGTGGTTTATCCGCCACTCTGTTTCTTATACAGCTCCTATGTTCTGATATGCACTGTCTTACTTCCCGTGTAGTTTTACCCACATATAGAAGTTGGCAGGGGCAGCTGATAACATAGATAACATTTTTTGTCAGACAGTTCGTATGGCAGTTCATTTTCCAAATTCTTTGACCATAATGAAATTCCCGCTTAGTTTCTGTAAGGGGGCACATGACACATTTGCCGCATTTATAGTGTCCCACAATAGGCGGTAAACCCCATTGGTCATTGATAGTCGGCTCTCTCGCTGGCTCTCTATAACTATGAACCAGTCTCTGTCTAAGATTTTGGTCGCGTTTAAATGCAAACATAGGTTTCTTCATTAGTGATCCTGGCTGTTTAACTAGACTCCGATGTTTGTTTATGATCCTTTTTAAGTCCCCACTTATTGGATTAAATGTGGTCACACATACAAGGCGTTCATTCTTCTGTTTTTCTCGGGCAGTTAGACATATCACACAGTTGGTATTTTCAGCTCTTTTCATTTGGTCTTTGACCAGCCTTTTTGGATACCCCCTGTTCTCGAGTTTCTCCTTTAGCTGTTCTGCATGGAGCTTAAATTCATCCTTCTCAGAGCAATTTCTCCTAATACGTAAGAACTGCCCATACAGTAAGTTCTGCCATAGACTGGCGGGGTGAAAGCTGTCAAAGTGTAGAAGGGAGTTTTTATCAGTTGGTTTTCTGAAAAGAGTAGTTGTTAATTGATTCATAGCCTTTTTGATCAGAAGATCTAGAAAACTCACCTGACGATAAGTATATTCAATAGTGAATTTGATGTTTATATTGCATTGATTAACCCATTCATGGAACTCCATGAGAGATGTGACCGACCCCTTCCAAATTAGGAAAACGTCAACGATATAGCGATGCCATAGCTTCAGATGAGATTTTAATGTGGGATGGATCATAAGCAGATTGTGTTGACCAAGAATAAACCTGTCCTCATAATTAGCCATATATAGGTTTGCAATGTCAGGGGCAAAAGTAGCCCCATACCGACCCCTTTCTCCTGTTTATAAAGTTGTTTTTAAACAGAAAGACATTTTCGGTCATTGCTAGCCTTATGCATTCTTGGACAAACTCAGTAGGGGCTAAATGCGGTCTAGTTCTCTTGTTCAAATATTGACCCAAAACATGAAGCACAAGGATACAGACTTAAGGTGGTTCGCACTCCAACATGTTAAGAATAATATGAGAGGGGGTGATATTGGTACAACATTACATCGTATTGAGCAAAAGTGGATTCATACTCTAGATACAGTCCGAAAGGGACTGAACGTTTCAGTGGAATGGAACAATTTGGTCACAAAATAATGATCTGTAACATGTGTTTGACCAGTCAGAATACAGACTGATTTAATAGTATGGACAAGTATTATGTGCTAAACAACCATACCGTATCTATGAGCTATTGTTGTGTTTAAATTTAATGTCTACACTTTATAAATATTTCCCTGGCCAAATATGTTTCTATCCAAAAAATGTTCCCATTCAAAAATGCATTAAAAGTATGTTCGTTTGAGTCCGAAGATGTGATGATATAATTGTCTGAACTATGAACTCAACAATATGCAATACTCAATGTATGTTAGTCTGCGTCCCAAGATGTCATTGTTTGAACTCTGCACACAATAATATGCAACTCTATCCACCCTCGAAAGAAAGTCTTGGTTTATAAATGGGCCCACATGATGATGGGTTTTGAATTCCCCACTGGCAATCATTTCAATAACAATATGTAAAATTTGCGTTTTGGGAATGCATTTGAAATGATCTTGTACCCAGAATAAGGACTATGTGTATATAACATCGATATACTGTGTTTAATTGTGGCACTTATATCAGGGAGTCAATGCAAGTATTTTCAATCTGAAGGGGTATGTGACCAGTATTGGACATTTGTCCTTGCAGGTGTGCCCATTTTCCATAAATCCTTTACCAATTTTTAACCTTTTTTTACTTGACGATTCGAAACCATGTTTTTGGTCTGCACAATTGCCCGTGTTTAATCGATGCAAAAGTGTAAACAAAAATAGATAAGTAAAATGATCGTACTATACAGATATGGCACATAGTCCATTTAGTTCTTTAGCAGATTGTGTATTGGAATGGAACTAGTCATGCACGACTGGATGCATATCTTGTGTCCTTTGTTTGTGTCTATGTCCACGGTGAGCCGGTTAGTCCGTTTTTGATGTCTAGGAAAATATCCAAATATAGTCCTTTGTTTGTTTTGTGCTCGCGTAGTCTATTGAGGTATGTGTTATCGTAGTGGAGCGCGTCGCAGAGGTGCCGGCGGCTGTATTCCCTACGGAAGAGGGCATTACGTTTCTCACACGGTGGGGGCATGTTGCCACTGGTAATCAGAGGCATGCTAAAATAGAGAGTATATCCCTTATGCTAGTGTCCATGGGAAACGGTACACGGGGTGGGCATTGCGCCATGGGCACATGAGTTGCATGTACATAATGACGGCATGCGTTATTTGCCGCATGTTGTGATAGTGTTGCGGACATGACGTTGGCAGCCTGTTCATTGCGTGACTATCCCGTACAGGCATTTCCCTATGTAGGAGTTCTCAGGGAGAATGGGCACGGTGCAGATGCACAGAATCTGTATTATTTCACAGCGCATGTGCAGTAGTGACGGATTACACACACCTTGTTAGCCCGCATGTAGCTGCATGATATTCTTGTTATGGTGGATACTGGCTTTTTTGTGCATGGGGCCTCTTTTTCTTGTTTTATTTCTCAAATAGTGAAAATATGCACGTGAAGGAAATATTCTATACTAAGGAATTGTTATTCTGTGCTTTCTCTGTAGCCTCGTGAAATATCACTGATGGATACTTGCTAGCAAGCTGGTCAAGTGGCACAGCGAGTAGAGCGCTCGCTTTGACATGGTTCAAATCCCGGCAGGGCCAAACTCAGCCTTTCATCCTTCCGAGGTCGATAAATGAGCACCACACACCGTGGGTAATAATAAGCAGCGCTCAGATACCTGAGGGTTCGTAGCGCTATATAGATGCCAAATTATTATTATCATTATTATTTTAAGAACAACGTGTGGCTCTGGGGGGCAATTGGTAGACATAGCCTCCTGAAGATTTCCATTTTGCACGATAGGTGCTTGTGAGTGATTTTATTGTTTTTACTTACCTGGTTATGTGATTGAACACTGAATGTTCAGTGTATTTCCAGAACGCTGAGAGTTGTTTCTGTTGATTCCACAGGTTGTCAACATATATTGATTCCAGTGGAGGATTGATTTCCGCTGTCCCGTTCCCCATCCCTTGAGTTAAGGCTTCAATGCACTGTAAAAAGTGCAGATCAGATTCAAAAACAAAAGCAAAAGTTTTGGGGGTTCCATAAAGATGGAAAGAAAGGTGCAGTAAAGTTAAATCTTTCCCAAAATACCGCCCCCCAGACGAAGGGACGGGGAGAACAAGTACACCCCTGGATGGGTCCTCTGTTTCAGTTGGTTATTCCTGTTGGACAGCCATTCGAAATTGCTACATTTGGGATCTGGCCTATGTCCAATAGTGTAGTTCACCGCCTCCAGGCTCATGAACTACCTGAGCCACTTTGGATTATCTCCCTTAACATTTAGTAACCACTTCATAGGCTTAGGTGGAGCATATGCAGTGAAGTGAGACCCATGGAGGTAGGACCTTAACTTCCTAAGGCACCATACAATGGAAAAACCGCTTTTCTCCAACTGGGGCCAACTGAGTTCACCACTCCTAAACTGGTAGCTGATTAGACATATAGGATATTCCTCACCTTTGACATTAAGCTGTGAAATGTTGCCAACTATAGTAGTCTCATAGGCATCTGTCTGCACTAAGAAATGCCTTTTCCTATAAGGTGCCCTTACATCAGGGGATTAACCTATGGATTATTTCAGGCCAGTGAAGACCTCATACTCAGGGGTCCATAAGAACTCTCTATGTCTCCTTTGAGTAGTGAGGGCAGTCAGAGGGACAGCTATATTTCTATAGACTGCCACTTTGCTCCTTTGTTTCCCAGTGAAGCCCAGGAAGCTACTCACTTGGGCTTGGGTAGTGGGGGTTGCCCAGTTCTGTACATGAAGTACTACACTGACAAGAGGTTGCATCTTGCCCCCACATACACCAGATTAATGCATGAGGAATGCCAGCGGCTCCTGTTTGGTTTGACCCGTGTCTGTCTTCCTGAACAAGTTGGCCTGATGAAGGTCCTGACACCCAGTCTCTTGAGTCAGACCCAGTTCCCTCGAAGTGGGGGTTGAATCTGCCATGTCATCCAGACATGCATTGCTGAGATCCCTTTTCCCATTCATAACAGGGTTACTCTCAGTTGACAGTTGTCAGTTGCAGCCACCAATACAGAAGTCCCTACGCTGAAGTAAGGCTCTGAAAAGTCTGAAATTGCTGTCTCCTCCTCAGCACAGAGTGACAGGGATGTGTTGCCATACTCTGTAGAGAGATCATAACAGCGTCTGTACTTTTCAGCACAGAGCTGATCCACTGAGGTGTTACCTCTAAGTGAAGAGTGTGCTTCCGTCTTGGGGACAGAATACAGAGCTCTAGTGTCTATACAGAATCCCAAACTGGCTTTACCTATATATCCCTCCAGTGCCTCAGAACTGAACTCTTGGCCACTTTAATGCTGGGGTAGTGGCAGAGGTGAGGGGTGCCGGTGGGTGTTGTCTGGACCTGAGTGGGATGCCTGGAGGTGGTGGCGGAGGTGAGGGGTACTGGTTGGTGGTGTCTGGACCTGGGTTTTTTTGGGGTGGTGGCAGAGGTTAGGTGTACTGATGAGTAGTATCTGGACGTGATTGTGAGGCCTGGGGGTGGTGGCAGAGGTTAGGGGGGCTAATAGGTAATATCTGGACATGATGGTGATGCCTGGGGGTGGTGGCAGAGGTGAAGGGGACTGGTGGGTGGTGCCTGGACCTGAGTGGGATTCCAGGGGGTTGTGGCAGGGGTGTTGGGGGCTGGTGAGTAGTGCCAGTACTTAAGGGGGATGTCTGGGGTACTAGTGGAGGTTAGGGGGGCTGCTGAGTGGTGTCAGGACTTGAAGAGTCTGCCTGAGGTATTGGCAGAGATGAGGGGGTGGGTGGGTGGTATCCAGACTTGAAGGTTATGCCTGGGGTCATGGCATAGGTAAGGGAGGTGATGGGTGGTGTCTGGACCTAAGGGGGATGCCTGGGGGTGGTGGTGGAGGTGAGGCGGGCTGGTGGTTTGTGTCCAGACTTCAGTGGGCTGTCTGTGGTGATGGCGGAGGTGAGTGGGCCTGGAGTGTGTTGTCTGGACCTGAGGGGGATGGCTGCTGGTGTTGACAGTGATTAGGGGGACTGGTGGGTTGTGCCTGGACCCGAGGGCGATTCATGGGGGTGGTGGAGGAGATGGGGGGCTTGTGAGTGGTGTCAGCACTTGTGAGGGATGCCTGGGGTAGCAGAGGAGGTGAGGGGTGCTGGTGGGTGGTGTCCAGTTTTGAGGGGGCTGCCTGGGTAGCGGTGAGGTGAGGGGGGCTGGCGGGTGTTGGCTGGACCTGATGGGGATGGCTGCGGTTAGTGGCAGAGGTGAGCGGGACTGGTGGGTGGTTTCTGGACCTGAGGGTGATGCCTGGGAGTGATAGTTGAGGTGAGGGGTGCTGGTTGGTGGTGTTCGAACTTGAAGGGGCTGCCTGTGGTAGTGGCAGAGGCGAGAGGGGGCTGGTGGGTGGTTTCTGGACATTAGGGGGGTGCCCAGGTGTGGTGGCAGAGGTGAGGGGGGCTGGTGAGTTGTGTCCAGAGTTCAGGGGGCTGGCCAGGGTAGTGGCAAAGGTGGGGGGGCTGATGGGTGGTTTCTCCAACTGAGGGGGCTGATGTGCAGTCGGGGTATGTGCTAGCAGTTTGAGTGCGGTGGGAGTAGGGGGGATGGTTCACAGGGGTGCAGCCTACACTTATGTGAGACCTCGTAGAGAGTAGCTGGAGTCCAGCCATTATTTACGTTGGCCGTCATGCTGAGTAGCTGGGATGCAGCTGTTGCTTACATGTGACCTCGGGAAGAATATCTGCGATAAAGCTTTTACTTACGTGGACCTCGCACAGAGTAGTTCAGGTGCAGCCATTACTTATGTGGGACCATGTGCAGAGTAGCCGGGGTGCAGCCGTTGCTTATGTGGGACCTTGCACAGAGTAGCTGGGTGCAGCCGTTACATGAGTCCTTGTGCAGAGTAGCTGGGGTGCAGCCATTACTTATGTGGGATTTCACACAAAGTAGCTAGGGGTGCAGCCATTACTTACGTGGGACCTTGCATAGAGCAGCTGGGGTTCAGCCGCTACTTACGTGTAACCTTGCACTGAGTAGATGTCATGCTGGATTTTGTGTCAGAGATGGACACAGAGATTTGTGGAAAGGTTGGTCAAAGGCTATGTTTTCGGTTTGCGTGGGGGCGTTTTGTGGGCGCTCCTCGCACAGCACGATTCCCTTTGTGGATCGGCTAGGAATGCGTGTTTGGATCCATCAACATGCAGATATACGTATGCACGCAGGCCCACACAGTGTCGTTCTCGCCCCATGGCCCTTGCGGGATTAATGCACCTTTTTCTATGAATCGGGCTCTAAGTCATGAGAACTTGCTTCTTTGAAAGAAACCCTCTCTATTTATTATGTCTACGTCAAATTGGCAAACACTTCTTTTAATTTTAACATAAATGGTGCGTCATGAAAGAAAAACAAAATCTAAAGCTTTATTTTTCGTTTATAGTCTATAAAATATGTATTGCTAAGGAACTGTTGGTTGAAGTCTCAAAGAAAATGACAGGAATTTGTTCAGTTGTCTTCTTACAGAATTTTACTTTCCATTGGAAGATATGTTCAAAGGCTCTGTTCCCATTTTCTTTGCTCTGTAAACCTCCCATCATCTTTGTCCAATTTGGTACTTCCTGATTTAAAGGAACTTACATCATTAATGTGCTTACGGAGGCCACATTTTATCAGGATGGCACTTACCCTACTGTTAAGATAAAGGATTGTTTTAATTTTGTACCCCAAATTGCTTCAAATAGTACATTTGTAACTTGAACAGGGTCTTTACCTGATTCATTAGAGACTGCCCATGTGTAGCCCTCTATAAACAAAACATATGACTATGCAGAGATTCTTTCTTACTGTCTCCCTTTCTCTGGGCCTTTTTTGGAAAGGGTAGTTTCAGTGCAGTTCAGCAGATAGGCAGAGGCTCAAGACATCCTGGACTCTTTTCAATCTGACTTCCAACCTAGTTGCAACTTTGAGATGGCCGCATGCAGGTCTTGCATGATAACTTCTTTCAAGGGGTCAGAGAACTCAGAAGACTCTTTCAAGAAGCTGCTTTGGGTACCAAAGGCGTTGATCATGTCAACCATACATCATCTTATAAATGGAGCCACTTGGTTATCTAGTTGCTGTTTAGAGCGTCGCCAATACACTTATGACACCGAATTCTACTTTCAAATGATATCTAGTGGTGATGCCCATTGTATGAGAGTCTGCCTTTGGGAGAGTTAGATGTTTGTCGATAGTCCTTACATTGAGCTCCTGAAAGACACAGCCTCCTCATTCATCATCACATTCTTTCCAGGCTTTCTGAACTTTCTATCCCTGATGTGCCCTCAGTTTTTGCTTCCTATGTGAAATCACTAGATTTACACATGGCACCTCCCTTTTGTTTGCCCATCGCATTAATGCTAATGTCAAGATAACTAATATATATATATATATATATATATTTGTTCTCTTAAATCTCTCAAACCTTTTGGACCTTCAGTCTAATTCTATGTCAAGTTGTGTCTCTATCTTTTATTTACATTGAGAACTCTGTTGTACTGGGACTGTTCTAATGGGACTTGCTTCTGTGCATCTCACTCCTCTGGAGGAGATCTTTCATGCGGCAAAGAAGTTGGTTATCGAGATAGGAAGTTCATGCACATTACCCTAACTAAACTGCACTGTCTCCCCTTCAGAGCCATCATTCATTGCACGGTTGCATTTTTGGATAATAAAACCATATGTTCTCAACCTCCCAGCTTGGCCTCGGATCTATTTGAATGTAAACCTTGGATGTCTATGAAGGTATTCACATGTATTCTGTCACAAAAAAAACTTGGATTCATTTGAATGTATTTACATGTGTTTAGTCAAACCTTATGGGCAGATTGGGTATGTCTTTGAATGTATGTACATGCATTTTGTGAAACCTGTATGGCACCATGGGTGTAGATTAAGCTTAAACCATGATATCGTTTGATTGTCAGTTTGTGTCACATTCCGCGTCAGGTAACGAGTGTATTGGGTATTCTGTATTTGTTGATTTTTTGCTTCTTTATTATTCACAATCATTTTTCATCTATGTATTTCTAGCTCATTCGCTTTCGTTTGTTAGAAACATAATACATTGATATCTTTAATTCCAAAGGTCTTTCAGTTTGATTCACTCATTGAGTGACCAATGAGCCCTTCTGTGTCTGTCAAGTGTTCTATGCGATATGCACTAGCATGTAGATTGATATCCATAAGAAATCAGAGCATTGGAATTGAATAATTAATACCTGTGGGTACATTCTTTTGTGTCATGTATTTTCTCCAGTTGCCCGCAGAGATGGCGCAGTTCCCTTAGTTCTATATTGGAAGTTGGTGAGGGCTGGTTGTTATACAGGTTTACATGGCCAGGAGTGTTAATGTCCGGAAACCCCCTAGATGCCACAAATCAACACCTTTGAAACACTATGGCCTGAGTCATGGATTTTTTTTTTTTTGCACTGCAAACAAACAGCCTGAAGCACTGAGCGGTGCAACGTGTATTTTTAAAATGCGCACTGCAAAAGTACACTTTGCACCGTGTATTAGGCCAATTTAGCATGGCACAAAGAGTACTTTAGCAGTGGAAAGTGACTTTGCACTGCAAAGATACACTGCGCCACTCTGTCAGCTGTGCAAAGTGTATTTTTGCATTGCAAAGTCACCTTGCACTGCAAAAGTACTCTTTTTACCATGTTAAATTGTCCTAATTCACGGTGCAAAGTGTACTTTTCCAGTCCAAACTTTGCACTGCAAAAATACACTTTGCACTGCCCTGTGGATCAGAGCGTTTGTTGGCAGGGTAAAGTCACTATGCATAGGGCTAAACATTCCATGAACCAGGCCATCAAACTCTGGCTATGCTCTGTCATGATGGAACTCTTTCCCCCCCAGGAATTATCCATTTTAAAGACCCTCTTCAATACAAAACCGGAAGACTGGTTTTGGAAAAATTGCTCTGATAATTTAAGGGTTTTGGAGTTTAATGTTTTACAATGCTGCTCGTGGTGCGTATTATGTCATTGATAACACACTTTGTTAAACTAGGTCGTCATACAGATAAATGTTGTCTGTCAGCCACTTTTCCATCCTGTTTATTTTTGCTAGTCGTGAAAACGAGCATAGATTATAATTTTGCACACTGTCCCTTTTAGTTTTTTGTTTCGTATAGGCTGTCACACTTCATGCACACTTCGCACCACTGCTCCCCTTTCACCTTGCCACTTTTATGTTCTTTTTTTTCAACTCTACTTACTTTTCTTAACACCAATTTATATGTTGAGTTGGTATGTAAATTCACAAGAATTTGGTCGAGAAAATAGCTTTCTCAAATGTATTTTACATTTTTCTGACTGCATGTTAAATATGATTTAACATCAAAAATAATAACACAAGTTTAAAATTGCGGGAAGCAAATGGAAAGTTCTAGCCACACATAAAAAAGTAGAACAGTTATTGATTTTTAAGACAAAGAGGACCTCAGTATATCCATGTTGGTAATGGTAAAACTAGGTCATATGGACTAATGTTCCCATGTTAATACTTTCTTTCCCTGCACTGAACTGAAGTGCAAGCACTTTCATTTCATTGCAGTATAACACATTTTTGAATTTCGAAAATAAAACTGGGTGAAGAAGTGGGCCTCTCTTATGCTCTCCGCCCTCTGCAACTCATCCAAAACAAGACTGTGAGACTTGTCCTTGGCCTCAAGCCCAGGGATCGTCTCTTCCCAGGACTAAAATCTCTTTACTGGCTCCCAGTGGCTGCGAGGATTAAGTACAAAACCCTCTGCATTGTGCAGAAGGCTTTCTGGGGTTTGGGCCTCAATACCTTCAACTCTCTCTTCTTAAATATCTCCCTTCTCAAGCTCTTTCCTCATCCCCTCCAACTCCCACAGGGTCAGTCGCTTCTCTAAGCAACAAGTTGGTGGGAGATCTCTTTCCTCTGCTGGGGCCTCCCTCTGTAACAGCCTCCCTGCCTCCCTGAAATTTGAGGAGAATCATCTCCGGTTCCAGAAGCACCTCGAAACCTCTTTGCTTCTGCTTCTTCTCCTCTCCCCTGCTGACCTCCTGGCTGAAACTGCACTGGTTACCTGGCCACCCTCTGAACTCGGTGCCCAGGTCCCCTCCCCCGCTAGTCGCACATCTGCACTGCCTTCCTAGCAACCCCGCACTTGGGGACTGTTTTCTGTATCCCTACAGTCCCACTAATAGCACTTGACACCTGATGCATCCACTTACCCCTGCACTTGCCACCTGCTGGCCTTACTGTTACTTATTGTTATTTATTCTTTTTTCCCATGTACTGCACTGTCCCCTCCTCCTTCCCACACACTTGCGCGATCTGAATGACACCTGTCCTAGTAGGATCATTGTCTTCTGTCTGTTCCCCCTCCCTTGCCTTGTCGCACCTTGAAACACTTGTGTATAGGCACGTTGTAAATGCCACATCATATCATATCATATCACTGTCTCCACAAATTAGCTCTGCTATGTGAAAAAGGGTCATAATGACAATGCTGTACATTAAGACAATAATGCAAAGAAACAATGTAAACGACTACAGTATACACGCCGTTGCCATCTTCAATACGTCAGTGAAGGTGGACTTAAAAGAACGGTTACGCATTAAGCATGTGGCTGACTAGAAATAATGCAGGTGATACTCGAGAAAAGTAGGCCACTTACCATCCAACTGGTGATTATTTTATATGCATTTATTTATTTATTGTAAGGAGGCACATTGCCAGAAACATTAAATGCAAAATGGCAATGAACACATTCCTTATTTCCTTGTGTAAAATCCACGAAGCATACGTCGAGGGCCATGTTAACCTAACTGGCCTCAGTGATGGAGAGGGTAGATAGACATGTAAACATCTGGCTGTATAGAATGCATGAGTATGTTTTGCAACATTTCCTATGGCAGACATCCATGAACATGAGAACCATCTGTGAACATGCTTTCTCAAATGTATTTATGTATGTAAGTGTTTGTACACCACTTCTTGCACAGCCAACTACTTCAGATTGCTAGTGCAAAAGAACAAGGAGATGATGGCAAGCGGAAGAGATCATCTAGAAGTGGAAAGGAATGTAGGCCATGACGGGTAATTGCAAGAAAGGAAAGGAAGTGCAACATTCTCAATGTATCCAAGGATTATTAAAGTAAAGTCTTGAAGGCCAGTCTACCACATTGATAAGTGCATATATGCGGACTCCAGAAAAAAAACAAGTAGACATGATTATCTGTTTGATTTAAACAAGGCAAGTGTATGGAACCATAAGAAGTCTCTAAAAAGAAATACATACATATTTGCCATGCGGGAAATTGAAAGTGGGTCCTGAGGAGTGCAAAAAAACAAATAGATTGTAAGAAAGGAAGGGCAGCTGATGCAACCTGATGCCTGCCATCACATGTCACCACCAATTCCCCACGAAATCTGGGGGCTGATTCATGGAATTATTTGCACCGAAAAACAGGGATTTGTGTGCCATTCTGCCCGCCAGTCCCTGTTTAACTAAGGCGGAACTGAAGGCAGAATGGCGCACAAATCCCCGTTTTTCGGCGCTAATAATGCCATGAATCAGCCTGTTGATCTCACTAGCTAAAGAAATAAAGACAGTAGAGCCATGATGTAAAAAAAGTCAACAAATAGATTATCTGAACCCAAGAAAGAGAACGTCGAATTATAATGAATATCGAAGAGACGCTTCCAGATAATGTAAAAATGCATGACTTGTATACAATGATTGTAAGATGCCAGATACAAGTTGATGCTATTTTTAGAGGCCTCCAGAGAAGAGGCAATAATTAGAGGAACGAGCTGAAGCAACAATAAACTTGTTCAAACGCAGTATCGATGGCCCTGGTGGTCTTGTTTGCAGATTTTCGACAATACACCTTTCATGCAGTGGTCGAAGTGAGCGGGAGCCGTTGGGAGCGGTGCTCCTCTACTTTTTTTAAATTAAGTTTTACTGTTCCTATACTATTATTTTAAAAAGAAACCGTTCCGGAATGTTTTCATTTTAGAATAAAAGTGTGGGAAGAAGTTAGAACGTGCACACTCACTCACTGCACTACACTGGACGTTCCCTTAAAAAGCAGGTGCATGTGTTTGGGGGTTTGGATTGTGTTTGGGAGGTGGCATGGTGATGGGGTTTGTGGTGAGTGGGTGCAGGCCAGCAGGGAACATAGTTCCACTACTACTTTTCGTACACATCGACCACTGCTTCATGTGAAGAATCTGATATTATATCTTCACATCCCAGAAGGACCCACATCAAAATGATCTAGAATGGCTGCACAAGTAGCATTAATCTCCACACGGTACCTAACATAGCCAGAAAACGGTTATTTTGTTTATGGAATTCACCTTGAAAACACCAGCAATCAGAGAGGCGCATTGAGTATAGACGTTTTACCGACATTCAGAGTAATAAATCCCGGATTTCCATTGTGAGCAAATGACAATTCATGCGTATGAACGATTGAACACATTCGACTGGATAATCAGAGCTGTATTGTTTCACATTCTAGCACATAAGGGTTTGCCTTACGCTTAAATGACTGTCCTCCAACATAAGCATATTGACCTGGAAGATACAGTCAGATTTGGGATGGTGGAGGCACTTGACACATTTTTTTAATATCAACCAAGGGTATACATCAAGGGTGTGTTTTAGCAACCTTATATTTGAATGTATATATTGATGACCTACTCGATATTTTACTGTTTGATAAAAGTGATTATCCAATGTTTGGTGACTACAGTGTACTGTTTTGCTTTATGCCAATGATATTATATGTGTGATATGTATACACGTCATCTTTCTCTATACGGATGTGTGGCCCTTGAGAGTTAGTATTTCCAGATTTAATATTATGAATCATTGAGCTTAACGCAGTCATTTTGAAACCATCTATCTGTATGGATTGGACAGCTGTATACAACTACCTTTGTGTTGCTTTATGAGCACAGGTTGTTGGATCCTAGATGTTAGAAAATAGCTTGACTTGACACAGGTTATTGCAGGTATGATCTACCCAATATTAGCACTGCCCAGGGCTAAAGCAATTACTATTCCTGCATGCAGTGCCGGCAAAAAGATGTTTATGCACCAGTGTTCGAGAGAACATTTGAGGGGGAGGATTTCTAATTTCTACTTGTTACTCTTGGTTTGTCTACAGTTACTTAAGAACATGAATTCATAATGAACCATCAAAATTACAGACTGAGAGCTGGCCGAATCCATGTGCTTTTTTCCCTCCAACCTGTGCTTACTCAGTGCACTGATGGATATTAATATTGTCTTACGATTGCCATGGCTAATGAATATAAAACCTGAGTGCTGTTATTTTTTTTTGTTTTTGTAACACCTGATGTCTTTGACTAATTGAAAACGCTACTGAGGAAATGGATTTTCAGCATTTGTAATGCAGAGTCAGGGTGACTTGACACAAATATGACTGTAAGATATATTCCACTAAAACATTCGAATGACAGGTAAGACTATCAAATATACGTCTGTACTCTTTCAGCTAGATCTATGCTTTAATATGCCTTAAATGCCCCACATGTAGAAGCCACAGTGGTAATTAACATGTGCGATCCAAGAGCACCTGCTACCTTAACACACTACATACTGTTCTGCTATTTTTAAGACAAATTAAGGGTGATGTATTGCATTCCCATTCAAAAAGCTAGTGACCTTAGACAATGAAAACCAGAACTTCCATATCTCCAAATATTGAAGGATCCATTGACTCTGTCGTATCTTACAGCAAATGTTTTTGTTAATACATAGTTTATTATGAGTTATATTTATGTGTGGATAAAACAATTATGTGTTTTTACGTACCCTGTACACCAGAATCTTATAAGCATTTAATTTACTCAAAGATATTAAAGAAATGGTTTCTTTAAAAAAATATCCGGTTTAAGGGAGGAAATGATATTGAAGGACAAATTGCTTCATACTGGAAGAGTATTTTTCCACGAGTATTGTATGGTCTGGCCACCCTCCCTGAATATCTGATGGTATGGGTAGACAAACTAAAAGGGAAGCTTTTGAGATCGATTTTGGGGGTTTAACCGTTTTATAAAGATTTGACGATTTTAACACAATAAAAGTATATGTATGTTTATTATGACTTTGTGAACTGTATATATGTGGCATTCTTGGGGCAGTGATCACCAATTCTTAACAGTTTTGATTTGCATTTTTTTTCTCTTTCGTATACATACATTATGAGTTTCCACAGATAGTAGAGATGATATCCTTGTGGCATCTAGCAAAGGGTTTACCTGGGGCATCAAACCAGTTTCCAAATATATAACTGTAATCTCTGCCATAAAATGCTAATCACGTTGTTCCATGATATAGCAGTTGATGCTCACTGCTATGCTACTCTGAGCATGTCTTTGTTTGATTTCGTTTCTTTTTACATTGGTTCTAAACCAACAAATGAAATATGTCAGAAAAGTACACACTTAACCTTTTAATCAAGGAATATCTAAGGTATTGGCTCTGCCATCTTGTGTGACGTTGCATATAAATAGATATGTTCAGTGATATGTTATGTAACACTGTATTTCTATAGCGCCTCCTGCAGTACGTAATGGTCCTTCAGTGGACAGTGGTCTGAAAAACAAAGGGAGGAGGTTCGCAGTGCATGCAGCTGAAGTTGTAGTATAGGCAGTGTATGGCTAACAGTAATGTCTAGTGTAGAGACACTGAAAGAAGAAAGGAGGATAGAGAAGAGTCAAAGAGTGTATTAAGGATGAGAAGGTTGGTGAGGAGATAAATGCGTTTATTGACAACTTCTTTAGGGATAATTTGGATTCCACAGATGATCTAGTGGTATGGGATGTTTTTAAAGCTACCATTCGGGGAGCATTGATTAATTGGACATCCAGGAAGAGAAAAGAGGGAGCGAAACAGATAAAAGATCTCAAATTGAAATTAAAACTCATGCAGCAAAAATATGCACTATCTGGTAAAAAAGGGGACAGGTTGAAAGTTGATGAGGCTATGAATAAGTTGAAAGAGGTTTTAGGTGAACAGGTTGAAAGAGGCATATATTTTATAAAGCAGAAGTTTTGGGAGGAAGGGGATACGAGTGGTCGTTTTTTGGCTCATAGTTTGAAGAGTCTAACTGAAAGGTTGTTTATTCATAAAATTTCAGATGATGCTGGGAATATTAAGGTTAAAAGTAGAGATATTTCTGATTGCTTTAAAACCTTTTATGCTTCCTTGTACTCAGAGAATTCTCAGTCAGATGAAATGATGCTGAGTAATGTTTTTGCAAAAATAGAAATGCCAGTTCTATCTGAGGAAGGGAGAGAGGCCCAGATGCCCCGATTTGTGAAAATGAAGTGAGTGAAGAAATTTGTCTACTTAAGGTTGGCAAGTCTCCAGGTTTTGACGGATTGCCGGTTGAGTTTTATAAATCCTTTAGTACGACCTTGGTCCCAAGATTGAGCAGGCTTTATAATCAGTTTCACTCGGAAGGGAGATTATCTCCTTCAATGAGGGAGGCAGTTATCATGCTAATTCCCAAACAAAGGAAAGATTCAACCAAATGTGGTAACTATTGATATATCTCTGTAACGCTCTACTGGTATCCATGGGGATGTCACTCAGCCTGTTCTGACTTCTTACGACCTCGAACCCTTCCCTGGAGTCTACTCGACTGGATACTAGGCCTTGTTTTCTTGGAAAGTATGCTCTCCGTCCTGCTTTCAGCACAGGGGCGCGTTGATTTATGCGGGCTTGTTGCTGCTTAGTTACTTCACTGGCAGGAGTCAGACAGGTAAGTATAATGAGTCTTTTTAACAGTTCTCTAACTTCGTTCCTTTCCTTCCTTAGATGATGGCCGACGTCCAGGGATGGCAATGTGCTGCTGAGATGATTAGCGCTGAAGGTGAGTGAGAGTGCGATGCGCGATGTGACCCTTTCGTATTTGTATTGAACTGAGTTATTTTTCTGTGTCTTTTAGGTGCCGCAACGTTTTCAGCGTGGATGCCGGTTATGAAGAAGAAATGTGGTGAGTAAGCGCGGTATGCGGCACCTCTAGATGTTTCCACGCTAACCTGGAGTGTCTTTTCCCTCTTGCAGATGGATGAGAAGTCCCAGAGACAGAGTTCCCCCAGAGTGGCTGGGATTCAGGTCAGCGTTTGAAGCTCGTACAGTCTTTAAAAATAAGTAAAGATTTGCTGAATGCTTACTAATGCCTTTTTTCTGTTCTTTTCCCTTTTCCTTAGGAAGCGGTGTGCTGAGATGGGAATGACACCGCCGAAGATGCCCGCAGAACAGAAGAAGCGATGAATGATGGGCAGAAGCGCCACAAGGTAAGGCTGTTCCTAACGGTGTTCTTGTTCTTGCAGGAGCTGAGCGCAGAAGAAAGATGCAGGCCTACTGGAGACCGATCCGAACACGGTGAGTGTCACGCTGCAGGTGCAGAAAACACAACGCATGTTTCTCAGCCTGGGCGTGGCTTAAATAGTCTCTGGGTATCCCAGGTGTCTCTGGGCTGAACCACACCCATAAGACTAGACTGCACATGCAGTTCTGGGAACCGAAATATGTGGGGGCATCCATCTTGTCCCATCAATGCACTACACGTCCAATCCCCAATGTTATCCTATGGGAGTGAATGAGTCTGGTGCCACAAGCGCCAAGTCTGACTCCAAGTGGGTCTTTGGAGGGATGGAGAGGCCATTGAGGGCCATGTAGGTGATCATGGCCTGGCCCCAGCCTGACATCTTGGAGGGCTGGGGACATGAGGGGCAGGAATCATGACAATCACTCTATTAAATGTAGATATGAAAATGTTCACGAAGATTATGGCTATAAGATTACAGAAGTACATAGGGGAGTCGGTAGATTTCTCACAAGTTGGTTTCATGAACAATAGGTATGGATATGATAATATTAGAACCTTGTTGAATATAATTGGCCCGTCAAAAATAGAAGTGGATGAAGTTATGATTGTGTTTTTTGATGCTAATAAGGCGTTTGATTGTGTCAATTGGTCTTTCCTAAATTACACGTTGATTCAAATGGGTTTTGGCCCACAATTTCTGAATATGATACGCGCCCTACAATATGATATTTCGGCTAGAATATGGGTAAACGGGGTAATGTCTAATTCCTTCAAACTCTTTAGGGGAACCAGACAGGGCTGTCCACTTTCCCCCTTCTTGTTCAACTTAGTGCTTGACCCATTGTTGTCGTATATTGGGCAGGTAAGGAATACTTGTGGATGGAAATTAAAAGATGGTGAGGTAAAGGTGTTAGCATATGCTGATGATTTAACTGTAGTGTTGTCGAATCCGGTTGAAGGGGGGACTTTACTTCGCAGTATGTTACAGGAGGTGGGAAGGTTATCAGGTTATAAGGTTAATTGGGGAAAAACAGTTGTTTTTCCATTGAAAATGAATCCACTAAGTAGAAGATTGTTGGATTGGGCTTGTCAGTGGGCGGAAGTTTCAGTAAAGTGTTTGGGTGTTTATCTGGTATGGGATATAAGAAGGACAGTGGATTTTAATGTGGATAAATGAAAGGGAAACCCTATTGAAGGATATACATAGATGGGATAGATTAACTTTGAGTCTGTGGGTGAAAATAAATGCGGTTAAAATGGTGTTGCTTCCAAAAGTATTGTATTACATACAATCACTTCCCCTAAGGTTCACTAAAAAAGTATTGAAACGCATTGATAAGAAATGTATGGATTTTTTGTGGGGAGTGGGAAGAAAACCAAAGATACCAAGAGTTATTTTGGCATGCATTGTTAGGAATGGGGGTTTTGGATACCCATTATTGGAAAATGATTACAAGGGGTTCCTTTTGAAAAAAGCGTGTTATTATTTTGGGCAGGATGGGTGTCCATATCCATTTTGGCTTCAGATGGAAAAGGAAAAAGTTAGACCCATTACCCTTTGATTGTTTGTATTCGTATGGAATGCTACCGAAACCCAGGTTAAGGATTGAGGCGTTAGAAGCTACAAAATCGGCTTTGGTCTCGATGATTCAAGTGTGTGGTCAGAATGTATTCCTTTATAACACTGCCTCCATTTGGTTGAATCTGGGTTTACAGATTGAGAACAAAATGTTGTACTGGAAAGGATGGGCTAACAAAGGAATTTTGAGAATAGAAGATCTGTGAGGAAATAATCGAATGGTTGTGTTAGAGTACCTACGGCTCTGATATGGATTGAGTAATACTGAACTTGAAAGGTATAGATGTTTGAAGCAGTTAATGCTGGAAAGGCATCAAATGCTCAGTGAACCATTGAGTGACAAACCACAAGTGTGTATGCTATATGTGCTGCTCCAAATGTAGTTTCTACAGTTACTAAATTGATACCTGTACAGAAATGTATGCAGGTTTCTTGGGAGACACTGCAAATGAAATGGGTGACTGAATTGGGAAGTGATTTATCAGAGAAGGACTGGGATAATGCTTGGAGGGTGACAGTGAGAGATAAAATGGATCTGAATTTAACATATATTCATCAGCGAATCTTAGGGCACATTTACTGGACTCCAGTGAAAATGAAGGCAATGGGCTTGATAGATTCAGATTTATGTTGGGGGTGCAATCATTTAAAAGGAACTTATTTACATATGCTATGGGAGTCCAAAAGAGTACTTGCCTTTTGGAAGGATGTTCTGGATCGAGTGGATCTAGTGCTGGGTGATTCATTCCCTCGAACTTTTGAAGCTGTGATTTTCCTCTCAAATGAAAGTCGAAGTTTGAGAATTTGTGGTGCTTCTGATTGGATTGATAGATCATTGTTGACAGCAATAAAACATATTATGAAGGTATGGAAGTCAGATATGCACATATTATAGGGACATGAAAGGTCTCGTGCTTATCGGCTTCATCGAGAGACTGAGTACTGTGAACGATGGGAATCCTTCAATGATTTATTTGGGTAAATTGTAAAGTAAGTAGGTTTGACAAACTGTAGGGTTAGGGTGGGAGTTAGTGTTGTTTCTGTTTGTGTGTGTTGTAAGGATATTTAGCAAACAGCACAGAGTACAGCGCTACTGCACAAGTAGCAAAATTTTTTTTGCAGCACCACCACCACAAGGGTGCGGTGCATTGCTATATGGGTTAGCAGATTAACAAGGAAAGACAGACTATCCAGTCAAAAACGATTTTAACATATAAGATGCAAATCTATTTTTACAGTTAAAAGCACACGTGTTCATTTAAAAATGCACACTATTTTTCACCTGAAATGCCTATATTGCTAGAGACACATTTGAAAATTAACAGCTAACCTATTAACCATTAACCTGACTAAAAAAACCTTTCCTATAACCCACTAATAAAATGTGTTCTCCACTGCAGAATTAGGCATACTCTGAAAACCATTTAAATGTGTGTGCAGATTTTTTTTCTCTTCTCTTCTCTGCCTGATTCTCCGTGTTTTTGTGCACAGTAACTGCAGGAAGGAGGAAGTCAGATTTGCAACAATTGCAAATGTATAAGCGAAGCTATTGTTGAAGAGTAGGAGGATGAGAGATGATGGATTTCATTGGGACACGTCATACAGAGGGCTGAGAGGAAAGTTTTAGTGGGCAGTATCAGGGAAAAAGAGAGGCAGACATCTTTCTGCACTACTGGGGAGAAGACCTGGCTGTGGGGTCCTGACTGAATGCAGATTCCTGTGTCCTGCTGCAGTCGAGATTGGGGAGAGCTGAAAGAAAAACCTTTCCACTGGCTGAGGCATTCCTATCTGAAAAAGCTGAGAATTCCAGGCAATGACCCCGGCTTGAGAAGGCAAGCGTTCCTTTTTGCTGGAGTTAATCCAAGAGAGCCACATTCACAAAGAGAACAACTAAAAAGATAAGGTAATGAGAAGTGTGGGAGCTGAGTGTGTACGGTAATATGCAGTCAGTGTAGGATTCCTGTGCGTGTCTTAATCAAATACCAATGTTGCAATTTGAGTTCTGTTCTCCGCCACGCTCTTAGCAGTGTGTCATAGACAATGCTTTGACTGTACCATTTTATTTATTTCTGTAAAGAATGAGATCGTGTCTAAATGCAGCTTTTATAATACAGAAAATATTTGAAAACAGACGGGTGTTTTATTTTCTATTTACCATTACAATGCCGATGATGTGGGGAGATTTTTAAACAGTGCAATGGTCATTTTAAGACAGATGTGTGCTTGTCAGAATCAGGATGAATAATTGTGAGTGACTGTAGCATATCTTGTTGGAGGTACATGAGCCAACGGGAAGAGAGACTCTCTGAACATAGCTCCCTACCGTATATAAGGTAGTGGAAATTACCACAAGACTACCACATATAGCTCTCTGTCGTAAATAAGTCAGTGAGTTCGCCCATGGTGGCACACCAACACTATCACTGGAAATGTGGTAATCATAGGTGTAACTGAGGTTGACATAAAAATAGGAAAGCACAGAATGAAACAAGAGGTATTGATCACATCTATTTGTGAAATTCCATTTCTGATGGGGACAGATTGCCTGAAAAGATTGTCTCCTCTCATAGATGGGGTGAATGGAGTGCTGTGGTCCTTAACCAAAAAACCATTGAGGCCTAAGAAACTAAAATCACAAAACAGCAATATAAAAGAATGTCACACCGTTGCCAAAACAAATGATGCTGTGGAAGTATATCTCCAGAATAGCTGCATACCTAGTGTCACTGTTATATTAATGTGTCAAGACAAAGATCAGAGCGACAATGAAAAACTACCTGTACAAATATACTTGGACCCAAGGAAAGATTGGCAGACTGCTATAGATGAGCACACATTACGTTTTTACTTAAAAGAGAATACATGCAAACAGAATATTGTTCCTAAAACAGATTCAGAAAAACACATTACCACTCTGGCAGAAATACACATGGAAGATGAGCAACCATGGGTTCACGTTGGTATAAATGATTATCTTAAAACAATAAAAGCCACTTTAGCGCTTGAACATGAAAGGAGTTTCATTAATGAGAAATTGTTGCAAAAAATTATGGAGAGGGAAGAAATCCCGAAATTTAGGATTAAAAACCAATATGTTTCTGGGTTGGACAATCGAGACTTTGAAAACCGAATTGCAGGCAGATGCATGCTTAAAATTAGCATTGGGCAGAAAATAATTTACCATAATGTATGGATAGTGAGTGGAGCACAAAATGAATTTTACATGGGCAATGACATCATGCACAGAATGTGTATGGTGTTAGATTTCCTTAATCAAAAAATATGGTCACGCCTAGGTGGTCCGGCACCTGAATTTGAAGACAAAAGAAGGGCTTATCATTGTGCACAACTAGTTCCTTATGCAGTCGAATTACAAATGAGGAGAAATACTATTGTTCCTGCATTTACAAAACAGTTTGCAATAACACTGAAATGCAAAAATGGACAGCAGATGAAAGGCTCTGATGCATTTGTATGCCTGAATGAATCCATAAAACAGCAAGGCCTGGATTATGAATACATTACATTGGTAGACATTGGTGAGGGATCTGTAAAAATCATGGTAAATAATAAAGGTTGTCAGGATATTCATTTAGAGGAAAACTCCCCATTAGGAATGGCCATACAAAAATCACATTATACGGCAGATTTAAATAACATGGTGATTGGGAATATTCCTGAAAAATATGTAGATGCCAAGGGCGAGTTGCCAGAACACCTGGACTCTCAGCCCAAAGGAATATTTAAAATTCATTCTGTGTATCCTTATGATTCAAATGAGACAGTGTGCTGCCATCAAGAGGATTGCATAATATTTAATTTAAATGAAAATGAAACAGGAAATCAGCCCATTGAAGTGGAAGCTGATATGCCAAAATATTTGAAAGTGGCAGCTCTACAAAAAGACACAGCCACACAGTTAGAGGAAAGCGCTGAGATTCCTTTACCAGAAGAGTTTCCAGAATTTTCCAGAATGGTAGAAGAGCAGATCTCCTTAGCGGATGCATGTGACAGCGATGGGGATCGAAACGACCTGAGGGAAATATTTATGGAGTTTAAGGATGTATTTGCAAAAGATGCTTATGATTGTGGTTTAACTGATTTACATGTGGTCACACTACCAGAAGGTTGTAGCAGAAATCCAGTGTTTGTACGCCAGTATAGACTACCGCTGGCATGTTTAGAATCATTGGCAGAGATTATTAAAAATTTGGAGTCACGGGGAATAATTAGGCCCATTCATAGCACATCCAATACGCCTATTTTAGGTGTGTTAAAGCCAAATGGTCAATGGCGGCTGTGTGCAGACTTAAGAGAGTTAAATAAAAGAGTACCAGTATCTAGGTGGCCACTACCATTCATTGATCAGGGCCTAGCTCAGATACATGGTTCAAATGTATTTACCACATTAGATCTCACATCTGGATATTGGTGTGTGCCATTGGCAGAGGAGATACAACACCTATTTTCCTTTACATTTGACAGGAATCAATATGCCTGGCTTAGAGCTCCGTTCGGGTACATCAATAGTGGGAGTGAATTTGGCATATTTTTGAGAAAGGCCATGCCAGATGCAGCGGAAAGAGGAACAATAGTTTATGTGGATGATGTCCTGATAAAAAATGAAAACCTTAAAAGCCATTTTGATGAAATAAGACATGTGCTTGGCCAATTGCAGAAAGCAGGCGCCAAAGTATCTTTGCAAAAAGCACAATGGTGCAAGAAAAAAGTGAACTTTCTAGGGCATGAAGTGACTGAACATGGGCTAAATCCACAAAGGAAGAAAATAGAGGCCATACAAAGATTAAAAGATCCTAAAAATGTGAAAGGAGTAAAAAGTTTATTAGGGATGACAGGCTATAACAGAAAGTTCATTGAGAATTATGCAGAAATCACTCAACCATTGACTAAACTGCTTAAACTAAATACTCCCTGGAGATGGGAAAGAGAGCAGTCTGATGCAGTGGCTAGATTGAAGGAATGTCTTGTAAAGGCACCATGTTTAGCATACCCCATAAAGGACAGGGATTTCTTTATAGAAATAGGCTTTTCTGAACATTGTATGTCAGCAGTGTTATCACAAAAACACGATTTGAATCACAAAACCATTGCATATGCAAGTAAGGCATTTTCCCAAGTTGAAATGAAATTTAATGAATGTGAGAAGGCCCTATTAACCACTGTGTGGGCGCTACAACATTTCCGCCCCATTGTTCAGGGAGAAAAGGTGATTATTGAAACAAATCATCAACCTTTGCAATTTTTAGAGAGTAAAAGAATTAGATCAGGCAATCTAGCGCAATCCAGAATCACTTCATGGACGCTGGCATTACAAGGTTTTCCCGTAGAAGTGAGATATGGACAAAATAAAAAGAGCCCAATTGCTCAAGGGTTAGCTGACTTACATGACTGTGCAGCTGAACAAATACCAAATGAAATGGAAGTGGAAACTAGTTTGCAGGAATTTGAACAATCATCACACAAAGCTTTTGATGAAAAAACATGCAAGGATTTGCCAACTGTATATGTGGATGGTTGTGCTTTTCACATTGAAAATGACAGTAATAAACAATTAGTGGCAGGAATAGGAAATGTCTGGTTGAAATGTGAAGGCGTTCCTAGTATAGGGATGAGGATTGGAGATAGGAGCAGTCAGGTGGCGGAATTGGCAGCCATCTATAAAGCAATTGCTACTGCAGTTGATAAAAAGTTCAGTGAAATTGTCCTGGTGACTGATTCTGACTATGCACGGAATAGCTTTGTGGAGTATCTGCCTGGTTGGAAAGCAAGAGGCATGGTTACATACAACAAAAAAACACTTAAACATGGAAAAATGATACAAGCCATAGACAAATTGGTGTCAGAAAATAATTTAACAATATACTGGAGGAAAATTCGTGGGCATTTAAAAACACCAGGAGAGGATAAGGAGGGAAATGATAAGGCAGACCATCTGGCTAAGATTGGGGCTGTGATGGGAGAATTGCTACCTATTGATTATTTAATGGGTGAAATACAAATTGATGCAGTCACACGTTCTAAAGCACCAAAGGAGGTAGATCAACCGGTGGTGCAGTGGAGTCATGACACGCCAGACCAAGATTTGATTGAGGCACAAAAGAATGATCAAATTTTGGGAATCTATTATAATCATTTGATAGATCCTGAACAAAATCCTTTAACGGAAAATGATTGTATGGGAAAAGAAGAGTTGAGGGTGTTATTAAAGAACAAAACACGAATTAGATTACAGGATGGACTCATGATTAGAGAGTCCATAACAGGGCAAATACAGTGGGTAGTACCCCTTTCATTCAGAGGACTAATGCTACACCAACCACGTATACCAAATATGCAGGTCTGGGTGCTGAAATAATGCATGTCCATTGTATTATTGTTGCACATGGCCAAATCTGAATACAAAGAGTGATTATTGCTAAGTTATTTTTCGGCGGTAATAAAATACCGTCAGGCCCCAAATCTCCACAAAATACCCTACATATTTATGGTGCCATAGAGGTTCACAAAAAACATTAGAAATACTAAAAGATTATGCTTACTGGCCTCATATGTCCCAAGATGTGGAATTATATACTAGAGGATGTCTAGTATGCGCCCAATTTAAACCTGCTTCACCAATGCACAGAGCACCATTGATGAAAAGAGGCCTAACTCTCCCATGGTCAGATTTGCAAATAGACTATGTAGGTCCTTTAAAAAGGTCGAGCAGGGGACACCGTTATATTTTGAGTGTGGTATGTTTGATGTCAAAGTGGATTGAGTGCATTCCTGCACCAGATTGTAGTGCGCAAACAGCAGCCACATTGCTGGTGAACCATGTGTTCTCAAGGTTTGGGTTGCCGCAAAGAATTGAGTCAGACAGAGGAAGTCATTTCACAAGTACTCTAATGAGCAAGGTATGGCAAATACTAGGTGTGAAAAGGAAACTACATATCGCATATCGGGCGGCGTCTTCAGGTACAGTTGAAAGAAGCAATAGGTCTGTTGTGGATATTTTAAAGAAATTTGTGGCAGAAGCAGGTTCCAGCTGGGATTTGCGTTTACCATTGGTTTTGATGGCAATCAGGTCGACTCCTGCCAAAGCAACAGGTGTTAGCCCCCATGAGGTCTTAACAGGTAGGAAAATGGTGTTACCACAACACCTACTATACAGAACACATGAGCAAACTCTAGTGAGTGCATCCACAGTTCATGAATATATTGATGAACTGAGGAGGCATTTGCAACATGCATTTGCTTTTGTGCAGAGAAATCTGGAAAGAGCTGCTGACAGTGCAAAGTCATATTATGATAAAAAGACATCAGTAAAGGAATACAGTGTAGGGGATCAGGTGTACAAGTTTCATTTTGGAAAAAGTAAACAGAAAAATTCTAAATTTCTAGCAGCCTGGCAGGGGCCATTTCGAATTATAGATAAAGTCTCTCCTGTAGTGTATAAAATTTTGAAAAATGAAGGTGAAACAGCAATAGAGCAGTTTGTCCATGTAAATCAAATCAAACCATGCCATCCCAGACATGAGATCAGGCAGCTTGAGCATGTGGAAACGGATAGAGTCCCTTGAGAAAATAAATGGGTGTAATCAGGAGGCAGTGACAAAGAAGTTAAAAAAAAGTTGATTGTTATGATGGCACATAAACACTGTAATATATGTAAAAATATATAATATAAATAAATAAATAAATGCACATATAACGGAAGCTCGTGGTTGGTGTGCAGAGAGAAAGTGTATTAAATATTGAATGCTGTTTTATATATGCTTGTTTTCTTTTAACTTGTATTTGATTTAAAAAAAAAAGAAAACAGGAAAAAAAAAAAAAATATAAACGAAATATTTTTACCAAGCATGTTTTATTTTTGGCAAAAGGTGGAAATTAGTATTGTGCTATGTACTTAATTTGTTTATTTTCTATTTTGATTTAGAAAATTAACATTATTTGGTCGGAGGTTCTGGGACCAGAGGCCACGGGGGACGATGGAGTCCTGGAGCCCGCAAGGACGGATTCCGGGAAAGCCCCAAAGAGGGGTGAAGACCAAGGCTACAAAGCGATCAGCATTGAAGATGATACCGATGACATGTTTAATGATGATGATATTTGGAGGGATCTTCAAGAATTCAGAAGCACAGGTTGTCATTGAACCTGGACCAGCATCTGGTATCGCGGTGGAAGAGGCACCAGGATTCATCATGAGTGATAGAAGGATGATTTTCCAAAATATATACATACCGTTAAATCCTGAGATTTTGATTGAAAAACACTTGAACAATACCGGAATTAAGATTGAACAGACTAAAGAGTGGCTGGAAATAAGAAAAGAGGACACTAAGCAGTCAATAAGAGATATATTAATGCAATTGGAAAAAACATTTGTGAATTCAGCAGACATTAAGAAGAAGAGAGGAAAGAGAGGTGCGGTGATGCTCGCGATATCAATGGTAATGTCTATAATTGGAGCAATAATAGGTACCACAATATCAACAGCCAATTCTATTTCGGTAGGAACACTGAGTACTAAAGCACAACAACTGAGTATTGACCTAGAAATAATACAAAAGACATTAGATGGAATTAGAGGGGGACTGGATGAACAAGTAAGATTCATAAATGAAACTGCAATCATTCTAAATGAACAAGCGGATGTGATGCAACGGGCGACTAAAGTAATACTTAAGCATGACAGAACTTTAAATGAAATATTGAACATAATGAGTCCTGTTGATAGACTATTAACGAATTATATGAGAGAAGTTCAAACTGCAGTTTCACAATTGATTCAAGGACATATTCCCTTGTATTTTGTTTCGCAGGATATCATTCGTCAATTGATAGAAAGATTGACCAGGAGGGAAATTGACCTTATACAGGTAAAAATTGCATTCGAAATGGGGAATGCAATGCCGTTATATGTGGACTTGGAAAGACTAGAGATCGGATTTTTGCTATGCATCCCATTTGTAGCCCCTGAACTTATTTACCAAACGAAGTGGGTACACAACGTGGGATTTTGGCAAGAGGACAAATTCATTAAGATTAAGACTCCAAAAGTGGTGGCATTTCAGTCATGGGAACCTGAAGTTTATTTAATACCAAACCTGGAAACATGTGTAACATTTAAAGAACAAAATTATATGTGTCCAGGTAAACCGTTTGTTCCTGATGCCACAGATGCTATTTGTGGATTGAAATCTGACCCAAATATATCAGAGGGATGTGAAGTGATTATTAGTAATATGGGGAGTGAAGAAATGGCACAGGCTAAGATGGTCAGAGGTAAATGGTTGGTCAGCACCTGTTTAAAGAACATGACGGTAGTACATTTAAACCATGGAACATACGTGGTTAAACAGGTAAAATATAATGTTTTTTATTTACAGGTTCCAAAGGATGCAATTGTGTCAATTGGGGGATTAACATTGTTTCATGTAACAAGTGATGTTTGGGAAAGCCAAGTGGAAAATATCGATTTTTTTCAAAGGGATACTTTTCCAATAGATCCAGATGTGGAATATTTATTGAATCACAAAGAAAGACATGTTATGAAAATGAATTTGCGAAAAAACAATATTACAATTAGTAATCTGGGCATAATAGAAGTGGAAAGATTTAATTGGGGAACCTGGGGGGAACGCTCAATAGTGGGTTTGGCTATCCTGGTGCTAATCATGGGTGGATGGTTGATTGTGCTATCAGTAAAAATGAAAATGTTACTGATTTTACTGACTACGTCAGGAAGAGAAAGATATCCCAATGCACATGCATTTTAAAAGAAAAAGAAAGAACAAGTTATTTTTAGGAATTGGCTTGGATTATAGCCAAGTTCTAAAAACAAAAGGAGGGTATATGTAAGGATATTTAGCAAACAGCACAGAGTACAGCGCTACTGCACAAGTAGCAAAATTTTTTTTGCAGCACCACCACCACAAGGGTGCGGTGCATTGCTATATGGGTTAGCAGATTAACAAGGAAAGACAGACTATCCAGTCAAAAACGATTTTAACATATAAGATGCAAATCTATTTTTACAGTTAAAAGCACACGTGTTCATTTAAAAATGCACACTATTTTTCACCTGAAATGCCTATATTGCTAGAGACACATTTGAAAATTAACAGCTAACCTATTAACCATTAACCTGACTAAAAAAACCTTTCCTATAACCCACTAATAAAATGTGTTCTCCACTGCAGAATTAGGCATACTCTGAAAACCATTTAAATGTGTGTGCAGATTTTTTTCTCTTCTCTTCTCTGCCTGATTCTCCGTGTTTTTGTGCACAGTAACTGCAGGAAGGAGGAAGTCAGATTTGCAACAATTGCAAATGTATAAGCGAAGCTATTGTTGAAGAGTAGGAGGATGAGAGATGATGGATTTCATTGGGACACGTCATACAGAGGGCTGAGAGGAAAGTTTTAGTGGGCAGTATCAGGGAAAAAGAGAGGCAGACATCTTTCTGCACTACTGGGGAGAAGACCTGGCTGTGGGGTCCTGACTGAATGCAGATTCCTGTGTCCTGCTGCAGTCGAGATTGGGGAGAGCTGAAAGAAAAACCTTTCCACTGGCTGAGGCATTCCTATCTGAAAAAGCTGAGAATTCCAGGCAATGACCCCGGCTTGAGAAGGCAAGCGTTCCTTTTTGCTGGAGTTAATCCAAGAGAGCCACATTCACAAAGAGAACAACTAAAAAGATAAGGTAATGAGAAGTGTGGGAGCTGAGTGTGTACGGTAATATGCAGTCAGTGTAGGATTCCTGTGCGTGTCTTAATCAAATACCAATGTTGCAATTTGAGTTCTGTTCTCCGCCACGCTCTTAGCAGTGTGTCATAGACAATGCTTTGACTGTACCATTTTATTTATTTCTGTAAAGAATGAGATCGTGTCTAAATGCAGCTTTTATAATACAGAAAATATTTGAAAACAGACGGGTGTTTTATTTTCTATTTACCATTACAATGCCGATGATGTGGGGAGATTTTTAAACAGTGCAATGGTCATTTTAAGACAGATGTGTGCTTGTCAGAATCAGGATGAATAATTGTGAGTGACTGTAGCATATCTTGTTGGAGGTACATGAGCCAACGGGAAGAGAGACTCTCTGAACATAGCTCCCTACCGTATATAAGGTAGTGGAAATTACCACAAGACTACCACATATAGCTCTCTGTCGTAAATAAGTCAGTGAGTTCGCCCATGGTGGCACACCAACACTATCACTGGAAATGTGGTATTCCTAGAATGCAGGTCTGAGGTCTCTCTAGTGATCACACGAAAAATCTAAGCAAAGATAAGGGATTCTGGACATTGGGGCCACAAATAAAACAAGGGAATTATGCTCACCAAAATACCACCAACCACGTATACCAAATATGCAGGTCTGGGTGCTGAAATAATGCATGTCCATTGTATTATTGTTGCACATGGCCAAATCTGAATACAAAGAGTGATTATTGCTAAGTTATTTTTCGGCGGTAATAAAATACCGTCAGGCCCCAAATCTCCACAAAATACCCTACAGTGTGTATGTGTTGCTGTGTGTTCAGAGTCTGATTTGGGTATAGGGTGGGAATTTTGGATGAGGTTTCATTGCTACATGGTTGATATCTTTGTATTTAAAAGAATTGTTGGTAAATTGTTACTTTTGTGATACCCATGATTACATTTACTGTTATGTATGATTTAAAATTAAATAAAGATGTTAAAAAAAGAGCGTAGTAAGGATGATAGAGGCTAGGTGACAGCTGGATCACATTTTTATCCTGGGACTCATCTGTATGCTAAGGGCGCAGAGCTATGAGAGGTATGTAGAAGGAATGAACTCTTAGGGCAACTGTCTATAGTTCAGAATTTGCTATGGTATAAATTCAGTCTTTGTGCTTATGGTAGAGTGTGTGACAGCTGGACCACATTTTTTCATGAGACTCAGCCGTATGCTATAAGGCACAGCACAACATGCAGTGTAATATAAGGACATGCATGTAAAAGGACACCATATTGTGTAACACCTGCAACTTTTGACATACACATTTGGTTAAACCAATATACAGAGAGTAACAGTAATCATGTTTAGCACTTAACATTCCTCGAGCATTAGAAGCCATATGATGCAGAATCAAATAGGGTCTATTTCAATAGACTCAGATAACCAAGAGTACTAGGCTGGCTAGTCCAGAAAAGAAGCAGTTGGAAATAAGAATGTGAGCTATTTGCGAGGATGCACTGTTACTTTAATCAGAGAAAAAATATTAAACAATACATAATGTCGAATTTTCTTCCAAATAATATCCTTCTGACAAAATGTGTTTTGATAGTTTGTGATTTAATGATGTTGATGATATATCACCTGATGTTATGTTACTCCATTTTATCTACTTGTATTATTATCTATTTATTGTAATCATTGCTGTTGTTATCGATATGATGTGAAATGGCATGTATAACGCGTCTGTACACAAGTGTTTCTTGGCGCGACAAGACTAGGAAGTGGAAAACAAAGGGAGGACAAAACAATGATCTTACTAGGCCTTGTGTTATTCAGATTGCACAAGTGCGGGGGAGCCGGAGGGGAAAAGGCCCAGGGGGTAAGGGAAGGGAGAAGTGCAGGTAACTCAATAAGTGCAGTCAGCAGGTGGTTCATAAGTGCAGAGAGAAGGGGTATAGCGTTTCAGGTGCAGACACTTAAGTGGTTGGGGAGCCTGGAAGAAGTGCACAGGCAACTGGACATGCATGAGCCTGGGCCCGAGTTAGGAGGGTAGACAGGTGACCAGTGCACATAGCAGTCAGGGACATCAGCAGGGGAGTGGAAGAGAGAAAGCAATGCGAATAGGAAGGTCTTGAGTTGCTTCTGGAACCAGAGGTGGTTCTGCTCAATTTTGAGAGAGAGAGGGAGGATGTTCCAGATGGAGGCCCCAGCCAAGGAGAGAGATCTTCCCCCAACTCTGCTTTGAGAAGCGTCTGACCCTAAAAGAGTTGGAGGTGAATGAGCAGAGAGCTTGAGAAGGAATATGTTTAGGAAGAGAAAGTTGGAGGTAGAGCTGTTCTAGGTCCCAGAAATCCTTGCGAACAATGCAAAGGTTCTTGAACTTGATCCTTGCAGTGACAGGGAGCCAATGAAGAGATTTTAGAGCTGGAGAGATACGATCCCTGGGCTTGTGGACAAGGGCAAGTCTTGCAGTCCTGTCTGGATACGTTGTAAAGGTCAGACAGCAGAGACAGACAGATTTAGAAAGAGCCTGTTTCAGTAGTCCAGCCTAGAGAGGACCATATCTTTGGAGACAGTGAGCTTCTTGGGGAAAGTGAGAAAAGGAAGAATACCTCTGAGGAGGTGCAGCTGATAGTTTGACTTCTTAGAGATGTCCAAGATGTGAGGAGAGAAGGAGAGGGTGGCCACACATGAAGGAACAGGAAGAGGGCCCATAGTAGGCAGCCAGAGAGAGAGAGGAAATGAGGTAGCAGGTGCCCCAATAAGGAGGATCTAAGTCTTACTGGCATTAAGGCAGAGATAATTTGTGGCCCACCATTCCTGAATTGCGGCCAGACAGTATGGTATGAGAGAAGGAGAAGAGGTGGCTCAGCAGAGTTTGAAAGAGAGCTGGGTGTCATTCACATAGCACTATAAATTGGAACAGAAAGTAGCGATGCAGTGGTCAAGAGGTGCCAGGTAGTGGTTGAAAAGCCAGGGAGAAAGGTTAGACCCCTGGGAAACACCACAAGTGGAGAGAGAGATAGAAGAGAGGAAAGACCCCAGTTGGAACTTAGTGGGTCGGTTGTTGAGAAATGGAGGTCAACCAGACCAGGGCCTGATCAGTGATACCCAGGTTGTAATAGAGGCGATTGAGCAAGATGTTATGGTTGACTGTGTCAAAAGCATAGGATAGATCAAGGAGAATGAGGACAGAAGAAAGATTAGAGTCAAGAATGGAGAGCAGGTCCTCACTGGTGTTGAGGAGAGTAGTTTATGTGCATCTGGCAGCTCTGACGCGTGACTGGTGGTCGTGGAGACAATCAACAGATTCAGTGTGCAGAATAAGCTGGGAGATGGACAGCTTTACAAGGAGTTTTCCCAGGAAAGGAGTGATGGAGGGCTTCTTTATAAGGGAGTGTACATCTGTCAGACGTCGGTCCCACCTCCCCTATCTCCTCACCGGATTCTTCAGAGGATAGATCCTGGAGAGGATTCTTCTTCTTTGGAAGCTTCTTCTTCTTGTTGCTAGATGACTCGTCCTTATAAATCCGGACCTTCTTTTCGCGGAGATAAGGTCTATCCCCTCCAGAGGCCACCGTGACAGTAGTGGGAACCTGTCTTGGGTGCCTCCAGTGGGGCCAACCTCACTTTCAGGGAAAAAGCCAAAGCAGAAAAAACCCTGTAGGTCTTGATGGTAGGAGGTGAGGCAGTCCTTGATAACCCAGGCCGTTGGAAGAAAGGTGGATAGCGAAGGCTGACTGGAAGTAACCAGATGTCCGCGACCAGCTTCCAGACAGAGCTCAGAATAAGACTTGCAAGTAGAATCCTTCGATAGCAACAAGGAAATCGTAAGTAAGTAGCAGGATAATAGACGAAAAATTGGAAAGGGAAGGAGAACAAATGGCCTAAGAAGGAAACCCGAAGTGAAATACCCAGTGGAAGGAATAGATGGCAGATACCGCCGAGTATTAAATAAACCAGATACAGGAAGGGAGTGCCGCAAGGTTTGATGTACCGGGCGGCAAAGGTAAGTAGTAAACAGTGCAAAAGAGTGCCGCGCACAGAGAAGGCTGCAGGCAGCAAGGAAGGAACGGTGAGATATCGAGCAGAGAAGTAGGAGGAGCCAAGAATCCAGGTAAGCAAGACAGCAAGTCACCGAAGCGGTGAAACAGCGGAGTACACGCCGTGAACCCTAAGAATACGAAAGAAGGAAATGCAGCGAGAAACTAAGGTTGTACTAGATTGGATAAAGTTGGAAAACTAAGGCGGCTAAGGAAGCCCAACGGAAGGGAAAATACTAGAGAGCAACGGAGCGTTAGAGTGCGTGAAGCAAACACAGATACAACGCACCGCACAGGGAGGCGGAGTCAGTACTTATAGAGTCCTCCGCCATATTGGATGAGGACTAGAGCGAGGTAACCGCTAGCTAGTGCCGCCAGCGGTTCCATAACTTCCACCCCTGATTCCTGACAGTATACCCCCTCTTTCTCGGGGATCTCCCTGGTTTGCTCGGGTGTAACTGATGGAATCTTCTTACCAGACTCGGAGCATGGAGATGGCTCTTAGGTTCCCAAGACGTCTCAGCTATCGGATAGCCTTTCCAATGTACCAGGTATTGTAACCTGCCCTGGTGATACCTGGAATCGATTAGCCGAGCCACCTCGTATTCCTCTGGAATCTCCTCCACCTGAGCAAGTCTCCGACGAGCTGGTCTTTGGAAGGGGTCTTCCTTATGCTCCTTGAGTAAGGAGACATGGAACACAGGATGCACCCTTTTGAGAGATATAGGGAGCTTTATCTTGTAAGCCACCGGGTTAATCTGTTGAATGATGGTGAAGGGCCCAATAAAACGTGGGGAAAACTTCCCGGTATGGACCCATTTTGGGAGAAATCTGGTGGACAACCAGACTAATTGTCCCGTCTTCCAGCCTGGGTTAGATCGTCTGCTTCTATCTGCCCACCTCTTTTGTGTAAGACGGCTCGCCAGGAGAGCCTTCTTGGCTAGATCATGTACCTCATGCAGGTCTTTAAATGTACCATCCAAAGCAGGGATCTTGGTAGTTGGTGGAATTACAGGGGGTAGATGGTGTGGGTGGAATCCATAAGTACAAAGAAAAGGACTCATCTGAATCGATGTGTGCAAAGTGTTGTTATAAGCAAACTCTGCTTGCAAGAGGAATTGAAACCATTCCTTCTGTTGATGACTACAGAAACATCTTAAATATTGCTCTAGGCTGGCGTTGAGTCTTTCTGTCTGGCCATTGCTTTCTGGATGGTAACCAGAGGAAAGAGCTCTTTGTATGCTCAAAACATGGCAGAGGGTAGCCCAGAGTCGGGAGGTGAATTGAGATCCTCTATCCGACACTATAGTCCTGGGCAATCCATGTAAACGGACAATGTCTCTAAGGAAGGCAACTGCCGTATCAGGGGCGGATGGAACTTGTTTAAATGCAGTGAAGTGTGCCAATTTACTGTAGGAATCCACAGTCACCATGATTACAGTCATATCATAGGACTGGGGGAGATCCACAATAAAGTCCATGGATATGTGTTCCCAAGGGCGTTCCGGAAGAGGCGGTTGTTGCAATAATCCAAATGGTTTGCCCGTCTGGTATTTACTGGAGGCACAAACCGCACAAGTCGACACATATTGGTATACATCTTCTCTAAGCCTTGGCCACCAAAAGTTCCTCTTCAGTAGTTCACAAGTCTTTCTAATTCCTGGATGGCCAGTCAAAGGGGTGTCATGGCACCAGGAAAGAACCTTGCTTTAAAGCTTCTTGGTAGGGATGAATAACGCCTTCTCATGATAGAACAACCCATCGTCTCCTTGAACCACAGTTGAAGGAAGCTCAGTGCAGGTTTGATAATTAGGTATCAATTCTTCTAGAAAGGAGGTGGTGGAAGCCAGAATCTTAATTCCAGGTAACATCAAGTCTTGTCTTTGACAGTACTCCGATCCTTCTCCGAGACTTCGTGATAATGCATCTGCTTTCTTGTTTTCTGTCCCAGGAATGTAAGTAATTACAAAATCATATTGCAAAAAGAAGAAGGCCCATCGGGCATGTCTTGCGTTGGAGCATTCCATCTGCTGTAGGACCCTGAGATTACGATGATCCGTGCGGATAATAAAGCAGTGAATGGCACCTTGTAAGAGATGACGCCATTCTAGACAAGCCAATTTGATGGCCAATAACTCTCTTTCTAAGACAGAGTAGTTCCTTTCACTACTGGTCAGAGTCTTGGAAAAATAGACTACAGGATGTTCATAGCCATCGTCCGAACATTGTAGTAAAATTGCTCCTACCGCTCCTACAGAAGCGTCAGTTTCTAGGATGAACTGTCTTGACTGATCTGGTTGAGCTAAAATGGGTGCGTTGGAGAACTTCTTTTTGAGAAAAAGGAAAGCCTCTCGGGATTCCTTGTCGAAGGCGAACTTAACTCCCTTCTTAAGCAATGAAGTTAGAGGGAGTACCATCCTAGAAAAGTTGGGAATAAACCTCCTGTAAAAGTTGGCTAATCCGAGGAAGCTCTGTAGTTCTTTAATGTTAGTTGGTTCCCTTCATTCCATGATTGCCTTGACCTTATTGGGATCCATCTTGATGCCTTCTTGTGATAGGATGAATCCTAGATAGGACACTGAGGTTACTTCGAATTGACATTTTTCAGGTTTGACCAACAGTTGATGGAACTGTAGTCGGTGCAAAACCTCCTTAACTTGCTGCCGGTGATCGGCTAATTCTTCAGAATAAATCAGGATGTCGTCTAGATAGACTACGACTGACAAGGATAACTTGTCTGCAAACACCTTGTCCATATATCTTTGAAAAACTGCTGGAGCGTTCACAAGGCCAAACGGCATTACCTTGTATTCATACAACCCAAAAGGGGTCCGGAATGCCGTCTTCCATTCATCTCCGTGTCTTATTCTCAGGAGGTGATAGGCACCCCTTAAATCGAGTTTGGTGAAATACCTTGCACCCTGCACCGCCTCCAGGATGTCCCTTATAAGGGGCATAGGGTATCTGTCTCGGATGGTTATCTTGTTGAGACCTCTGTAGTCTATGCATGGACATAGCTCAGTGGTGTCCTTCTTTGGTATAAAGAATAAAGAGGCCCCACAAGATGATCTTGATTCTTGGATTAATCCGTTTTGGAGATGGGCATCGAGATAGATTCTGAGAGCTCCTCGTTCGGGAAGGGACAAGGGGTACATTCGACCAAAGGGCACCGTAGAGTTGGGTAACAAGTCAATACAACAGTCTTCGGCCCTGTGTGGTGGTAGGCTTTTAGGAATGGTATCCAGGAACACCTCAGAATATTCCTGATACTGAGTTGGGACTGTTGACACGATTACAGGCCCGATGACCCTAGTCTCTTCTTTGGCTACTTCCTTGATGGCAAAAGGGTCCATACAATTTGTCTTACAGAACTGGGAGTCAAAGCTGACCCTATTTGCGGTCCAATCTATATGAGGGTTATGCTTCCTTAACCAGGGAATGCCTAATACCAACGGAAAATGTGCCGCTCTGATCTGGTCAAAAACCAGAACCTCTTGGTGGTGGTCCAGTGCCATTCGCAGGGGAATTGTCTCACTTACAATAGGTCCTGAGGACAAAGGTGTTCCATCAACCCCTTCTACGGGAATGGCCCTTGACTTCGGTTTCGTGGGAACAAGGTTTTCCTTAGCCCAGTGTAGGTCCATAAAGTTTCCTGCGGCACCGCAGTCCAACATAGCCAACACTTCGACTTGTTTAGAATCCGATATCCATAGTGAGACCTTGAACACCATCAGACTATTTACTTCTGTGTCCCCTATTGTTCCTGCATGGTAGCAAGGGTTTTTGGCAAATCCCCCGACACTTCCCTTGCCACGGTTCGGGGGTTGTAGTTTTCCTTCCGCCTGGGAGGAACTTCTGGACAATTCCGTAAAAAATGTTTTGAAGATCCGCAATACATGCATAAACCTGCCTCCTTACGGCGTCTTCTCTCTTCCGGAGTAAGAGGACCACGAGTAGCCCCGATCTGCATGGGTTCCTCCGTTAAGGGAGGCGTTCTCTGAACCGGAGCTTGGGTGGGTAAACCAGTCACCTGCTGGTTTCCGCGAAACCGTCTTCTTTCCTGACGACGTTCATGTAATCGAAATTCTATCTGGAGGGCTAAGGTCATCAGGTCTCGAAAAGAAGAAGGACGAGCTACTCGAGCTAGCTCGTCTTTAATTTCGTCTTGAAGACCTCGTCGAAAGATCGTTTGCTGTGCTGAGTCCGGCCAATCCGCCTTGGCCGCAAGTCTCAGGAATCTGGAAATGTATGTTTGGACGTCTGTGTTTCCCTGGCGGACGTCCAGGATAGCTTCCAAGGAAGAGTAAAGAACTTCAGGTCTGTCAAACCTGTCCTTAAATGCAGCTACAAATTGGTCAAAGTTATTCAATGCAGGATCTTCGTTTGTGACTAACGGGGTAGCCCAAGACAAGGCGTTTCCGTGAAGATTGGCTATGATGAATCCGACTCTAGATCGATCGGTTCCATAGGCATGAGGTCTGAAGGTGAAGTATACCTTACAGGCGTCCAAGAATTCCTTAAGTCCTCCCGGATGGCCATCATATTTGCCAAAAGAGAGTGGCATAGTAGGTAAATCCCCATGATCATCTCGGTGCAGTACGACCTGCTGTCGAAGGGCGAGATTCTCTGTTCTCAAAGACTGGACTTCCGCAGTGAGATTCTGCATGGCTGCGACCAGCTCTTGGTACTGCTCCAAGGACGCCATGGGTAATGTATGGCGTTGTATTCTGTCAGACGTCGGTCCCACCTCCCCTATCTCCTCACCGGATTCTTCAGAGGATAGATCCTGGAGAGGATTCTTCTTCTTTGGAAGCTTCTTCTTCTTGTTGCTAGATGACTCGTCCTTATAAATCCGGACCTTCTTTTCGCGGAGATAAGGTCTATCCCCTCCAGAGGCCACCGTGACAGTAGTGGGAACCTGTCTTGGGTGCCTCCAGTGGGGCCAACCTCACTTTCAGGGAAAAAGCCAAAGCAGAAAAAACCCTGTAGGTCTTGATGGTAGGAGGTGAGGCAGTCCTTGATAACCCAGGCCGTTGGAAGAAAGGTGGATAGCGAAGGCTGACTGGAAGTAACCAGATGTCCGCGACCAGCTTCCAGACAGAGCTCAGAATAAGACTTGCAAGTAGAATCCTTCGATAGCAACAAGGAAATCGTAAGTAAGTAGCAGGATAATAGACGAAAAATTGGAAAGGGAAGGAGAACAAATGGCCTAAGAAGGAAACCCGAAGTGAAATACCCAGTGGAAGGAATAGATGGCAGATACCGCCGAGTATTAAATAAACCAGATACAGGAAGGGAGTGCCGCAAGGTTTGATGTACCGGGCGGCAAAGGTAAGTAGTAAACAGTGCAAAAGAGTGCCGCGCACAGAGAAGGCTGCAGGCAGCAAGGAAGGAACGGTGAGATATCGAGCAGAGAAGTAGGAGGAGCCAAGAATCCAGGTAAGCAAGACAGCAAGTCACCGAAGCGGTGAAACAGCGGAGTACACGCCGTGAACCCTAAGAATACGAAAGAAGGAAATGCAGCGAGAAACTAAGGTTGTACTAGATTGGATAAAGTTGGAAAACTAAGGCGGCTAAGGAAGCCCAACGGAAGGGAAAATACTAGAGAGCAACGGAGCGTTAGAGTGCGTGAAGCAAACACAGATACAACGCACCGCACAGGGAGGCGGAGTCAGTACTTATAGAGTCCTCCGCCATATTGGATGAGGACTAGAGTGAGGTAACCGCTAGCTAGTGCCGCCAGCGGTTCCATAACTTCCACCCCTGATTCCTGACAGTATACCCCCTCTTTCTCGGGGATCTCCCTGGTTTGCTCGGGTGTAACTGATGGAATCTTCTTACCAGACTCGGAGCATGGAGATGGCTCTTAGGTTCCCAAGACGTCTCAGCTATCGGATAGCCTTTCCAATGTACCAGGTATTGTAACCTGCCCTGGTGATACCTGGAATCGATTAGCCGAGCCACCTCGTATTCCTCTGGAATCTCCTCCACCTGAGCAAGTCTCCGACGAGCTGGTCTTTGGAAGGGGTCTTCCTTATGCTCCTTGAGTAAGGAGACATGGAACACAGGATGCACCCTTTTGAGAGATATAGGGAGCTTTATCTTGTAAGCCACCGGGTTAATCTGTTGAATGATGGTGAAGGGCCCAATAAAACGTGGGGAAAACTTCCCGGTATGGACCCATTTTGGGAGAAATCTGGTGGACAACCAGACTAATTGTCCCGTCTTCCAGCCTGGGTTAGATCGTCTGCTTCTATCTGCCCACCTCTTTTGTGTAAGACGGCTCGCCAGGAGAGCCTTCTTGGCTAGATCATGTACCTCATGCAGGTCTTTAAATGTACCATCCAAAGCAGGGATCTTGGTAGTTGGTGGAATTACAGGGGGTAGATGGTGTGGGTGGAATCCATAAGTACAAAGAAAAGGACTCATCTGAATCGATGTGTGCAAAGTGTTGTTATAAGCAAACTCTGCTTGCAAGAGGAATTGAAACCATTCCTTCTGTTGATGACTACAGAAACATCTTAAATATTGCTCTAGGCTGGCGTTGAGTCTTTCTGTCTGGCCATTGCTTTCTGGATGGTAACCAGAGGAAAGAGCTCTTTGTATGCTCAAAACATGGCAGAGGGTAGCCCAGAGTCGGGAGGTGAATTGAGATCCTCTATCCGACACTATAGTCCTGGGCAATCCATGTAAACGGACAATGGGCCTCATTACGACCCAGGCGGACTTCGCGGTGCTAAATGCACCGCGAAGCATGGCGGAAAGCCGCCGATAGCGCCATGGGGGTTGGCGGATTTACCGCCCCATTCCGACCTCGGCGGAGCGGTAAATCCCCAATCCCCATTCTGCCCTTCCCCATTCCCATTCTTGCCCCATAGGGTATAATGGGAGTGGGGAAGGAGTTAATTACGCCACCGTAAAATACGGTGGCGTAATTAACAACGAGGTCCCGTAGCGCCATGGTTTTCTCCGGCTGGTAAAACCAGGCGGAAAAGGCCGCCATGGCGCTACGGGAACTCGTAGTATGGCGGAGAGGTACGCCATGCACTACGCTGGCGTAACACCCTCTCCGCCAGGGTCCTAATGAGGCCCAATGTCTCTAAGGAAGGCAACTGCCGTATCAGGGGCGGATGGAACTTGTTTAAATGCAGTGAAGTGTGCCAATTTACTGTAGGAATCCACAGTCACCATGATTACAGTCATATCATAGGACTGGGGGAGATCCACAATAAAGTCCATGGATATGTGTTCCCAAGGGCGTTCCGGAAGAGGCGGTTGTTGCAATAATCCAAATGGTTTGCCCGTCTGGTATTTACTGGAGGCACAAACCGCACAAGTCGACACATATTGGTATACATCTTCTCTAAGCCTTGGCCACCAAAAGTTCCTCTTCAGTAGTTCACAAGTCTTTCTAATTCCTGGATGGCCAGTCAAAGGGGTGTCATGGCACCAGGAAAGAACCTTGCTTTAAAGCTTCTTGGTAGGGATGAATAACGCCTTCTCATGATAGAACAACCCATCGTCTCCTTGAACCACAGTTGAAGGAAGCTCAGTGCAGGTTTGATAATTAGGTATCAATTCTTCTAGAAAGGAGGTGGTGGAAGCCAGAATCTTAATTCCAGGTAACATCAAGTCTTGTCTTTGACAGTACTCCGATCCTTCTCCGAGACTTCGTGATAATGCATCTGCTTTCTTGTTTTCTGTCCCAGGAATGTAAGTAATTACAAAATCATATTGCAAAAAGAAGAAGGCCCATCGGGCATGTCTTGCGTTGGAGCATTCCATCTGCTGTAGGACCCTGAGATTACGATGATCCGTGCGGATAATAAAGCAGTGAATGGCACCTTGTAAGAGATGACGCCATTCTAGACAAGCCAATTTGATGGCCAATAACTCTCTTTCTAAGACAGAGTAGTTCCTTTCACTACTGGTCAGAGTCTTGGAAAAATAGACTACAGGATGTTCATAGCCATCGTCCGAACATTGTAGTAAAATTGCTCCTACCGCTCCTACAGAAGCGTCAGTTTCTAGGATGAACTGTCTTGACTGATCTGGTTGAGCTAAAATGGGTGCGTTGGAGAACTTCTTTTTGAGAAAAAGGAAAGCCTCTCGGGATTCCTTGTCGAAGGCGAACTTAACTCCCTTCTTAAGCAATGAAGTTAGAGGGAGTACCATCCTAGAAAAGTTGGGAATAAACCTCCTGTAAAAGTTGGCTAATCCGAGGAAGCTCTGTAGTTCTTTAATGTTAGTTGGTTCCCTTCATTCCATGATTGCCTTGACCTTATTGGGATCCATCTTGATGCCTTCTTGTGATAGGATGAATCCTAGATAGGACACTGAGGTTACTTCGAATTGACATTTTTCAGGTTTGACCAACAGTTGATGGAACTGTAGTCGGTGCAAAACCTCCTTAACTTGCTGCCGGTGATCGGCTAATTCTTCAGAATAAATCAGGATGTCGTCTAGATAGACTACGACTGACAAGGATAACTTGTCTGCAAACACCTTGTCCATATATCTTTGAAAAACTGCTGGAGCGTTCACAAGGCCAAACGGCATTACCTTGTATTCATACAACCCAAAAGGGGTCCGGAATGCCGTCTTCCATTCATCTCCGTGTCTTATTCTCAGGAGGTGATAGGCACCCCTTAAATCGAGTTTGGTGAAATACCTTGCACCCTGCACCGCCTCCAGGATGTCCCTTATAAGGGGCATAGGGTATCTGTCTCGGATGGTTATCTTGTTGAGACCTCTGTAGTCTATGCATGGACATAGCTCAGTGGTGTCCTTCTTTGGTATAAAGAATAAAGAGGCCCCACAAGATGATCTTGATTCTTGGATTAATCCGTTTTGGAGATGGGCATCGAGATAGATTCTGAGAGCTCCTCGTTCGGGAAGGGACAAGGGGTACATTCGACCAAAGGGCACCGTAGAGTTGGGTAACAAGTCAATACAACAGTCTTCGGCCCTGTGTGGTGGTAGGCTTTTAGGAATGGTATCCAGGAACACCTCAGAATATTCCTGATACTGAGTTGGGACTGTTGACACGATTACAGGCCCGATGACCCTAGTCTCTTCTTTGGCTACTTCCTTGATGGCAAAAGGGTCCATACAATTTGTCTTACAGAACTGGGAGTCAAAGCTGACCCTATTTGCGGTCCAATCTATATGAGGGTTATGCTTCCTTAACCAGGGAATGCCTAATACCAACGGAAAATGTGCCGCTCTGATCTGGTCAAAAACCAGAACCTCTTGGTGGTGGTCCAGTGCCATTCGCAGGGGAATTGTCTCACTTACAATAGGTCCTGAGGACAAAGGTGTTCCATCAACCCCTTCTACGGGAATGGCCCTTGACTTCGGTTTCGTGGGAACAAGGTTTTCCTTAGCCCAGTGTAGGTCCATAAAGTTTCCTGCGGCACCGCAGTCCAACATAGCCAACACTTCGACTTGTTTAGAATCCGATATCCATAGTGAGACCTTGAACACCATCAGACTATTTACTTCTGTGTCCCCTATTGTTCCTGCATGGTAGCAAGGGTTTTTGGCAAATCCCCCGACACTTCCCTTGCCACGGTTCGGGGGTTGTAGTTTTCCTTCCGCCTGGGAGGAACTTCTGGACAATTCCGTAAAAAATGTTTTGAAGATCCGCAATACATGCATAAACCTGCCTCCTTACGGCGTCTTCTCTCTTCCGGAGTAAGAGGACCACGAGTAGCCCCGATCTGCATGGGTTCCTCCGTTAAGGGAGGCGTTCTCTGAACCGGAGCTTGGGTGGGTAAACCAGTCACCTGCTGGTTTCCGCGAAACCGTCTTCTTTCCTGACGACGTTCATGTAATCGAAATTCTATCTGGAGGGCTAAGGTCATCAGGTCTCGAAAAGAAGAAGGACGAGCTACTCGAGCTAGCTCGTCTTTAATTTCGTCTTGAAGACCTCGTCGAAAGATCGTTTGCTGTGCTGAGTCCGGCCAATCCGCCTTGGCCGCAAGTCTCAGGAATCTGGAAATGTATGTTTGGACGTCTGTGTTTCCCTGGCGGACGTCCAGGATAGCTTCCAAGGAAGAGTAAAGAACTTCAGGTCTGTCAAACCTGTCCTTAAATGCAGCTACAAATTGGTCAAAGTTATTCAATGCAGGATCTTCGTTTGTGACTAACGGGGTAGCCCAAGACAAGGCGTTTCCGTGAAGATTGGCTATGATGAATCCGACTCTAGATCGATCGGTTCCATAGGCATGAGGTCTGAAGGTGAAGTATACCTTACAGGCGTCCAAGAATTCCTTAAGTCCTCCCGGATGGCCATCATATTTGCCAAAAGAGAGTGGCATAGTAGGTAAATCCCCATGATCATCTCGGTGCAGTACGACCTGCTGTCGAAGGGCGAGATTCTCTGTTCTCAAAGACTGGACTTCCGCAGTGAGATTCTGCATGGCTGCGACCAGCTCTTGGTACTGCTCCAAGGACGCCATGGGTAATGTATGGCGTTGTATTCTGTCAGACGTCGGTCCCACCTCCCCTATCTCCTCACCGGATTCTTCAGAGGATAGATCCTGGAGAGGATTCTTCTTCTTTGGAAGCTTCTTCATCTTGTTGCTAGATGACTCGTCCTTATAAATCCGGACCTTCTTTTCGCGGAGATAAGGTCTATCCCCTCCAGAGGCCACCGTGACAGTGGTGGGAACCTGTCTTGGGTGCCTCCAGTGGGGCCAGCCTCACTTTCAGGGAAAAAGCCAAAGCAGAAAAAACCCTGTAGGTCTTGATGGTAGGAGGTGAGGCAGTCCTTGATAACCCAGGCCGTTGGAAGAAAGGTGGATAGCGAAGGCTGACTGGAAGTAACCAGATGTCCGCGACCAGCTTCCAGACAGAGCTCAGAATAAGACTTGCAAGTAGAATCCTTCGATAGCAACAAGGAAATCGTAAGTAAGTAGCAGGATAATAGACGAAAAATTGGAAAGGGAAGGAGAACAAATGGCCTAAGAAGGAAACCCGAAGTGAAATACCCAGTGGAAGGAATAGATGGCAGATACCGCCGAGTATTAAATAAACCAGATACAGGAAGGGAGTGCTGCAAGGTTTGATGTACCGGGCGGCAAAGGTAAGTAGTAAACAGTGCAAAAGAGTGCCGCGCACAGAGAAGGCTGCAGGCAGCAAGGAAGGAACGGTGAGATATCGAGCAGAGAAGTAGGAGGAGCCAAGAATCCAGGTAAGCAAGACAGCAAGTCACCGAAGCGGTGAAACAGCGGAGTACACGCCGTGAACCCTAAGAATACGAAAGAAGGAAATGCAGCGAGAAACTAAGGTTGTACTAGATTGGATAAAGTTGGAAAACTAAGGCGGCTAAGGAAGCCCAATGGAAGGGAAAATACTAGAGAGCAACGGAGCGTTAGAGTGCGAGAAGCAAACACAGATACAACGCACCGCACAGGGAGGCGGAGTCAGTACTTATAGAGTCCTCCGCCATATTGGATGAGGACTAGAGCGAGGTAACCGCTAGCTAGTGCCGCCAGCGGTTCCATAACTTCCACCCCTGATTCCTGACAACAGCACAGACCTAGCTTTGAGAAGCAACAGAGATACACAACAGAGCTCTACAGAAATATACAACAGTACAGATGCATAACAGAGTGCTTTTCAGAGGTACGAACGGATATACAGTGGGAGGTAGGCTACAGAGGGACACAGAGGAGGCTTAAAGCTGTACGGGGTGGCAGGGAAGAGAGGAGTGGATGGCGCCTAGCAAGTCAAGTGGCACAGGGGGGCAACATGATGGCCTACGTGTTGAGGAGGAGAGACTCCTTGAAGAGGAGGGTCTTGAATTATTGTTCTGAATCGTATGAACATGGCGGTGAGTCTGATACTGAAGTGGAGGATGTTCCATAATCTTGAGGAGTAGCCAGAGGAGTCTTGTTTTCTGGTCCTTTCCTTTTTGCAGAGGCAGATTTCAGGTCTGCACATGTTATGTCTTCTGGTGGTACGCTGTCCGCCGGAGATGCTGAGTATATTCACAAGGTAGCTGGGACTCAATGGCAACTGCTTTATAGATAATGCAGCAAGACTTGAATGTGATTATTGCTTGCAGTATGAGCAAGTGAAGGTTGAAGAGGGCTGGGGTGATGAGCTTCAAGTATGCACTAGACATCCATAACTGGATCAACGAGAGGCAGGTTTTAAGCGTGTGGATGTCCTTGATGGAGTTGATCTTGAGATATAGCTGTGTGTCATCGGTGTATTGGTGGATGTGGATGTTGCCTGTGGCTAGGAGTACTCCGAGCGGCTCCATTTATAGATTGAAGATCACTTGGTACAGGATGGAAACCTGCAGGACTCCACAGCATTGGTTTTCTAGAGGAGTCCATCTGAACAGACTGCTGGTGGTTGGTGAGATACTACTTGAACCAGCATAGGGCAAGGTCAATTGTAGGGTGTCTGTGAGCGCGTAGTGGTCTACTGTGTCGAAAGTGCCAGAGAGGCCCAGTAGAACCAGGAGACAGGGGTGGTCATCATCAAGGATGTTGAGGGTGTCATCGACCACCTGTATGGTTGCGTCACCATGCTGCATCTGGGTCTGAATGCTTATTGGTAGATTTGGATGAGATTCTTGGTGTCGTTGTGTTGCAGCAGTTGTGCAGCTACCGCTTTCTTGATGATCTTACCTAGGAAGGGAAGAATGGTGCTTGGATTCTGGTTACATACGTTGTTGGGATACAGAGTGGGTTTCTTTAGCAGAGGGAGGATTTTTCCTGTCTTTAGGGTCAATGGAAAGGTGCCTTGAGTTAGGGAGCTGTTGATGATCTCCAAGTCGGTAAGGAAAGCTTCTCAGGGGAGGCTCTTGAGGATGGATCTTCGGAGGATTTCTGTATACAATGTGGCTTTGATGGCAGCCAGGTTTTCTATGAGGTCCTTTGTAGAGAGTGACTTGGATGTGGCCAAGGGTCTGGAGATTTTGCGAGGGAGGACATGAGGTGGGTCAGTGGATGCATAACTGGTGCCTATGTGCTGTCGAATCTTGCTGATTATGTCAATGAAGGTGTTGATATCAGTGGAATTTTCTATGAAGTGTGACATGGCAGGGTCAGATAGCGGGTGGACGCAGTGCTTGACGGCTTTGAAGAGGACTTTGCTTTTGTTGACCGCTTTTGCTATGGTGTTCTGATAATAGGAGGTCTTGCCTTTGTTGATTAGTCATCAACGGATTGCTTTGACTTCTTTGAGGAGTGCCAGGTCAGATGCAGTCCTGAAGCAGCACCAGACTTTCTCTTGTTTTCTGATGACTCTTTTGCTGAGGTTGAGTTCTTGCGCATACAAAGGTGCTGACGGTTTCGGGTTGCAGGTGCGTTGTTTCAGAGGCATGTGTCAGTTGGTGGAGGTTGAGAGGGTTGTGTTGAGTGCTTCCAGTAGAGAGTCGTAGTTCAGTTGGCCGTGTTCATCCATGTGAGGTGGAGATTGGAGAGGTCTTCTGTGAGGGGTTTTACTGGGAAGTCCTTAAAGAACCTGAAGGTTTGTCTGCTGGGTTTCTGCTGGGATTGCTTGACTAGTGTGGTGTGCAGGATGTTGAAATACATGACCAGGTGGTTAGACTAGACAAGCAGGAGAGGGGAGCTGTAGTAGGGGGAGGGCAGTGCAGTGCAGGTCAAAGATGTTACATTTATTGTGCATTGGGTTTGCATGTGCTGTGTGTGGCTGAGGGTGTCGAGAAGACCGAGGAGAGCTTCCTTCATCGGTTTGGTGGCTTTCTTGCCTAGGAGGTTGATGTCACCTAGGCAGATGTTGTTGGTCGTTGAAGTCTCTCATTAAGGCAATCTTGGGTTTCAGTCGTCTATAGATGAGATGGAAGGTGACTGTGTCTGTCAGGGACAGTGGTGGCAGGAGATGACGTTGAAAGAGCCAATGTTGACGACGTCAAGTCTGGTGCATGGCCACAAGATCTTGTAGATGACTACGAAGCCTCTGCCTATCTTGTGTGGCCGGTCTCTGTTTTGGATGCTTTATCCGTCTGGGACACAGATGTCAAGGATGTGGTTGGAGGTGGGTGCCAGCCAGGTGTTGGTGATGAAGATGGCATCAAGGGGATGTCTGCGCATGATTGATAGCTGAGTAGATGTGGGCGACCATAAACTTCCATGTTGTGGACATGTCTTAGAGGAGGGGTGATGTTGATGACTTTGGCAGGACCTGGTGATGGTGGGGATGGCCTGTGGGGACAGAGAGAAAAAATACATGTCAGCACGTGCTTACCTTTTGTATGACATGGGGTTTAGGCCATGGGTCCTCCCGGTCCAAACAGGTCCAAACAGAAATTGCCCATTTATTTGTCTGCCCTTCACTTCAGACGCCCAGGCAAGAGACACCCTTTATGTAAGAGTTAAGAGCAGAAAGGAAGAAGCTGGGGTAGGAAGGTGGTGGGGTATAGGCCTAGATCCTCTTGCAGCTGCTCACCAACTGCAAAGGATAGGAGGCTGGAGGGCTGCTTAGTTAGGGAAGCAGGCAAAAGGGCAGCAAAACAGGAAGGCACCGACAGTGTAGGAGGGATTGACAGGTGAGGGGACCTAGGCCACATGACCTAGATCCACTTGCACCTGCTCACCAACTGCAAAGGAAAAGAGGCTGGAGGGCTGCTTGAATAGGGATGTAGAGAACAAGGGAGGCAAAACAGGAATGCACCATCAGTGCAGCAGTTATTGGCATGTGGGTGGGGCTTAGACCACGTGTCCTAGATCCACTTGCACCTGCTCACCAACTGCAAAGGAAAAGAGGCTAGAGGGCTGCTTGAGTAGGGAAGTAGGAGAACAAGGTGGCAGAACAGAAAGACACCAACAGTTTAGCAGTGAATGACAGATGGGTGGGGCTTAGGCCATGTGACCTAGAGCCACTTGCACCTGTTCATCAACTGCGAAGGAATAGAGTCTAGAGGGCTACTTAAGTAGAAAAAAGGGCAGTAAAACAGGAAGGCACCAACCGCTTAGCAATGATTGACAGGTGGGTGGTGCTTAGTTCATGTGACCTAGATTCATTTGGACCTGCTCTCCAACTGCAAAGGAAAATACACTGGAGGTCTGCTTACGTAGGGAAGTAGGGAAAAGGATGGCAAAACAAGAAGGCACCCACAGTTTAGCAGTGATTGACAGGTGGCTGGGGCTTAGACCACATGATCTAGATCCACTTGCACCTGCTCTTGGGTCATCTTAAATCACTTTTTCAACCAAAAGCTTTTCGAAACTGCAGGCAATTCAATCTTGTGTGGATGAGCATTGTGTTCTTAATGATTACCAAGCTGGCGTTGTGTGTTACACAGTTGAAGAGACAGTGGTTTTGGCTATTCTTGATGAAAAAAGGAGGTTGCTGTACTTGAGTGTGCACTTATAATCCACAACCTGACAGTGGCATTTAAAAGAATTGATCACAATATCTACTTCATTTTCGATTTACTAACTAGCCACTAAACGGATTCAAACTGTTTCTTACCAATAGGCAGAGACTACTGCATCTGCACCCTTTGAATTATCATTCTACGTCTTGGAACTGTGGGCTCCCTTAAGGTTCTGCTGGTTATAGGTCAAAGGTTCGAATCAAAAGGTTTGAAATACAAAAGGTTTGAATCAAAAGGACCGTAAACAAAAGGTTCGAAAAAAAAATTTTTTTTTGGGTGGGGTCCTCCCTAACCCCTGTTTTTGTGGTAAAAACCACTTTTTTACCTATACGGAAACCCAAAAAAATGCATAAATGTAATTTTAAAAAAAATTAAACCTTTTGTTTTCGATCCTATTGACTCTCACCTTTTGCATTCGGACCTTTTGTATTTGCACCTTTAACTGGACACCAGTTCTGCTGTTGTCCCACTGTTTTTCAACTTGTATATTTAAGCACAAATGTGTCTTCCTTCGTTTGGAGCCTCATTGTATGCTCCTTCTGAAAAAGTAAACACTCATTCTGGTGCTATAGAAGAGTTTTAAACAATTGAATGGGCCAGTACCGATTGAATTTCAATGCAAGGAAATCTAAAATTGTGCTATGTTGACCACATTGATTCACAATCACGCCCTAGAGCCTTGCCCACACCCGTATCTCAGGTCCACAATTTAGAAGTAATTGTAAATGACCAACAATCCTTCAAACCCTGGCGCAAACAAGCAATCCACGTGTGCTTTCCTCAGATGAAAAGAGGGAGCATTCTCTCGCAATGTGTTTCTATACCAAATATGGACTATCATGGCTTTTCTTCATATGCCCTTAAAAATAAAGCAGAATCATTCTGCCTGAATCCTCCTAAATGTTTGCAGCTGCCCCCACATCACCTTCTGCCAGTAAAGAAACGAACGGCCTTCAATGTTTTCTATCTGATTTGTGGCCATTCTATACGACATAGCCCCTTGGGCAAGTATGAAACCATTGCTCAGTATCCCCCGACCGGCTTGCCCCTCTCTCCTTCCAATGCTATAAATGGGCTGGCCCGGCGGTTTAACCTACCTCTGGAGCATCATCCCATCAAACCCGAGGAAGGAAGGTAACCCCAATTGCTTTCGGAAACTCCTAAAAACACTCCCGCTTCATTGCAATGTATTTCTCCATCTTGTTCACCATTATGCAGAACAGCCACAGTAAGTGGTGTAAGCTACCCCTTGCAGGAATCAAATCACATAACATACGGGAATTTTTTTTTTCCTCTAACACACACATTTCGGGTTTTTTTCTCCATTAAAATCCCGTTTTTAAAAAACACAATCCTGTGTCATATTTTGTTACAATTTGAGAGCACTTTCTTCTCCACATTGATTCCTCTCTGTTTTTATCGCCGACCGCTGCAGCTCCTTCTATTTTCCTTATATCGGGAATAAGGTTTTTTTAACAACAGCTGCATTCATATCCTATTTTATATTATTATCCATTTCATTCGTTCTTGTTCTCTCCCTTTGCCTTCCAAAGCCTCTGAATTCTGATTCGTTTTTTCAATTTTACCTTATCTTGAAGTGTTCATTGAATCCGCATTTACTTTTATATTATGGCTTCAGTCAAAAGGGCTATGGTACCTGGACATGGAGAGAAATCCGATTTGTTTTCCTATCCAGCAGCGCTACGTTGCATGGCCTGAAATAGCCAGCAGACAGCTCTGTTCATATGTACAGTACATACTACTTCAGACAGCCACAATAACCTAATATCAATGCCCCGGCCGGCCCAGAATACCCATAGGCCTCCTGTCAACATCAATCTTTTAAACAGATTCATTGGCACATACCATATGATGTCTCCTTGGCAACCACATATAATTTCCTCCTGAAGACTGCAATATTATACTGCAAGTACACCTTTGGATGGATGTCCCTCCATAAGATTGAAACCAATGTTAAATATGCTTTGCAAAGGACTAAAGGTGTTTTCTGCTTTTCTGGTTCGAATCAAGCAATAGCAACACAGGCACAAAACATCAGACAGATGCACACCCGGGCCAAAATTGTAATTATTGAAATAAATGGAACGAAAATGATTCACTTCCGGCCACTGTGCTTCTGAAAAAACAATGTCCTTCGTAGTCTTCACTTTGTGCTCAGTAAAACAATATTCTGGCCCTCAAACAACTCTCTCTCTCTCTCTCTCTCTCTCTCTCTCTCTCTCTCTCTCTCTCTCTCTCTCTCTCTCCTCTCTCTCTCTCTCTCTCTCTCTCTCTCTCTCTCTCTCTCTCTCTCTCTCTCTCTCTCTCTCTCTCTCTCTCTCTCTCTCTCTCTCTCTCTCTCTCTCTCTCTCTCTCTCTCTCTCTCTCTCTCTCTCTCTCTCTCTCTCTCTCTCTCTCTCTCTCTCTCTCTCTCTCTCTCTCTCTCTCTCTCTCTCTCTCTCTCTCTCTCTCTCTCTCTCTCTCTCTCTCTCTCTCTCTCTCTCTCTCTCTCTCTCTCTCTCTCTCTCTCTCTCTCTCTCTCTCTCTCTCTCTCTTCTCTCTCTCTCTCTCGTTTTGGTTTTGCTACAAGGGGTAATTTGCTGTGCTCCCATGTTCCACTTTCCCTGTGACTGACTGTCGCGTCTGTGGGCATTACTGCATGTTTTTCCGTTCGCCTGCTTTGCTCAAACATATAGAGCCCTGACGTATCTGGCAACCGTATTAATGGTCTCAGAGCTGAATAAAAGGAAACTGTAATCATCACGTGAATCACTCACTGGTTGCTATTTCAGTCTCACAGATATTTTGAATCCGCGTTTGCTTGTTTTCCCTGCCCACAAAATAGCAACTATCGGTGAGGAGACTGGCTTGAGCTGGGCTGATGTACAGCAGTTAGTTGTAGTATGCTACAGGGGCACTGTTAACAGAGTAAGTTCAAACTAGATTCTCAGGTAGACAAATGCGTTTGCTGGAGATTCCACTAATGCATTTGAAGGGGGCAATTTGCTGTTAGCAGATGTATCAGTGCTTGACTATTGTAAACATCTGGTGAACACTGCCTGTTCTATCTACCAGCAGGTCCAGGAAGATTTGCTTGAAAGCCCAACTACACTTTGTCACACCTCTCAACCGAGAGACTGGCATTTCATGCACAAGTATGAAGGGAATAATTACCTGGATGACTGGTGAAACGGCCCACTTAAAGTGCTTCTGGCCATGGGGAGTGCTGTCCACTGTAGAGTTGTAGCAACCCTGACACACATGGCACCTTGCCTTCCACAGCACCACTAGACTTTCAAACAGATAGTGATGTAATTTCTGTGATAGCTGTGGCAGAGAGTTTTGCTCATCCGTGTGTGGAACTGGGCGTCTGTGGGAGAAAAATACCTTTTGTATCAGGAAAAATAACCATAAAGATGGGGAAGAGAAGTATTCAACCATGGCTCAGGTCAAATATTGACTGTGGAGGAGGAAAATAAATATAGCGACCTGGCGAGGTTGGATATGTTTTGCTCCTGAAAAATGCTCACAAACTGGGATGCTGCTTGTGTAACCTTTGACCAGGTCTCCCCTACATAGATAGAAGCCTCACCCAGGGCATTTAATGGAAAAAAATAAAGTATACAATGTTGCTGCATGCACAAGAAAAATGCCCTATAATTGGTAGCCCTGCCACTTCTGGCATATCCTGATTGTATACAAAAGGTCTATGGCTTCATTATGAGTTTGGTGATGAATCGGTTGTAAATCAACTGATTTACAGCCAAGATGATTTACCGTTATCGTCACTAAATCACATTGCTTTAACATGGGATTACGAGTTGATGTATAGTGGTGAGACTATCGGAAGCGACCGCAGTACAATCACTCGTACTCTAGCGGTGCCGGCTTGATAGTCACGTGTCACGCTCTGCGCAAGGTCCTTTATTCTAATCTCTTCGCCGGTGAGGCGAGAGGCGGTGAAGGCAACACCGGCGGCGTGCGGCGTGCGGTGAGCGGGAGCTGTGAGCTGTGACCCGCCGGACCCGCGGGATCCGTTGCCGGACTGGGACCCTGACGTTGGGCGCCGAGGGACAGCTGGAATTAGCCACGGGGACCAGTGCCACAGTCTCCCTGCCCCTGCTGCCTGCTGCGCCGGCGCCGTCTCCTGCGCATCCTGCGCATCAAGGTGAGCTGACGAGCCCAGTGAACTGGGAGCAGAGGCTGATGGGTACGGGGAGACTTGTGGGCTGATGAGTGAACCCGCCGGCGCACACACTGAACAGGTGGCACTTCGGCGGACTGCACGATTACGTGTGCTATATTGTTGTGACTTCCTGGCTTGCCTGCGAATGGGACCTGGTAGCCCCCAGGTTAGTTAACTAGGGGAGAGCATACCCTAAGTGCCATACTGAGGGAATCTGTGAAACCCACACGGAGAATGCGGGCCTTGGCCTTTGATCTGGCTTGGGTAGCCCCCTGACCAATTAACTAGGGGGGAGTACAAAATAAGAGCGGGAAGACTACACTGCCTGTTGGTGTGGAGCTAGGGGAATTTACCTAGCCACGCAACTACTTGTACCATATACCCTATAAATTAGGAGTAACAGATATCTGTTGGGCTTAGAAAACATTGTGATTAATACCACAGACATGCAGCGGGGACGAAGAGCCCCCCACTCGATATATAACTTGAGGAAACCCAAGTGCCTACCGACCAAGGAGGCCAAAGAGTGTTTAAAGAAAGTGGGCAAAGCCAAAAAGAATGCTAAACACGCTCAACCAGTGACTCAAGGAGCCATAACTGAGTTTTTCCCGGTGAATCCGCCCCCTGCCATTAACTCAACAGCAATTGAGGAAACAATTGCACTTAAAGATAATGACGACCATCCCCCAGATTCTACTAACTTTGAAGACATTGACAATAACTCCTTGCTGGAGCTCTGCCTGACTATACAGAGAGGGATGCGGGTACCAACCTCACCGAGACCAACAAGCGCCATAACGACCCCTAAAGACAATAGCATGAACAGCCTCACAGGGGTGCACCAGGTGGGTGGAAGGAGTGAACGTCTGTCTGCTTCACCTAATTTAGTAATGGCATCGATGGAGGATGATCCTGATAATGGGACGGACGATAACATCGAGGTTCACTCTAGTGCAAATAAGATAATCGAACTGCAATCGTCGGTGGCGGCACTACAATTTGCCCTTAAGATACTGCTGCAGATGTCGGAGCGCAGTCTGGCTAATACGAATACCATTACAATGTACTTGGATACTAAAGATCTTCCCCGAGAAGATGCAGATAGTAATCTATCAGCAGCATTATGCGCAGGTGATGAGATCAACGAACAAGAAGTGGAGAGGGAGGAGATAGATGACCTGCAGGCTCCTAATAATATTAGCACACTGGAGATATCCTTGGAGGAGGCGGATGAACAGGAGCAGGAACCTAGCCCCAGGTCTCCTCTCACACGTAAACAACGTAGACGTGCAAAAAAGGTACAGAAGAATAAGTTGGCGGCCTTAGACGCTCAACATCCCACGGCAGGGACTAAACCAGTACTGGAGACACGGTCGAAAAAGGCCAGGAAAAGAATGATGAGAGCAGCCCAACGGGCAGCTAGGGCCAAGGGCCCCTTGTTAGATTGGCTGATACTTGAAAAGAAGGCTATCGAAGTGGATGATAATGAAGCATCTGTGATGTGTGAGGAATCAGATTTGGAGTCCAGTATACAACCACAGGTGGAATGCGTACCCGAGACATCGGTATTGGCAAACCCCGAGGAGATAGTATCAATGGACCAGAAAAAAATAGAAAACGATGTAACTACCAATCGCATAATCTTCATTAAGAATCTATATCCTAGTGGTAAAAATCCCTGGTTAGCACGCTCGGAACTGTTTGCAAGACTATATCATATACCGCAATTGCGTGTTTTGAAAACAGAGGATTTTATGTTCATCGAACCACTGGGATGTCCTAATCCGAATGTATCAGCCATACATTGCATGTTTCCGACCACAGCCCAATTGATCAAGAAATATAAAACAGAGCTAATAGCAGTGGACATTGAAATTGACGTGGACCCTTTGGAGAAGCAATTAGCCCATGAAGCAGAAGAAGTTAATCCAACATCCGAAGTGGAGAGGTCATCTAAACCTACGGAAGAGGAGATGGCAACTAAATCTATGGGAGATGAAAACCCTGCTCTCATTGAAATACAACAAGCTCTAAAAACATTGCTAGAAGCCATCCCGCGACTGATAAAGAAGCATTGATGTTTAACAATACTTTCCTGGAACTGCAGAGGATTTTCTCATCTTCTAAGACCAAAGGGGTCTGCAGAATTATTGGCCCAATACAATTGCATCTGTCTTCAGGAGACATGGTCGCTTGATCCGTTGTTACTTGACGGCTATACCATATATCAAGCAGATACTAAGCGTGGTAGCAAGGGACGTCCTTTTGGGGGTTTACTAATTGGGATTGTGAACTCGATTGCGTCACATAAAATTCAGTGCATAGCTGAGGAGCAGCTACTGGCGGTGGAAGTCGAACTCCATGAAGACAGAGGCCCGGGACGGTACTTATTAATTAATCTCTATAACCCCCCAGGAGCATTGGCTCGGGATCTGCTACAGGAGGCGATACAGGATCTGTTGTCATCTTGGTGACTAAAAACAGGAAACGCTGCTGTGATGATCATGGGGGACTTTAACTGCCATATGATCGATGAAACACGCCTACCCCCTAATCCGGCCCTTAACAGTAGGTGTGTTATGACCCATGAGAAAAGAGACGCTGAGGGACAGGGCTGGCTACAATTGCTTGGAGCTTGGGACATGGCCATGATTAATGGCCGAACTTTGGGAGACCGGCCGGGGAAACCCACTTGGACCAATGGAAAGTCGGTCAGCACATTGGACTATATATTTATGTGCCCGGAGCTGCAGACAAGAGTAGTGGATATGACCGTCGGGCGTAATGAATGGAGCGACCATGCAGCACTGCAGTGTATTTTAAATATCCCTTTATATCCTCAGATGTCCTCAAACATGGGCACTATCCAAACTAATGTGACAGGATCCAGAATTGTATGGTCAGAAAGAAATGTCACCATGGCCATAGAATCACTTGAAACTATTGCAACCCTGGGTTTCCATGATTTTGAATGTATGTCGATCAATGAGATTGAGGATTGGATATCCAGATTTTCATGTAAACACGCAGTGGCAAATAAGCGATCAATGCTAAAAACAGGGGGAGTAACACCTTCATTTAACAGGGAAATTAGGGATGCCAAGAGAGGACTAAGAGCAGCTACTCGTAGATTGAAATTGATGAATCTACCTGGATCTATGTACCGCGAGAAAATAAGGAAAATCAAAAATCGATATAGAGCAGAGATTAAAAATATCAAGACCATTGAGAAAAATAATAGGTACCAAAAACTAGTGCAAACTATCTGCACTAGAAATTCCCGTGGTATCTGGTCACTCCTCAATGAGAATAGGGAGAAGACTAAAGGACCCTTAATTAATCCAATAAGCAGGGAGGTGTGGGAAAAATTCCTATTGGAACGGAATAGTGGAGGGTCAGAAACTCCAAAGAACCTTGGGGTAATAGTGCCCCCATTCCCGCCTTTTTCTGTCACTCCTGAGGCAATATTGGAAAAGATAGCTGCCCTTAAGGCATCTAGAGCACCTGGACCTAACGGCCTAGCTAACATAGTGATTAAGAGCCATCCTCTATTTTGGGCTGATCTGTTATCCCTGCTCTTTAAGAAAATCCTAGAGCAGGGGACAATACCTTGCTCCTGGCAAACTGCCATTTTGATACCTGTATTTAAAAAAGGTAGCCGTATGGAGCCTAATAATTACAGATTACTATCTATGTTAGATGTCTCGGGCAAGCTTTTTTCCTCATTAGTTCTCAGTGAGTTACAGAAATGGGCGGATAAGTGTAACATACTTAGTAGATTTCAATGCGGGTTCAGGCGAGATTTCTCCACTTCCCACAATCTTCTGGTTATGGACATACTTCGCTCACGGGCGCTTAGTAAGGGACAGCCTCCGCTGTATGCTTTATATATCGATTTCCAGGCAGCTTTCGATACCATCCCCCGAATGAGACTATGGGCGAAACTAGAGAAATTGGGATGCCCGTCCGGCTTGCTCTACTATCTAAAATTACTACATCATAATACTTCGGCTTGCCTTAGACTTGATCAGGAAGGCAATTTAACACGTAAGGTGAAGCAAGATAGTGGGGTAAAGCAGGGATGTGTTACCGCACCCCTAGTTTATAACCTCTATGTATATGACATCCCTGTAGCTCTGAGCGAGGTTAACAACTGTCCCCCCAAAGTTGGCAAGATACCTTGCATAGTGTTAGCTTATGCAGATGACCTGGTGATCTTCGACAATACCATAGGCGGTTTGAGACGCTCTGCTTCCGCCCTGTGGGACTATGCGAAATTAAATGGCCTGAAGATTAATCTAGATAAAACAAAGGTCCTAAGATTTACTAGAAAAAAAGCAACACGGGTAAATCTGATAGTACATGGAAGCATCATACCCTATGCTCCATCGTATCGTTACTTGGGTATCGACATTGAGCCCCTCGGTGATTACTCACTTTGTAGACAAGGGCGGAGTATAAGAGCTTTGCAAGTTACCTCGCTTATCGCCTCGTTTACTAAAAAACAGGGCGGCTTTACTCTCTGGGGAACGCGGCAGCTCTATATTCAAGTAATGGCACCCATGATTATATATGGCCTTGATTCTCTGCATACTATGGATCTTGGATGGTTACAAATACTGGAGGGCAAGTTCTGGAGGCGGATTCTGGGTTTATCCCCAGGGGTGCCGATGGCCCTGATTAGATTAGAATTGGGCCTATCGTCTCTCAAAGCCATGGTATTGAAGAAAAGAGCTGGCTTCCATCTCAAGATGACAAATGGCCCTGCTAATCCCCTACTCTTTGTAATCCATCAGGAGGTGACCAAAAAATACTCTACGTCACCCCTACATAAAGACATGTCTACATTTCTCACTGATATTGGATGGACCCAAAGAGGGGATATGGTCTCCAGGGAAATTCTTCATGCACTTGGTAAAAAAGTGGATCTATGGGATTGGCTTGAGAACTTTGTTCATTTAAGTACTCTTAGGTCCTACCAATTTATTAAATATCGCCTGTTTAGTTACATGAAGCCACAAGCCTACTTATCTCTGTCTCCCTCCAGTAGACTCAGACGTTTTATCATCCTATTTAGATTTGAGCAACTACCGACCCTGTACAAGCGAGGCGCCTGGGAAAAAATCCCGGTTGATAAACGTATATGCCGCCTCTGTAAAATCACAGAATGTTTGGAGACAGCTAGACATGTACTCACTGGATGCTTGGTACTGAGAGCCACGATTGTACGTCATCTGGGGGACTTTGTACATGACCATGCGACCATACCTGAAATGCCCTTCTGGCTATACTGTACCAATACCAGTAATATGCACCTATTTGTTGCATTATATAACATCTGGCAACAAGTTGAATTGGAGCTAAAATGTGAACTGGAATTACCACAGGATGGATGAAGCCTAAGGGAGTGCATAGAGAATCCCTGTGGCAACAGTAATTAAGTGGGCAAATAGAACTATATAAAGGTTGCATGTAGACTGGTATGACCCCATGTAAGACTGTTAGTTTTAGCTTTCAATTTTTCCTTTTAATGTTGATGTTATATTGCAAGTATGATTCTATTAGTACATATGTGTATACGGTTCGAATTGAATATAATGTAATGTTTGTATTATATGTAATTGTAATATGTAAATTATATCTGTAAAGTTTGAATTTATTTCATACTGTATCACATTAAAGAATTTGATTTGATAGTGGTGAATATCCCCATTTATGGAATCTGTAGAACTACATGGAGATGATGGTGGATTGAACATGAATGGGATCAATGCACAGTAAATCTGCTGATTTTTGGAGGTAAGGTGGAGAATGTACGTCCAGCTTTTTGCTGAAGGTGACTCCATCAGCTTGCCTCCAAACTCGTAATTCAGTGGTCTGGTAGATTTGGCAGTGATTCCAATACTACAAAAAAAAAAGAGTCAAAAACAGAATTAACACTACCTTTTCTCTGCAACACCAAATTCGACCGTATACGTGGACATGTTCGGCACCTTTTATGTTTTTGTGACATGGTTCAATTTTCTGTGTATTCATTTAAAGTTTGCTACTTGGATGGTTGTCTGAAAGGAAGGAGAGACATGTCAGGGTAAAACTCTAGAGAATGTCATCTTGTTGCAGAATGGGTGGTAGTTCCTTAGCAATAATGCAGAGGTCTTCCAACTCTGGAATGGGTTCAACTACCAGTGGCAACTGGTTTTGAACATCTTTTGCTTTGTATTCTAGGAGGTTGCTACAGGATTATGTATTGTCCTGCAAATCTGGCTGTCCACATATCTATGGATGTAAACAGGATTTGTTAAGTCTGAGTCTGATCATATCAGCATTGTTTGTGTGCAAAAGGTAGAAGCTGTTACTCTTCAAATAGCTGGCCTGGCCACGTTGTTTGTGGTAATCCTTGGTCTGTAGTTGGTCAACCTTTATTGGTATGGTGCAGTCGATCAAATGTACTTTTTCAGAAGAGTAGTATATTTTGAGGTTGATGGTTGTCTGTGATTAATTACATCTTCTGTTGAAGATTCAGAGGTCCTGCTCTCCAGCAATCCAAACTAGGAAGATTTAATTGATGTTACAGAGATATATCAATGGTCTGCAGCCACAGGTTTTGTGTAACTAAATTATCCTCTAATCGTCCCATGGATACATTTGCATATTGAGGCATCAAAGCCCTTGCAGGACAAGGCCGCAGTGTTGTGCAACGCAGGTATGCAGGAGACGATGCCCAATGGCACATAGCACGTAATGCAACTTTCCAATGTAACTTTGGCTGGGCACGTCCTTGCACACTGTGACTGAGGCACACACAGGAGTGCTGGAGAGATGCAACCAACTGCTAGCGATGCACGGCACACCCTTGAGGAGACCCGCGATGATGAATAGGGCTGTGCAGGTAACCTACACCCTGTCTCATTTGCCACAACCTGCATGCAGTCCCATCACTCAGTGGGGTACCACCCAGCCTGGAGACAGCCAAGCCATTGGGAAGGAGGAGAGCCTGGACTGTTTGGCATCCCAGTCTGAGCCATAGGCCAAAAGGTGATGTGGGATGGCCAGGAAGTGACCCCCTACTCCAACCTCAGACTCACCTCATTTTGCTGCTACTCCTCCTTCAAACCCACCCCAACACCAGCACCCCCGCCACATGTGCCACCAAATCCTGAACAAGCTCCCCAGGCATGGCACCATCACAAATACCTCTGCACATCCCCCATGTACAGCACCACACACATGCACCCAACCAATGCATGTGCCACACTCAATAAAGCACTTGTTCACTACCAACTTGTCTGTTGCGACTTGCAGGATGCAGAGATATGGGCTGCACATGTCTAGAGGGAAGTTGGGACTGTGTGAGTGGAGATGCACACAGTGAATATGTCTACACATCCATGCATGTCGACTGCACATACAGCATCACCACACACACCCACCACCAGCGCATTCCCCTCAGTGTCACCAGAAATGTGCATCAGTCCATCCAACACATCCACTCATTGCTCCAGTGACATTGTAAGCTGAGAGTCTTTGCAGTGACATACCACATGGCCATGCATAGTCTGTACCAGCATCATAATGCGTGTGCAGACATAGGGAGGCCAGTCATTTCCTGCATGATACACAAACGTGCAAAACACATAGCGGTAAAGTCACACATGCATGTGTCATGAATGCACAGACAGAGCCAGACGCTGCATAGGTCTGCCACTCAGATATCCAGAAGGCTAGTCCTCAACAAACCCCCAAACATAATCACACTCAATGGAAAGCTCAGGTATCCGTACAAACATCCACCATCCTGCGTGACATCCTGCGTGACATAGCCTCATGTACATGGCATACGCAGATGGATGCTATGCCAATCACACTAGGCATATCTATCAGTGAAAAACGTCTGCTGCATGACACTAATCATGGACATATGACTCTTGATGGCATGAATCACAGTTGTAGAAATCTCCATGACTCAGCATATCACACAGGTGAACCTGCATGTTCACAGCATTGCATACCTAACTGGAAGTAGGAAACCGTCATTGGCATGTGCACAGGTCACCTAGGTCATGGCACTGCCCTGCCTTCCCAATATATACAACACCAACCACAGGACATAACAATGCGTGATCACATACACTTGTTCATGTGTGCAGATGTCCATGCCACTGTCCTTGTGCCAGTGAGTCAAGACTCCATACATGCACCACTCCCGGTACACCATTGAAGGGTGCCAATGTACACAGTCATACGCTGATTGCCTGCCAACACATGTCATAACATCCCACTCAACATGGCAACATGGCAGTAGTGAGCATGCCTAGCAACCATGGCCCTACCGCTTCACATAAAGGCCGATGAGTACATGTTGGTGAGACCTGACATGGAAGGGAGCACAAAATGCCACAGAGCCAGGGATGCAACCGACTCATGGGGGGGGGGGGCTCCCGTGTGTGCAGGATGGTGATGAGGGGCAGGGTAATGAGGAGCAGGGGCTTGCAGACCACTGTGGGATAAACAGGTACCTCAACCAGCAGAGGTGCCCAGACTGTGGGGGCACCATGGGCCAGCAACACACAGCCATACCCACGAGCACCAGAGCACCCTGCTGGGCACAGCATCCACACTGCTCCAGTCAGGGAAATTGTGGCCACTCCTGCACATGACCACTCCTGAGTCCTGACAAGGAGTAGGGGGAGGATGGGGACCTCTTCCACATGGGCTCTGCAGAGAACCCCAGTGATTAGTGTTTGCCTCCCTCAACGCCAGCTAAGATTGCTTCAACCTCGCAGTCAGCACCACCTACCCCGAGCCCCGACCCACCGCAGGATGACTCCACACCACCAGGGGATGATCCCTTCTCTTCAGATCCTGTGTTGCAAAACCCCAACTTCCGCCAACATGAGGTGGAGGCAATAGGGGCAGAGGTGCATAGCAGGTATGGGCACGTCAGCGGGCGTTCCTCACTGCACACCAGTGTGACATCATGGGCTAAGTCTTGGAAAAAGATTACAAGGAACATCACCAAAGTCGAGATCTACCAGCGCAATGCAAAGGATGTGAAGAAGTGCTGAGGCAATCTCAGGTGGGTCACTGCCATCAAGGCACGGAAGCTGCTCGAGTTGACCACTTGGAACTTGTGGGTCCTACTCCAGATTTGCCGGGAGCACTGCCAGAGGCTCACATGCCTCAACAGGCCCAAGCACATGCAAGGTAGATGTTCCCCGCCTTATCAGTCAACACAGCCTGACGATCATAACCATCACATTTCCTTCGTTCTCTATGTGTGTGTGTGCCACATGCATTTCTACAGAAAACCCCATGCTCGAAAGCATAGTTTTCCTATCTTAATGTGCAATTTGTCTGGTGTGTGTTACCTGTGCAGTCTTAATGTGTGTGACACATGCCTGGGCTGTATGTCCCTTGATGTGTGAATTGCCTCATATGACACTTTGCCCTTTCTCGAAGCCTCCATTGCCAGTGAGCCTGTAGCCCAGGATGACGTCCGTGTCCCGGGGTTGCAATCCACCCACACGATGCACACAAGGAAGAGGATGGCAGAGGTGAAGGGGATGTCAGGCCCAGGTGTGACATGATGAGCACAGGAGTGGCAGGAGAAATGATATGTAGGGACATGTAGCCCGCTAGGAAATACAGTAGCTCCATCTGCTACAGATCATGTGCTTTCTCCTGCTCCATCTGTCCCCAACCCCTCATCGGTGTGAACCCCAACCCAGCTGCATGAGACCAGCTCCCCAACCTGGACTGTATTTGTATTTTATTTGTATTTTATTGTGTTTTATTGAATCTATTAAAGCGCTTTTATCCAAAGCGCGGTACATAGTTAAAAAAAAATAAAAAACAACAGTACACAATTATTGATCCAGAGTAATTCAAATATCAAATCCAAAAGCAAATAATCAAGGACAGTGAAGTCAGTGGTTTTTCAAAGAGACACGAAAAAGAGAATAGACAGTGATAGATCGAAGGGAAAACGGAAGAAGGTTCCAATGAAGAGGAGCAAGAAGCTCAAAAGAACGAAAGCGAGACTTGGTGCAAGGTAGGCAGAGGACAGTCAACTTGAAATGAGAGGAAGAGCGAAGAGAATGAGAAGGATAGTCTGGGGCTAACCCATAGAGAGATTTAAAAACTAAACAGAGAAAATGAAACCATCCAAGAGATGCAAGCAAAACTGAAATAGAGTCACTGTAAGAAAGCAGGCAGAGTACACGAAAGGAAGAATGATAAATAGATTTCAGAGGAGCAAGACAAGAAGAAGGCAGACCAAAAAGCATAACAGAGCAACAGAAGAGTCAAGAAAATATAAGAGAAGAAATAAGAGAAGGACAGACTTTGAGAATGTTGTGCAAGTGAAAGTCACAAGAGCGGGATGTAAGGGAAATGTGATGGGTAAAAGAAAGTTTAGAGTCGAGATGAAGACCGAGATTTATGAGCTTTGTGAGAAATAGAAAGTGTTGATGGTGGAAAGGAGATAGCTGGTGGTGGAGATAATGTGTTGGCAGGGAAAAATAGGGACTGTCACATGCCCTTGTTCCCCTGTGATACCTGCCCCCTTTTGGAGCTTGGTCCAGCACTAGGGTGCAGGGAGTGGAGCCCACAGTGCCCATAGTGCCACCAGGACCATCAGTGCTAGCTGCAGCTCAGCCACCTATGGATGACACTGTCTCTGCCCCAGCATCCACTGCCACTGCACTTTCAGGGGACCAGCTGCATGTCACCATGGCTCAGGTCACCACACCTGAAGGTGCCAGTGCCAATATCTACCAACAGTTGCTGAGGGTCTGGCATTAGGTGGCAAAGGAGGTCAGGGAATTGGGGGAGATATAATTTCAGGAACAGAGTGCTCTGAGGGAGGAGGTTGCAGGGCTAAGTGCCAAATTGCAGACAGACAGAGGGGAAATGAGGGCAATCAAGAATGCTGTCTATGTCATCCAATGATATCTATCGCTGACCCAGACAGCTCCTAAACCACTCTAACTCCTCCTACACCCAGAGGTGGCCAGCGGGAACATACAGATGGCCCCGCCTTCTCTTTTCCCTCAATCTCGCCAAACCAGTTGCCCATGCATGGCAAGGTGAAGGAAGAGGAGGTGGAGGTGCTAGTCATGAGGGCCATTGATTCACAGGGGCCAGAGGGATAACTGTGATTGGATTTGTTTTTGACGTGCGTGTCCATCCCATCACTCTCTCCCTGCACACTGTTCCTGGTATATTGTTTATTTTACTTCAGGTTTCTGTTGCCCACTTGTTCCATATAACCCCTCTGTGTTCTATGTCTTACTGTATGTTTCATTCACCTGCACACGCCCATGCATGCATATATTCTCTGAATATGTTTGTGTGCACCTTTTTCACTATTGCGGTCAACACTCTGCTATGCCATGAATAGACTTCATCTTGTGCCATCCACGACTCATGCCCATTTTGGCATGTTTGTGTACTTTGTGACTATGTAGGTTGTAGTGTGTAGTACGATGTTGGGCCTGACCCTGCACATGGTCATGGTGGGTGTTTTCTTTGTCATGGCATTGCAAGGCATTCACCTGGGTACAATGTATGCTCATTTCCTGATATGTGCATTTGCATGGCTCATCTTTGCGTTTGTGTCATGATGCACATGGGAATTCACATATATCAGGTGTGTAGTCCTGTGACAGTGTGTCAACTTTGTCAATTATGTGCACCTCAAGTCATGCTGCTGCTAGGAGTGTGACTTGCATTTATGCATTTATGGAGGTATTCTGCCCATGACTAGGTCTACACATGAGGTCTACATCATTTTGCGTCGCAAACCAGTGCGTCCTTCAACAGCAGGTTTCCATGTGGATGGGTCATGCACATGGTATTCCAATTGGGTGGAAGAAGGGTGTGTGGGCAGTAGGTTGTTAGGTGCCATGGATTCCTGTGAGCATCTGCCATAGCCTGTCTACATACTGGGTGGACACACTGACCTTGAACTTGCCTGCTAAATCGACAAGGTGAATGGGCACTTCTTTACGGCAATTTTGTGGGTTGTGGGTTGAATGGCTCTTCTGCAACAGTGAAGGGCACACAATTTAGTGTGTCCTACATCAAATTATTAGTGGAGATGGAGTCGTACATTTGATGGCTCGATAGAATATGTGTGGGGATCATGAGTCCTTCACCGCATGACTATGAATATGGGTGATCTGTTCCATCTTCCTGCTATTTTGCATAGAGAGAGACATTCCAAAAATGGAACCCTCATGCGCAAACCCGCTCCCTCCATCTCCTCCTCCCTAGATGGGGTGCAACAATGGCTGTTACTGCAGCATCATGCCTTTTCTACGGGCATGAAGTAGCGCTGTGTGCATGTATATGGTTATGTTTTGCATCATGCTGTGTGTGCTAAAGTGCATCATCACTGTGGAGGTTAGTTTGTTCATGCATGCGTGCGTTGTTCTGCAGCTAGTGTGTGTGGGGGGTTCAGGTGTGTCTTGTTAGCTAGCAATGTGTGCATGTTTTGCATGGGGGAATAGTTTGTTTTCAAGCTGGTTGTATTGGTTGCACATATGATGTGCCAGTATGAGTGTTTTTTTATTGTGTTCTGTGGTGTGTTGCGGGTGTTGGTTTCTGTGTGGGCTGTCTTCTCTCAGATGGCTTGGTGATGATTGTGGATGTAGTTGTGTAATTTATGGAAGAAGTTTTACATTGATGTTTATTTTTATTTGTTCTTGGGGTTCATCACGCCTTTTTGTATTAGTGTTAACTTCTGCCGTTGACAATCATTCTGCTATGACGTACACTCTTTTTCTTGACTTCTACTTTTCACTGTTTTTGTCCTAAGTTCTTTTCATAACGATACTTACGACTCGTATCTTCCCATGTATATCGGGCCCACCTTTGTTTGTTCCATGAAATTGCACTATCCAAGTCCAACATTCTAAGTGATTTTTATTTTTTAATGTCTAAAGACCATGGATGTGTCCAGAAAGAGGAGAGTGCATTCGGATCAGTCAGTGAAAGGGTGCTGAGGCTCATAACCCTGTGACAGACTTTTAATTTATCCATAGATTCAATTGGATCCACAGTCAGATTGACTTGATCCTGTCAACATCATCATGGCCTCACTGACATCCTTAGCTGAGATGATATGTTTGCAACCCTGACATCATCATCGCTGAGCTTACATCTGTAGATTTCATGAGGATATTGCACATGGCTAGCTGGCCTAAATTATCTGTGATTGGTACACCAAGTCCATGGACTGCTATAACATAATTTTCTCACTTGCTAGCAACTTTCATGTAGAATCAAACCCCCCCCCCGCCTCTGCATCTCATTCAACCATATCTAAATGTTACCTTCATTTGTATAACTTATATTGCCTTTTTCAGCCTCCAGCACTCACAAACAGCAAACCTGCTACCTAGACCTCTCACACCCAGGACACCCACTCATGTATTCACTTCATTTCCACAGAGCTTCATAAGCTGAACAGCTTTTTTTCTCTCTCTGATCTAAAAAAAGAAACAAGATGGCAAAAGTAATATCAACATCTCTTTCTAACATTACAATCTGAGCATCAGCTGTGCCAGGAGGAACCTTTCCCTGGCACTGACAATGGTAATACTCATAAACCTCTCTAAAAAAATAAAATTAGCAGCCACTAACCTACTACACACTAAACATCCCAAACAAACTTTTCAGGAATCATGGACACAGTCAATGATATTGAGGGGAGGGACCTACCTTTATTCTTTCACTTAGATGGCGTCAGTTTCCAATATTAACTAACGTTCAGAATCTATGTATGATGTAATAGTATCTGGTGCATAGTTAAACTACTTAATAGTTGGTGACATTTACTTACAAACAGGCCCTGTCACGGTCACCACATGGACTGATACATTGTTTACCTTTGACATCAGCACGCCGATCGCAGAAACTCTTGTAACAGAACTTTTTGGGCCCCCGAACAAACGCAACCACTCATTAGCACTTTCCGTTGGTAAGTTACATTGCTACTTCTGTTACAGAGGCTCTTTCTACCCTATTGTTTCTGTCACTTTTGACCTAGATAATGACTACGGACTATCATTATCTCTTCACAGAAACACGACTTTTACAACATTCCTTTCCGTACTTCTCACCCATTGAGGTAGGATCAGAAGTACATTTATATGTACCCTTTACATCTTAATGAGACGCATACCTTACTATGTAAAGCTTTTTATCATGTTTTAATCGATTGTTGCAATCCAGATATTTAAGAATAATCATTGGCATTTCCCACAGCCAATACACGCTATTGATTGTCAATCAAGAATCACTTAGGCTTCTCACGTAGTTGCAGAGACTTTGAACAGAGGTATGTTTCCTCAAGACTACTATACTATTTATAGCTTTCATTTGTCACCATGAGCTAGATACTATTGGATTTTCTTTGATGTTTCCCACAGTTGACAAATCTTATCAATCCTGAAGATTTTGCAAAAATGGACTGAGACTAAAGAATAGAGTTATGTCCCCCCTTTATATCATTGACTGTATCCATTGTGTATGGTGTGGTTTGCGTGATAGTTGGCTTTGTGTGAATTCAGTGACGGCATGCACATATTATGATGGTAATGTGGTTATGCAAATGTGTGTGGATGCACAGATGAATGTTTGTGTTGGAATGTGGTGGGACTTCATGCACTTACCTACCCAGATGTCCCTGTTGAGTCTGTCTTCAATCTGCACATGAATGCTGGAGACTCGGAATATGTGGCTGTTATGGATGGAGCCTGAGTAATTGGCATGTACATCCATGAAGAGGCCACCCACATCACAGACAAGTTGGTCGCTGATGGAGTTCCTGCGGGCCCGGTTACGGTACATGTCTGCTCAGTCCTGGGGGTTGGGCATAGTGCAACATGGGTGCAGTTGATGGCACTTATGATCTAGGGGAATTGGTGCGCTATGTAAAATGTGCAAGCCACCTGTGTCTGTTCATCCTGGGTCGAGGGCATGTGGGCATGGCATTGACTGCATGATATGATGCATGCCAAGATGTGGTGCAGGGCACATGACAGCGTGGCCTGAGAGATACCTGCAGTGATGCCACTGGTACTCTGGAAGGAGCCAGTGACGAAGAAGTGCAAGATGGCCAGGAGTGTCAAATGTCTATGATTATGTGCAGAGGGACACAATATGTTCCATAGACGTCCAAACCGGACATGCTGAAAATGGTGACCCTTGTGTGGAAGACCCGCTCCCTCTATCTCCTCCTCCCTGAATGGGATGTAGCAGTGGCTGTGAAAGCAGCATTGTCCAATTTCTGTGGGTAGAGAGCTATTGCCAAATCACAGGGGTACTTTTCCTGGGATTGGGGCATGAAGTGGCACTGTGTGCCTGTACATGGGCTTGTTTTGCATCAAGCTGTGTGCACTCATGTGCATCATCACTGTGGTGTTAGTTTGTTCTTCCTTGTGTGTGATATTCTGCAGCTAGTGTGTGTGTGGGGGGGGTTTCAGAGAGTTTTTTATACTTTTTCTGAGAGTGAAAACTAGCCCCCACCTTTTTTAAATACACGTTAAAGCAACATTTTCCATTGCCATTAATCTCATGCCTGACTATTAGTCATTCTATGCTTAACCTTCAATTTCAGATTCATTTCGGCACTCGCCACTCGATTTCCCGGTCCAGCAACCCTTATTTGGGCAAGCAGCTGCGTCCTATGGCCAAGAAACCCAGACACAGCATCGTTAGTTGTCTGTTCCCAGACTGTTATCTGATTCCATAGGCAACATTGGCAAGATTACGGCTCTCTGGTCTTGAAACCTTTTGTACAAGAGGCTGACTTATTTTAACACTTTCTACAAAGATGAGCTTCATTAAATACCTTCTATTGGTCATTAAAGGCAAGGTTTGAATTAAAGGGGTGGCCGGTACACAAAATGGTGAATTCTTTTATGTTTGGTCATATTTTAACACTTGGTCATTTTCTACCTGATTTTTATAGTACATATTCTGTATCCTGCCCTTCTCACTACACCATGATTTAAAGCATTGTTTGACTTTATAAACATACCACAAATTAAAGCACTCACATTTGTAAGCACTACGATTTCAGTTTTTGCATATTTGAAGGCCTAGATCACCCCACACAGATTTCTATACCTAGTTTAAGTGGAGGGGGCTGCTCCCCACTGCATTCAGTTGTCAGTACCTCCTCTTCACTTCTCAGATAACACCATACAATCATTACTACATCACTGAGTCAGCTGTGTTCTAATCATGTTCTTATATTAGACTGAGTCTGATGTGAATGACCTTGTTTATTTATGCACCCAGATGCAATTGAATCTTGTTAACCTGTGCTCGTAGAGTAATGGCTACTGCGCTGTGATTGGTACCTACCTTGCATGCTAACACTACCTGAAATCTTTTAGCTCCAAACAGTTCCCGCTGGCGTCTATGCCTGTATATCACCATCTCTTATCTGACCACAAAGTGCTAATTAGTGTCCACATGTAATGCTCACAGCTAGAACTAGGTTATTGAGTGAATGACCTTATATGCCGGACTATAGGCAATTGTATTAGAAATCTACTACTGTGGATACATCTCTAGTGTGTTACCTCTTCAGGCTCCAACCTTATCCTGGCTACCACTTCCCCTGTAATGTTATATTGCACCAACAATACTGCCACACACTATTCTGTGGATAAGCCTTTCCTTCTCAGGCTAGCCAAGCTGTACACGCATATATAACTGGCGCCTCTAGTCATGTACTCCCACTTGACCACTTGTCTACCTACATTACCTACGGTCAACACTAACACTACTCATATTAAACCTTGTCATCCTACCAACACTCCGCCCCATAACACTACTGCCAACTTCAGAATGTCACCGCCTCACAAACATTGGATCGCTTTTACCATGAGCACCGTACTACCTCAGTCTGATCTCATTACACCAATGATGCTTGTGGGATGTTCTAACCCACTAGTCTATGCCCTGCAACATTACTGTGCGCTGCTTGCATCAGAAACATCAGAATAGCCGCCGAAAATCATTATGTGCACTAGAAATCTGAGAAGTGCGCAAGTAAACCTGAAAAATAGGCCGCCAATCCATTTTGCCTATGTCAGTGGTAACACAGGAGACCACTGCCAAAACCTATCATTTGACTGCCCACAGAGGGAAATGAAACTACTTGAAAAAGCAGCGCTACATTGCAAGGGGAACCCTTAACTGCTTTAAAAATCTGTTTTTCCTTGGCTGTGGAAAGTGCAAAAATCATGGTTCCCAAACATCACAAAAGATCCAACATCCTTGTTGGGTGTTAAACATCACTTTATTTAAAGAATCTACCTAAGCACAATGTCATGAGAAGCACATTTCATCAGAAGAAAATCCATATTCAAAGGTGCTTGCTTGGAAAAATATGTCAAATATGGGTGCAGTACCGCCGCTCGCCTGTGTCAGAAGCTGGCATTTACTTAACCTGCCAATTAAAACTTGTACATTAAAATCAAAGTATGGAAAAGAAGAGACTTCCCATCAAAAGCATTATAGGGTGACAATTCAATTTCTATGTTTTAAAAAGGCTGGGATTAAGAGATTTGTGGCTATATTTCTAAAAATGTAAATTGTATTTTAGAAAAAAAAACTATTTTAAACATTGTTTTAAAACGTAAATTAAAGCCAGCCACACTGAGCTTCAAAGACATTCCACAGTTTCTCCCAAACAAAGGACCTTCCCCCCTGCTCTCTGCTGAGGAACTAGCAGGGAGGTGTGAAAGGAAATGGGAGGGGACTTTGGCCTGTTGCTCTGACAGGAGACAAAAGACTCCCTTGACTGAAAGGAAATGCTAATTTGGGTGTCAACAAAAAAACATATGCTGGCAGGAAGAAGCCTGAGACTGCTTTGGCCCAGCCAAACCTTGGGGGCCGGGACAGACAGTTTTGTTTATTCGGAGAGCACAGAAAATATCTTTTTGAAATAGACTCATAGAAAACTGAACAAAATTGGTAAAAATCTGTAAATATAGTGTTGGTAAAATGAAATTTCTGCTCACGTTTTAAAATTACTCTGGAATTTGTGCTAGATTCAGAGACAGAACTATCAAAATCTTGACTTTGCAGCAGTTGTGATAATGCTAAAAATATGAAACTTCACAGGAGTATGCCCAGATGTTATGTGCATGTATGTGGAAAAATGCACAGACCTGACACTGGGTAACCAACCAAAAGCACGAAAAACTGTTATTTGTGAACCAAAACTCTTAAAAAGATGGGACTTTGATGGATACGTGCCTTATTTATTTTGGGATGTAAATATGTATTATTAGCAAGTTTTATATGAAAAATAGATTTTCTGTGTAGGAACAAAGGGGAGGTTTTTTCCCTGGACCATAAAAACAGCGTCACCATGACACATCATGACACACTGTTTCTTTCTCAAATCAGGAGAGAGGAAATACCTTAACCAATAGGCTTCTTAGTGGGTGGGCTTATTATAATCAGCCTATCCACCCCTTTGGGAAATATATAAATAGGGACTGTTGAGAACCTAGAGACAGACACATTCACCCATCAACTGATTTACTGGCGAAACGCTCTGCAGGAAGAACCCAGATCAAGACTCCAGAACTCTGAAAACAGAAGGCCCAGAATCCAAAGCTGAACCCTTCTCAGCTGGCCTTTAAAATCTTGCAACTTGATTTTAACCCCAAACCTTCAAGGGGCATAACAAATTCAACAGCTGGGCTGTGCTGTTTTTCTGGTTCTTGCCAAGAACCCTTGCTAGAACCCAGAGATCCAAACAGGTAGAGCAGAGCTGTAACCCATAAACAACCCGTCAGATCCAGTCCAAGAGGCTGTGCAGAGACCAGAGTGCCTTGCTGAGTGCAGAACCAAGCGCCTGAATCTTGTCCGGTGGTGAGCAGATTCCAGTCCAAAACCCTTGACCAGATCTTTGACAGGCCCATTCCAAAACCATAGTTGTGAGTATCTAGCATAGAATTGTCCATAGCCAATCTCTTATCCTTAAGTAATCCCACCCCTTTCAACATATCCAGAACTGCATTATAGAACCTCTTTTGTCTGTCCGGAATCCTTCTCTCATCCATATAATCCTGTGATAATTGTAGTGATAAATCATCTTTGCGCTAATATTTTTGCTGAAGAAGGCAAGTGTCGCGGCAGGCAAAGATCAGACAGAGGCGCCTCTGGATTGGTGGCTGTACCATTGGTATCTTGCATCTTCATATCCCCTTAGTGTAAAGCCAATCCTTGTTTGTAATCTTCAAAAGCGCATCTCTTTGAAATCTTGACTCTTTTTAGAAAATCGACCTTTACTATCACCTTCATAACCTCTGAACTGTACATGCTAGGAACGAAATTTAAGTGTCAAATTGAAGCTAACATCCTCAGCTTTCAAACCCCAACTCCTTATAGTTTTTCCGAAATAGCGCTTAACGCGTGCGGAAAAAGTTTGCTGCGATTCTGCATTTGGCTCAATTTCACTGCATCTAAAACAGCTAATTCTTTGCATTCAACCTCTGAATTCAGTTTCCGATCTGCCAGCCATTCAGCCATCATTGCTAGTGTGTACCTGGAACTATCCAAAGCAGCTCCAACTAGTTCTGAATCCAATTTAGAGAATTAAATCAATTTTAGTGCTTTTCCCATTCCTAACCAAACCACATTCAAAAGCAATTGACCAGTTTTCAAATCATTCCTGTTTCTCTAAGCTTGCTGGGGGAAATTGGGATTGAAACTGCATTTCTTGAGATTGTATATTCCTGAAACCTGTTTTCTCTCCTTCCATCTCTACAATGAATATTAGGGGGGGTTGAGTAGTATCAGGGGGAAAGAGTGATTACATTGCATTTGATTGAACACCCAAAAGTATTATTTCTGTCCTGCATTAATTTCCTATCGTTGCATTTCATTGAACCCACACAAAGTTTATTCTATGCTACATTATTCTTCTCATCCATACTCCTATTGATTAAAGAGATTGTAGATTGTGATTGTAATATCATCCAATGCTGATCATTGTATAAATATTAATAGTGTGATATATAGATATTGTTCAAATTCATAAAAGTGTGATATCTAGATATTGTTCAAATTCATAAAAGTGTGATATATATTGTTCAATTCATCAAATACATATTTTAACTTGGCAAAACAACCTTCTTCTTGGTTCAGTGAGACCCGGGAGGATTCATAGAGAGGGGCGTGATATAAGGGTACATCTTTTCAGAAATAAAATAAGTTTAGGCATAAAAATATATGATTAAGGGTTCCATCTGGGCATCACACACTAGGCATTGACTTAGGTGGAGTGCTGGGTTGAAACCACTTACAGATTCCTGCCACCATGTCACCCTGACACCAACAATCTTATTCTGAAGCCTAGAAGAATCTTCAACCACACCTGTCCACTCTCCACTGCCCAATGGATTCAATGTTATGCCACCAGACCTACACCTAACGAATCTTGCTCCACTAGCCTAAGAAACTATAGACTTGGATCATGACTGAACAACGCCTATCAATCACCTTCTAACAACAAAGTTATGGTAAATCTCCCACCTGCATCAAATAAGAGAACTAAATCAAAACTAAATATTAACACCCCATCCAATAACCTTTGCCAGAATACAATAGCCTCTCTGCCTAACAAACCCGACAATGACCTACATCACATTAAAGGGGCCTTAGTAAATGCCACGTCCGTGTCAACCTGCCAACACACGACAAAGGAAGAACTCTGGACTGGGTTGCCGACCTCAATTTCGAGACTAAAATCATCACCAATGAACAGTGTGCCTGGACTGACCAACACCTGATCTCGTTCAGCCTACCAGGGAAGTCTTAACCTAGTCCTAACATGGTGATTCCCCTGACGCAAACTAGAAATAAGTGCAATATAACTTTGGATAACTACCTACAACTACTTCAACCCATTATAAATCCTACAATTACTAACCTAGACCCTTCTGCTTAAGTGGAACTATACAATAATATGATTAATCAAGCTATTGCTAAGGTAGCACCCCAATAAATGTGCAATGAGAAATGTCGAGCGCATCTCAACTCCTGGTTTACTCCAAATATCTAAGCCTTACGCAATGAGAAAAGAAGTACAGAAACCATGTGGATGTCTAATCAGATGGAAGCTAATAAGGAAAAATTGGTCAAAATGTGAAAAGAAATATAAAAATGAGATACTTCATACAAAAAAGACACATTCAATGACAGGATTAACAAAGCCAAATAAAGTCCTAAAGAACTTTTCACCCTTCTAAAATAATTAGAGTCACCTATATCCACAACTGAAATGTACACCAAGGACAAGACCTGGTGCACCAATATTCAAACTTCGCTAGCCAATAACATCTCTCTCTTACAAGAGAAAATTGAAAATAAAAAATGTAATCTCTCTAAGGACCTGCCTTCACCAAAGACACTCACAAACATCATTAAACCTTGTAACCACTTCAAATTCTCCCTTGTCTCCACCCAGGAAGTAGTGGATATAATATCCTCCTTAAAACCATCCAAATGCCAGGGTGACACCTGTCCAGTTCCAATTATCAAAGAGGCAGCCAGAGAAGTAGCGCCTTTCATCACTACCCTTATCAACTCTTCTTTTAATTCATGTTCTGTCCCCTCTAACTTAATAGACACTTGGGTCCTCCCTCTTTAAAAAAAAAAAAAACAATCTCAATCCTAACATACCCCCCAATTACAGGCCTATAACTACTGTCTCTTTCCTTCTGAAAATTCTAGACAGGGCAGCCTGCCTTCAGATACAGTGTTACCTCGAAACTAGAATCTGCATTAACAGACCTAAAAAATCAAATGGATGACCTAAAGGACAAAGGGAAGCTTGCCCTCATTCTCCTTTTGGATCTCTCAGCCGCATTCGACTTAGTTAATTACAAGGTCTTATGCAATCACCCGACCTCAACTGCACACTTCTCTGATGAAACCATGGCTCTGATTCAATCATTCCTGGACAATTAAACTACAAGAGTCTTTTTGTCCAACGCTTCAGCTGAACCTATACATATTACATATTACTTGTGGAGTCCAACATGGGTCATGTGTCTCACCCACAATGTACAACATATTCACCAAGCCTATTATTGATGATCTTGAAAATCTGGGTGTCACCTACACTAACTATGCAGATGACACTCAGATTCTCATCCCCCTCGCTGGTGACTCTGAAACTGACTCAACCTTATTAAACAAAATATATCTATTCATTCAAGCATGGATGACTACTCACGGCATCTGCCTGAATGATGAGAAGACTGAGCTTCTTCTCATTGGCTCGAATGTAGGACTAAACAACCTGACTGATCAATTTAAATACTCCAATATTGACGGCATCAATATTGAAGTATCCAAGGAGGTGAAAACTTTAGGTGTTTGCCTCAACTCAGCTCTAACCCTGATTAGACATGTCAATGCCACAGCCTCGCCCAAGGCATACACCTGCAAATGAATTAACGCTTGCAAACCTTTCCTCTCAACAGATAGCTGCACCACTTTGGCCAGAGCTCTAATTTTATCAAAGTTAGACTACTGTAAAGCCTTATACTTAGGTTCCAGTAAATACAATGTGAACAAACTACAAATATTGCAGACTAACACTTTAAGAACTGTGTTCAACATTCCAAAAATGGAGCACATTTCAGCTGTCAGACGTAGTACAAATTGCCTTGCCGTTAAAGATAGAATAAACGTTAAAACCCTAACTCTTACACACAAATGCCTCGCCAATTCTGTCCCATAATATCTAGTTGATAAATTTGCCCAAAAAGAATCGGAATAATCAATTTGAGCTGCACATTCATACAGCCTAAAGGTCGCTACATTTAAAATTCAGAGAGCAGGTGGAAGTAGTTTTCCTAAACTGCTTTAGGTAGTTTTCTGCTAAACTCTGGAATTCGCTGCCTGTGGACCTAAGAGCAGAACCATTCCAGCTTTAGGAACAACACAAAATCGTGGCTCTTATTTCATTACCTATAATGAATGTACCAGTTTGACATCTCTGCATTTTTCTGTATGTTACATTTGCCAACACATGTAATTTATTGTAAATACTCTCAACTGTTTTTCTTCCATCCTGTATGTAACCTATGCAACTATGTAACGTGCCCAGATACCTCTGGATTTGGTGTGCTTTATAAATACAATAAACAAACAAACCAACAAACTACACCTTCCCCAAAACTAACAACACTTGCCTACTTGCTTTATACCCCTTACATCCTCGGTTCAACCAAATAAAACAATAAACAATTCCAAAATGAAATTTACAAGCTTTGTAGAAATGCAAACTTTGAGAACTGCACAGAAGAGCACACTGAATCAAAAATAGCTGTGTGAAACGGTACACTGAATAAAGAGCCGTAACTACAGATCATGTGTAAAAACCTTAGCCAATCAAAACAAACCACTATGTAAACACAGCTGGGCCAAGAAAGCCTCTCAGTGACACATTTATTTTAGGAAAATAAAGTATTTTAAAAAATAACAGACATATAAATCAACTCCCCAAAACATGAAACCCCCAATACAACTCTACTACACATTTTAAGTTAATTTAGAAATATTTTTTTCTAAATATTTTAAAACAATACTTTTAAAAATGCTTCCTAAATGAACGTAAATGACGTCTCTTCAATGAACTAGCAGTCACAGTGATTGCCACATCTCAATGTATTATAGTTTACAGTATTTACTCTTTTTGTTGCCATTCACACAGATTGTCACTCTCGTCAAAATGATCCAACCCCCCCCAAAAACAAAAAAACTACAGCATCCCCAAGACCCAAACCTTCACAAAGCTTTTTTTCTTACTTTCCAGATATACTCCCTGGCCTCAGAACTGCCCTATTTATGCTCATTATATCATTCTAAGGCACATTCCAATATCAATTTGAAAATCGTGTAATTGTGGATTTCAGAAACTAAAAGGTTTGACACCAGCAATGCATCATGGGAGATATAAGTAACTTTTTTGGTACATGGGCATCCCTCTCTGCACCATATTAAAAAAATAAAAATGTGCGGACAGATTAACACCAAAACAAGAAAGGATTTCTTTCGAGCGCTTTGTGCCTCACCTGACTTGTTTCTTATGTGGTGCAAATCCGTCCAGCGATTTGGGCTGTGCACGTGAGCAAGAATTGGACATTTTTCCAATGGGAAAATTAAAGAAAAAGTAAAAAACACACCTTTATTTTGGACCCTTTACATCTTTGAAGAGCAAGACGGATGTGCCAGAAATGTTCTAGTTCTGCGTGGCATAGGCCCCAGTAGAGAAATGTCAAATGTCATGCTGATCCATCCTATGGGTCAGAGGTTAAGAGGCTCCTTAGTGGCTACCTGGTGTTTTATTTTTCAGCATATTTTCTCCGTGCATAGTTTTTTTTAAAGTATATTTGGCCAGGGGTTATACAGATAGTGGACTATCTAAGTTATGTATGAGGTTATGCAAAACAAATGTTCTTTTTTGTATGTGTTGTTAGTGACCTGTTATGACGTTTCCTATTTTATGTAACTCCTGGCACAGATTCTGCTTCCTTGTACAGTGCATATTTTTAATGACAAATTGTAATATAAATTTTAAAAAGTGATGATTATATTGTATTAGTTTCATTTGCAACTAAAACACGTTTCTATGTTAATTATTTTAAATAAGTATATACAATTGCTCGAATAACGCAAAAGGATACTGACTCATGAATGTGTGAGAATTTGTCAACAAGTTGAATATGCAAACTTTTAAGCAAAATGAAGGCTGCTCGTGTGTGAACAATTTCTTACGTGATGAGGCAGCTAATATGTCTGGTGGGCCAAAAATATGTTACGGGTATGAAATTCACATAATCACAAATCTCAACTTCTGATGTGTTAGGTTGTTATAAAACTCGGCGCAAACTCAGAAGAGGCATTAGGCAATGCATTGCTAACAAACTATAGTTTCTGTGATTAAAAGATTTCTAACTTGATTCAAATCTGATTTTCGAAATGGATCTGAAGACCTTGGTATTGCTGAAAAACATCTCTGGAGTGGAAGAAATATGCTAGGTGCAACTTCGATGGCTTCCAAAATGAATGTATTGATTTTTATGTTTAAAACCAAAGTGAAGGTATCCCCTATTGTAATTGTAATTGTTCATTTGTAAAGCGCTATACACAAGTGAAGTGCTTCAAAGCGCTTGAAGGCGAGAAGGTAACAAGGGAATACAGACACTCTTAGGCCTTGAATATTATGACTGATTTAACAACAATAACTAGCATACTAGGCCAGAGGCATATATAATAGAGAAGTGCTTGACAAAGAGTGAGTGGGGAAGAAGGGGGGGGAGCATACAGATCAATAAACCACAGTACTGGCCTGGCGACATTTCAGGTTGCTTGGTAGTTGGTCATCCAATGCGCCTATGCAAGAGTATGTCAAGCACGACCAGCTCGGGAGGGGAGGCAGAGGGAGGACTGAACAGACGGATAGACTTGCACCATCTAGAAAATTTAAGGTCCAGGATGTGCAGGAATGCAGACAGGAAGTGTGAAGGAGGGGGCAGGGGGACAACTGTGCCCAGTCCAGCAGGGGCCTGGGTGAAGTGCAGAGTGTGTGCCCCTCACATGGAGCATATTGCAGTAGTGCCAGGAGGCAAGTGCTGGACTGGCGGGGGAGCCTGGGTCCTGTGTGGCTCTGGAGGTGCACCAGGCGGCCAGTCAGCTAACTGAGCAGGTAGGGGAAGCGGGGAAGGAGGGAAAGAAGCAAGGCAAAGGAGGTTAGCAGGGCAGAGGGAGAGAGAAGGAGGAAGAAAAGAGGTAGGCCCTGAGGAGTTTCCAGAACTTAAGGAGATCCGGCTCAAGATGGAGAGAGGTAGGTAAGCTGTTCCAGAGGTAGGCATCTGCACAGGATAAGGATCTACCGCCAAATCTCTGTTTGGAGAAACGGCTCACCCGCAGAGTGTTGGACGAGGTCGGTTGGAGGGCTCTAGAAGGAGAGTATTTGGGAAGAGAGTGTTGTTGATAGTAAGTGCCCCGGCCTCAGAAAGCCTTTTTGAATATGCAGAGGGACTTGAACTTGATCCTTGCAGCCATGGGGCTGTCTAATAAACTGCCCATGATATTCAACTAATGCATGTCATCGTTCCTCTGCCTTGAAACCTTCAATAGCTTTGATCTTTGATCTTTTGCCTCATGGATAAGCAAGATATGGAAAAGGTTTTGTGAGGAATTAGTAGAGTTATCACTAAACAGTTCAACAGGTATAGAAACAATTGTGAATATTACATCAAGAGAATTGACAATCTCCTATTTTAATGTTTTAAAAGTTGCAACATGTGTAAGTTATTTTTCATAATTCATTGGCAGTGTCCGTCTGGATTCTCTCAGGCTGTTGCCCTGGGTCTCTGAGGAACTGGACAGAGAGCACGATCCCTAGGTTTACCCCATTCTCTCCATGCTCCTTCCCCGTGTGAGCAGGCACTGGTAGGCCCAGTATCACCATTCAGCTGACGGCCCTGGTTTCACGTGCGATATAGCTAGGAAGCTGCCCAGAGACTCTGGCGATTCATTTGGCAAATCTCTCCTTTCCTTACAAGGAACTTCATTGAAGACCTGAGCGCTGGCTTAGTAACTGATTGTTCTTATACAGGAGACTGGAGAATACACACTAGCAGAGTTCTCCTGCTAGACAAATAAGTATACATTTTTTTATTCTCCCGTTAACCCTTACTAACTACTACCATTGCCGTTTAAACGATTGTGCCTCCAGACACACCCCTTCTGGGAATACAGGTAGAAGTGAAAGCATTTTAGGGAACAAATTTATTTTGCGCAGCACAAAAAATTGAACTTTCACACAGAAATCTGCTGCCAGTGCAGTATGGGAGACAACATAACTTTTTATTTCAAACTTACCATTAAAAATAATAAAATATCCAAGGCCTTGGTAACATGAGTTCATCTGCAAGATTGCAGAACAAGTACTATTGAGGGCACTGAAATCATTTCGTTTTAGATGCAATTCTAGTTAGGGAACGAGACAGGATACATAGACTATGGGTGTGCAACGTTTTTTTATCCTGCTTAATTGTGCAAAACTCCTGACTTTGCAGCTACGTGAAGTTGCAGTGTTTGGCATGATTTTCTGGCCATCAGCAAAGTTTTTTGCTGCATCATTCATTTTGCAAATGTAATTTCTTGCCAGTTCTGTTTGCGGCTAAACATCGTCACACACACATGCATATGCCTAAAATACATCTTAACAATACCGTCGTGGTGAAGAATTACGAAGCATACGCCTATTTATCACTTGCAAAATGTACAATAAGTGGAGCTTTGCTGGCATACATAACCACATTTGAGGTCAGCAGCTAAAGCATTTAGAATGAAACAAAGGTATATTTGTGGACATGTATTCATATCTTTCACATGACATACGCGGAAGTAGAAATCCATGTACGCACATATCATTGGGACAGACATCCTCCAGAAAACATTACCTTCTTAAGAGCCTGCGAGTATGGGAGGCCTTTTAATCCAGCCGTGCAACAGGAGCAGAAGATGGTGATTAGTGCAATTACATTATTTGTGAGATCTATGTCTCATTGATCTTTCACTTATTTTAAAACACTAAAACTCAGAAACGTAAGTTCTCTTATCTTTTAAAGCTGAACTCTAACTCTAAACTCAATAGCTCAACTCTGACTCTTGTAATCTCTAAACCCTAGTTTCCAAACTCTAAACTCTAAATTCTAAGATGTAAACCCTAACTTTCTAAACTCCAACTGTTTAAACTGTTTAAAATCTAAGAGCCTGATTCAGCGAACGTTTTACATGAACAAGTACAGTGTGTGCCTTGCAAAACTCATGTTGCCGATTCATGGATCAGAATTTGCATGGGTATTTATTTACTTATTTACTTTGCATGGGCCCTTACCTACTTGCGCTGTGCTGAGCACCTTGTGCCACACACATCGCAAAGTGTGGAAAATGCCAGCGTAAATAAATATATAGAGGGCGGAACATGCATATTCCCCATTCTTTGCGCAAAATGAGGAAGAAAGAGGAATAATGTAGACGCACCATGCAAGCACGAAACACAGCTTATCAAGCACAAATAAAACCCTATTCATGGAATTCATCGCACAATTGCACAGAGTCTAAAGGAGAACGCACATCTCGTGGTCTTATTGCCACATTATATGTGAAAAGCATATAGAAAGCCCAAGAATAAAAGTATGCAATTCAACCCCATTCAGAATAGGACTGCCATGATGTCAGACCCCGCTGAACCCATAGACCTAGGGACCTATAAGACGAGGTAGCAATACTTAGAGATAGATGGGGATGCAGAAATTACTCAAACATCAATAGTCAGACCAACTCAGGAAGTTGGCAAAACTTGGTCTGTTTTATTTTAAATTGACTAAAATAGGGAGTTACAACACACATCAATGGATGTTTGCCCGATTTCTCTCAGTGCATATCATAAAAGTGTTATTCCAACACTCCCCTGTGTCATGCAACAACTGCAAGACATGACTCACGTGCCTCCCATCCTAATCATGTCTCCCTCTGTACCGATGCTGCTGAACCTTCTCACTTCAGTCTCAAGCACTTAAAAATACCCTACACAGTGACTAGGGTCTAGGGTCCAGGGTCTGGGTCTTAAGCTGCCATACACAACCAAGGCCCAGCCTCTCTTCCCTGACTCTCAAAGGTTGGATCCTACCACTCTGCCACTTAATGGGTGGAGCTATCTGGTGTGCTAGGCCCACCGAAAATGGAGAAGAGCACTCATTGCCCGGCCTGCATTCCCACAAGTGCACCCAGGGTGTGTGGGAGTTTTCAGTGCACACTGTGGTGCAGCAAGAGGAGGAAGGATACATACCCTTGTGGCACCGGCACTTTGACAAAACCATGCCTCAGCAGATGACTACACATAAATTGCAGTGAGGTAGCTGTTCTGCTACTTACAAACCCTGACCCAGAATAAGGTTGTCTACAAATAATCATGCACCCCATTCCCCACAAACATGTGGCGCACAATGGTTGTGAGAGGTTGCCCTCTACGTCCACACTCGAGTCCTGAGGCAAGCAGCACTACGCACCTGCACATAGGCTGGCTATCTTCCATCAACTGAGTCTCCACAGTGTTGTGTTACCATCAAAATGTAGGGTGTATACTGACTTAAAGGCATTTTCTCTTAGTCCCACACAGGGCCGCTTCACCCAATTGGCTCCTCAGCCATATAAAGAATGACAATACTTCCAGATTCGTCCCAGGGCAGTTGGGGGTTTTGGCGGATCATGGCGCTTCCACCATGTTGAAGTCTGCGCTGTTTGGATCTGCAGCAAAGACCACCTGGGGTATGGCTGCATGATAGATGTGGTTACAAGACCTTCGCCCCACGCCCGTCCCATGATGGCAGCTGTGGACCACCAGAGACAGTCACAAGTGACACAGCCAGCTGCCCTGGTATAGGGGAATGTGCGTTGGGGTGTTCAGCCTACCACCACCAACAGGTGCATTTTGTGTGCCTAGATCAACTGAACCCATGGGGTGTGAAACAGAGAGGCTGAAGGCACTGGAAAAAATGCAATTGCACCAGGTCCATAGTTCAAGAAACAGTGCTGATTGGTGTCTTCCCTTAAGTGGACAAAGGGAATGGGGACCCTTTGATAGCCCCAGTTCCACCTTGGGGAGGGTCCTAGGGTAATTAATGAAGAAGCCACCCTCAGACAAGTGTGACCTCAGGAGGAACTCTGAGATGCAAAGTGAGATAGCAGTGACTATGATCAATGTGTCCCGCAAATCACACAAATACATTGCAGCTAGCTGCGCTCTACATTGTCACAAGCAACTGACATCCATCCAGATGCTGGCCTGCACCTTCTGGTGCAGGAGAGGCTGGGGAAGGCAGTGCCACCCCTCCTGCCCTCATGGCGACATGGACCCATACCCTTTTTAGCATCTCAAATTGGGATTAAAAAAAGACCATTGTGGAAAATAACAAAGGGGTCCCCGGTGCACAGCTCGTAAAGACTGCTTGCTGTCCTTTGTGGCAGTGTGATGAGAACTTCACTTGGTTACCGTGCCAGGGACTGGGACTGGCATTTGCATGCCCCATGACAGACCCCCAGCTCAATCGCAAGATCCAACTGTGAGGAATTTTAAGTGCATAAACTCTAACATATGCATTTAGAGCTAGAATTGCCATATGTTCTGCCACTAGCCTTGCCCTCCAATGAACTAAAGGGTCTTAAAATAGTCCTGTGACATCAATGTAAGTCACTACCTCCCCAAATTGGCAGTGTGTAACTTAAATGCCTCTTGCCTTCCTTGGATGTGGTAGCTGTTTCTTAGGCTACTCTCAGGATTTGGATCCTGAATCACCCTTACATATTATCACTATGGTAGGCACAAGAAGTTGACAGGCCAGATATCACAATGTGTGTTTGCCCTCTCAGAGAGTTGCAAATTGAGCAATTGTAACTACAGTCACCACAGTGCCAGTGCTATAGCATATTGGTCTAGATCATTCTCCTCTGCCATTTCTTTCTTTCAAATCACTCAGCAGGAAGATGTGTGGACACTGCCACCAGAGGAACTTCTATTGCTGGCACTATCCTGTGTGGGTCAATGGTCCTGATATGTATATAGGCCTAAGTCCTTGATGTCCCACTTTATCCATCCATCTTTTGAAATTTTACATTTTGGATTCTGGGTGAAATCATGTGATAGCATATCTGTTTTTGACATGCATCTGCTTGGGTTATTTCCTTAAGTGCAATAACTCCCATCATAGAAGCAGTGAACCACTCAACTATGGGGAATCACATGAGATGTGCCCTCCAATAGGCTTCATATCCTGCACAATCAAACATAATTCAACTTAGGGCGCACAGCCAATCAGGTGGTTGGAATAGTCGGTGAGAATACATGGGCCCTCATTCCGACCCTGGCGGAGAACCATGGTGCAATTTGCACCATGGTCCATGGCGCAAAGCTGCCAACTCCGCCATGAAGGGTTGGCGGACTTACTGCCCCATTCCGACCTTGGCGGGGCGGTAAGTCCCCAATCCCCATTTTACCCTTCCCCATTCCCATTTTTGCCCCATAGGGCATAATGGGAGTGGGGAAGGCGTTAATTACGCCACCGTAAATTACAGTGGCGTAATTAACATCAAGGTCCCGTAGCGCCATGGATTTTTCCGCCCGGAAAAAGCAGGCGAAAAAAGCTCCATGGCGCTACGGGAACTCGTAGTAAGGCGGAAGGGTACGCCATGATTTACGCTGGCGTAAACTCTTTCCGCCAGGGTCGGAATGAGGGCCATGGTCTATTGCCCGCTCATTTCAGCCACCCGATGCCCTTTCCCGGGTGGCTACATCTTGATTGGGATGAGACAACAGGGAGCCTCTCCCTTTTGCCTCCCCATGTTCCCACCCTCTCCCTCTCCCGAATGACAATATCACCATTTTCCCACCCCTGCCCACCCCACTTACCTGCTGGAGCTGAACTTTATGCTCCGGTCCCGGCGTTCCTTCCACTGCTATGGAAATGGAAAAGGGATTAAGTCCCTTTTTCAATGGTGGTGGCCATCTATTTAGTTATTTTTTTCTCAGGAGATTGGGTTCGTCAATAGCTCAAATCCCATCTTCCAAGAAATAATGTTGCTATTTGCACCACGGGCAAACCCTGGCGTGCAAATAGCAATTACGCCCCAGCCAGGGGGTGTACAGGCCAGTATCAGCCCACAGACCTTGCCAAGGCCCTCATTTCTCTCGGCCCTGCTTGGGCTGGCAGGCCGTTACCGGCCATATACACCCTCCGGCTCGGGCATAATTGCTACATTAGCTGATAGCCTCTAAGTCAGTGAATATGCCAGTCAAGGAAACCATCTCCCTGTTGGTGAGACTGACAGTGAAAGCACACAAATCTTGCAGAGGGCCAGAAAAAGGCTACACCCCACAAACAACCGAAAACCCTTAAATGATTTTGATCCTTAGATCTCCTGGATGATAGGGCCGTCTCAAACAACCTTTCAATGACTAGAGAGTATCCTTTCTTCTCCAAAAAAGGGATTTCTTTATGAAAAGGTCTTCCGGTCTCAGGATCTGTCTTTAAGAATCTTCATGCATTGGGGTTGACATCATTCCGTGTAAACCTGAGCTCTGCTAATGGGCTTTCCATAAGAGATAATAACAGAGGTGGTCAGTTCTGCAAGCTTGAAAACTGCCAGGTCTTTCCCATCAGGCACTGTACAAGGCAGACTACAAAGAAGGGACTAGTTTAGGGACCAAATGCACACATTGGTACTCTCTAAGACCCCAAAAGAATCCAAAGCCCAGATGCACTCAAATAGGGAAAAAGATATCCCTCTATTTCTATTTAAATTCATTAAACATTTGGTGCCAAAAGAGGCGTAAATTTTACGATGTGTTAACAATGTGTGAACTTCTCTTATTTGCAACAGAAAGGGTCATTTAGAGCATTTGGCACTATTATTCAGGATAAAATATACAGTCATAGAGGTCAAACTGATAGAACAATCAGAACGAAAACACTAGAGCTGACTTATGGATTTTAATCTTCTGAGTCCAACAAGTCGTACATTAGTAAGCAAACAGTAGAACAATCAGTGTTCCCTATTTGCACATGGAAAGGACACTTGTAGGTATTCAATATAACAAAGGTGAGAGCAACAAGCGTTTACAAAAAAACGCTTGTAAGGAGTAACACAATTGTAAAGCTGTATAATAGTTACAGTGCAAACAAACTCTAGATGTATGGATTTGATCATTCAACAGTTCATAAATGAAGTCTCATATTCAGGTGTGACCCGAATAAAACCGACGCGTTTCGGTTCATGGAACCATCTTCAGGGGATAGACTTCATTTTTATTTTCATAAACATTAGATTCTAACACAGTCTCTGTGGGGTAGGAAAGAAAAAAGATATTTCAATAAAAACTCTCTGATTTACATGAAGTCAATTAACATAGTGAGACGAGTCAGAGTCACTAACCTTGCTGATATAAGTGCCAGGAAACAGACAGGTAATCCAGACAAGAAACAACGGATAGCCAAAAACCACAGTATGTTGGGGTATCTATGGAGGTAAGGACAAAAGTTAAGCTATTAAGACCACCAATAACGGGCAATCAGTCCATAGTGAAGAGAAAGAGAGATTTAGAATATAAGTACAGACAGTAAACAATGACAGCCTACGACAAATCGTTAGGCATTAGCCCGTGCGGACAAATGCAAGTAAACTGCATGAACAAGGGGAATTGGAGGCTTTAGAACACTGCAGAAGTGCAGCAACACATACTCGTAAAGTTTAGCTGTACAGTGAAGTCCAAGGTATATAATAAAAGCGAGTACAATAATATAATACTAAAGTCTCAACCAAGGGAGGTACGTGGACCAGGTTATTGCAACGTGTAACTGGTTTCAGGGAAACAAAAAATGCATACCTTCCAATGCGAACACGCAATGAACATCTCGCCGCTGCAGTGCGAGCGAAGTAACTGATCTTCCCAAAACTACAGCGTTGACTTGGTAACCCCGCGCATGCGCGTGAGAGCACCAAAAGCGACGTCCATCTTGGTGTGGGCACCAACGAGTGCAGCGTTGCCAAGGTAATGTAACAGTAAACAAGAGTGACACACTGAAAGAGACGGGGCGGTCTTGAGCAGTCCGGAGAAAGGGCTGCACATAACAGTTGTTAAATGACAAATGGTCATTAAGAGAAGGGCAGTACGTGTCCAACATAAGACCTAGTCAAGGGGTTAAAATAACACGCGCGTGGGGGCAACAACCGTAGTTCAAAGGAACTACGGGGTGCCCCCACGGCGTGGCAAGTGATTAATCATGGCGATCGGTCAGCAGAAGATAACTAGCATCCACAAAGGTCAGAGAAAAGGTCTAAAAACCCCAAAAAGGAACAGAGACAGTAATAGACAACAATGGAGGAGTCTAATCTCCATGGGCAATTCAAGGAGGTCACGAGATGTATGGAAATGTAGAGGATAACTCAAAGCCCTGGACGCGGGCAAGCTGCCAACAACAAGGCAGAAGGGAGAGTCAGATGCATGTCACTACCATCCACTTTTTGGATGTGGAGGTATGTGCCAGTAATAACTCTCTCGAGACAAGAATCTACACTAAGAAGACCGATAGAAACAGCCTTCTGCTTGCTACAAGCTTTCATCCGAAAAGAACTGTCGATAGTGTCCCGTTTAGTCAATTTCTGCGTTACAGAAGGATTATCTCTGAGACCAATGAGTATGAACGTCAATCACGACAATTGGAAACCAAATTCTCATCTAGAGGGTATAACCAGTCAAAAATCACAGAAGTCGCAAACAAAGTGAGGAGCACTGCAAGAGAGACACTATTGACTCCTAAACCCCCCAAGCCGGGAGAAGCACTTGTCTACATCACTACCTATTCTATGCAGAGTATGAAGATCAAAAGGGTCATTAAAAAGAACTGGAGCATGTTTAGAATGGACCCACAGTTACAACAACTGTGTCATGAACCTCCTACTTTTGCTTATAGGAACAGTAGGTCCTTGTGTAAGAGCCTTTTCAAAGCTGAAATTCCATCTTCCAGTCTACAGAAAACATTTAAGGGGACTATTCCATGTCACAATGGCCAGCACTGCGGCAACATCATTAAAGGCAACAGAATATCACACCCCCACTCTGGCAAACCTATTTTTCTCAAGCATTCTTGCACATGTAATGCCCAAAATGTTATTTATGAATTAAAATGTCCTTGTGGGTTATACTACATAGGCATGACGACCAGAAAAGTCAAAGTTAGATGGTCTGAGCACAAATCTAATATCCGCACTAAGAGTCCCAAGTCACCAGTATCACTACACTTTTCTGAAGCACGTCACACCATTGCTCAATTGAAATGTGTTATCTTGGAACAAATCACAGCAGGAAGCAGGAGTGGAGATGTGCAGCGTAAACTATTGCAACGTGAGATTTTATGGATTGAACTGTTGGACTCTCTAAGCCCACGTGGCATGAATACGGAATTCGACCTTATGTGCGTTTTATAAACCTGTTGTCTCTTTGAAAACTAATATGCTCTGCTTGTATTAATATGTCACTCCAATTAGCACCATTCACACAATCTGCGACCATTATTGTTTGTGTGTTTTAAATTTGACAACATGTACAATCCAGTACGGTACTTACCGCATGATGTATTTTCATTTGTTAACCCATTGCTTTGTTGAGCTCCTCCTCACCGCTCATCGAGGTAGACTGTTGACCTTTTACCTCCCCGATGTTCTCAGTTCTCCTCCGACTTGTGATCTCTCCTTGTCAGCTATTCTTCAAGTTCTGACATGCATCTGACTCTCCCTTCTGCCTTGTTGTTGGCTGCTTCCCTGCGCCCAGGGCTTTGAGTTCTCCTCTACGTTTCCATACATCTCGTGGCCTCCTTGAATTGCCCATGGGGATTAGACTCCTCCATTGTTGTCGATTACTGTCTCTGTTCCTTTTTGGGTTTTTTAGACCTTTTCTCTTACCTTTGTGGATGCTGGTTAGCTTCTGCTGACCGTTCGCCATGATTAATCACTTGCTGCGCCATGGGGGCACCCCGTAGTTCCTTTGAACTACGGTTGTTCCCCCCACGCGCGCGTTATTTTAACCCCTTGACTAGGTCTTATGTTGGACACGTACTGCCCTTCTCTTAATGACCATTTGTCATTTAACAACTGTTATGTGCAGCCCTTTCTCCGGACTGTTCGAGACCGCCCCGTCTCTTTCAGTGTGTCACTCTTGTTTACTGTTACATTACCTTAGCAACGCTGCACTCGTTGGTGCCCACACCAAGATGGACGTCGCTTTTGGTGCTCTCACGCGCATGCGCTGGGTTACCAAGACGACGCTGTAGTTTTGGTAAGCTCAGTTACTTCGCTCGCACTGCAGCGGCGAGATGTTCATTGCGTGTTCGCATTGGAAGGTATGCATTTTTTGTGTCCCTGAAACCAGTTACACGTTGCAATAACCTGGTCCACGTACCTCGCTTGGTTGAGACTTTAGTATTATATTATTGTACTCGCTTTTATTATATACCTTGGACTTCACTGTACAGCTAAACCTTACCAGTATGTGTTGCTGCACTTGTGCAGTGTTCTAAAGCCTCCAATTCCCCTTGTTCATGCAGTTTACTTGCATTTGTCCGCACGGGCTAATGCCTAACGATTTGTCGTAGGCTGTCATTGTTTACTGTCTGTACTTATATTCTAAATCTCTCTTTCTCTTCACTATGGACTGATTGCCCGTTTTTGGTGGGCTTAATAGCTTAACTTTTGTCCTTACCTCCATAGATAACCCAACATACTGTGGTTTTTGGCTATCCGTTGTTTCTTGTCTGGATTACCTGTCTGTTTCCTGGCACTTATATCAGCAAGGTTAGTGACTCTGACTCGTCTCACTATGTTAATTGACTTCATGTAAATCAGAGAGTTTTTATTGAAATATCTTTTTTCTTTCCTACCCCACAGAGACTGTGTTAGAATCTAATGTTTATGAAAATAAAAATGAAGTCTATCCCCTGAAGATGGTTCCATGAACCGAAACGCGTCGGTTTTATTCGGGTCACACCTGAATATGAGACTTCATTTCTGAACTGTTAAATGATCAAATCCATACATCTAGAGTTTGTTTGCACTGTAACTATTATACAGCTTTACAATTGTGTTACTCCGTACAAGCGTTTATTTGTAAACACTTTTTGCTCTCACCTTTATTATATTGAATACCTACAAGTGTCCTTTTCATGTGCAAATAGGGAACACTGATTGTACTACTGTTTGCTTACTAATGTACGACTTGTTGGACTCAGAAGATTAAAATCCATAAATCAGCTCTAGTGTTTTCGTTCTTATTGTTCTATCGGTTTGACCTCTATGACTGTATATTTTATCCTGAATAATACTGCCAAATGCTCTAAATGACCATTTCTGTTGCAAATAAGAGAAGTTCACACGTTGTTAACACATTGTAAAATGTCTGCCTCTTTTGGCACCAAATGTTTAATGAATTTGAATAGAAATAGAGGGATATCTTTTTCCCTATTTGAGTGCATCTGGGCTTGCTGTGTAGCAATACACAGCTTTGGATTATTTTGCTTTCTTCTGTCCCAAGTGGCCTTGTGACGACAGCCCGATTGCACCATAAGACTGATTGTAATACTGAACACTACCCTTTGTGCGAGTAGTGCGTTCACTATGACATCTGTGCAGAGCCTACTGACGCAGTTTCGAATCTCAGCAGGGACAAACTCAGCCTTTCATCCTTCCAAGGTAATAAGCAGCCTCAGATACCTGAGGGATCGTAGCTATATAAATGCTAAATTATTATTATCATTATTATAGGAAGCCCCAGAGCCCAATCGCCTTTTTTAGACCAGGCAAAAATATCAGATTTCTCACAGGGTTGCCCTGCCACCAGCATGAAACATTCCCCATATTTGCAGAACAAAAGACTTTTCCTTTTGTGGGTCGTGATCAACAAGACAGGGGTGCTCTTTTTGTTTGGAATGAAAACAGATGAACATTGGAAAAATAGTAATTTGGAAAATTCATGTCAAATAATCTTGAAATTAGCTTAAAATTACATCGTGTAGTTGAACAACAACCAATTCTAGAATACATGTCTCTAGATGAATGTGCTTACTGAGTTCAATGTGCAATGCTTTAGCAATCTAAAGAAACTCGATACTGTTTCCCAACAGATGCACCCTGCACCCTGTTCAATACAACATATAAATAGTTTGATAGCTGCCTAGTATTAAGAAAAAATTCATTTTTATGAACATGTATACATGATCTATTTACCCACTATTCAATACTATGCGAGATGCGTTGTTTTTCAGGAAGACATCTTTCTAAAGCTTGAATTCAGACCTCTCGGTAATGCTCTTGTTGAGGATGAACACACGTGCCATGTCGTGCAGTGCTGTGGGGGAATGCGCCTGGAAATGCAGTGCCATTCCTCGGAAGGGCCCAGTCTTCTCCCATTATAAGAAGTGCCCCCTGCTGTGCTCGGCAATTGGCAGATGGTGGAAACGCCGTGCAGGTACATTATTGTTCACTTCTGATATCATAGCTAGTATTATCTGTAAGTGCCCCGCCTGTATGAATTTGGCAGCTGTGTAATGCATCCCCTGCCGCTCGCTTTCGTTCCAGAGATATGGAAGTAGCTCTCAGCAGGCGCTTCCCTGATCTCTCTGTTTACGTTATGTGGCAGCAAATTCAGAAGCAATTGAAACTGTGTGGTCATTTCTGCACCGAAAAATCCATTACTTTTTCCCCTACATACAAATATATTTATACTGTTTATAGGAACAGCATGTTGCAAAAAGAAATTATCAAAAGATGTGGTCCGCTTTCTGAATTTTTAGAAAGTATTGTGGGGATGGGGAAAAGGAAGTAGGCAGCACAGAAACGTACATCCTTGGGTGTTATTGCTTTTGTTTTGCACTGAATGTCTTCCATTTATCAGTACATGGCATATGGTTGGTTGAAAACAACTACATCCTGGCTAGATCTGTTTTAAACTACTATGTAAGTTATGCACGTGCAGGGAAAGGTCATTGATGACAATTCTGCTTTAGACCATTCCAGAACTCAAATTGTTAACGAAACACATTATTTCTGAAAATCAAACAACGCGCACAGCGTTCAGAATCTCGATATCCCCCTGAATGATGTCTCTTGTTCGACTTGAATACATGCATTGTAAAATATAGATTCTAACAAAGACAGCACAGCTTGAATTGGGCAGGTGTGAGAAAATAATGATACAGGACTATCTAAATTGTATTATGTGTATTTGGCAAACGCATTGTTAGAGAGAGGACATAGCTCAGAACGGGTGTTGAGAACAACAATACTAGGTTTCCAACACAAATCCTAATGCTATTGGATTGCCTCTGCTACATCACGGATTGGTAGTTCTTGTGGCCATCTGCTCCTCATTCTTTCTTATATGCCTTGATTACAGTCCATCATAACCTGTCTCATCCCTCTGTAAAGTTCCTCATCCTAGTCCTTCTTCGTAATTGTTCTTCATCGTAGTACCTTTTTCCAGTCTTTAACCTTCATTATGGTCCTTCATCTTAGTCCCTTTCCTTCCTCATTTTCCTTTTGGTTAGCCCTTCATCATAGTCGATTCACATAATACTTCATCCTAATCATTTTCATTTGTCATGGTCCTTCAACATAGTCCAACATCATATTTCTTTATCGACATCCTCGTTCTTCATTACTGTCGTCCCTCAAGGTCATCCTCCTTTGTCATTGCCCTGCCTCACAGTCCTTCATCATATTCATTAGTCAAAATCCTTTATCCTAGTCATTCCTCACAGCCCTTTTCTAGAATCCTTCTCTTTCAATGTTGTCCTTATCCTTCATCATAGAGCATTAACCATAGCCTGTTGTCATAATCCTTTATCATAGTGTTTCGGCACCATCTCAATTGTCATAGTCCTTTGCCACAGCCCTTCTTCTTCTTACCAGTGCTTCATCATAGCCCTTCTTCAGGGGAAGCACTCTAAGATCAATGAAGCAATAAGATTGGAACCAACTGGGGGATTTAGTTCTGACCCGAGTGGGAGTTGCACGGCTACCAGGTCAAATAAAGAATCTTTCCGAGCATTTAAAAACCCAAATTGTGAGGAGTAATCATACAGTACCTGGTCAGGTAGCAGTGATGCGGGTGGATGCTGGCGGCATCAACAACATACTCTTTTCTAATTTATTGTATCAATATGACCTCAGCTTCAACTTACCAATAGACCTGGGTGAATACATTTGGCCGAAAGCACAAATCCTATTGATTTTCATTGCATTCCAGTGATTTAGGTTCGGCCAAACATTTAAGGGATTCAAATGACATGTTCGTATTAAGCTTATGACATTTCCTGCTGATTAAATGTTGATGTAAACATTGGTTTGAAGAGGTCAGACTTTTTAGTGCCAGCACATGTTCAAATCAAACAAAGTATAAAGTTAATGGAATATACCAGAAGTACAGAACCTTTCATGCCAAGGATGCTCCAAATAATATTTCCAAATGACTAACTGCTTGCATCTGACAGTTTATCTAATAGAGGAACCAAAATTAACTATTTATTTACATCTGACTAAAATAGTAATCTTTTTGAAAAACAGTGTCGCATTCACAATGGTTGTTGATAAAACATGTGGAGAGGATGCTCTTTTTGTTTGAATTGCTTTGAGTAACACACACACGTCATCTGATTTATAAATGCTTTCTGCACATTTCTAGGTGGCTGTGCTGCAGTTCTAACGATGCTCTGGATGGCCCCCGTGCATACTTTGGTGTCAGAGAACGTATGCGATCTGTGCACAAATAAGCATTTGTTTTAGATATGTAATTTTTTGTTTTTCCCCCAGAGGTATAGAGCTGTTAACATTGTAATCCTACCTTACTCAATGCTATTACATTAAGGAACATCAGAGTCTACAGCAACATGCTTGACATGTGACTGACTCTGCCTCACACTACTAGTATTTCTGAGATCATTGACCTGTAGCCATGGACTCTGCCTGTTATTAAGTACATAGGCTTAGTAGACCTCATGGAAGCAAACTCATGGGGTAACATTTCATGGACCCATAATGAATGATTGTCTCTTCCCCAGCAGTATATGCTTTTCAGAGGTTCATGTGTGTTATGAATTCCCTATATTCGAAAATTCCAAACTGAAATAATACATAAAATGTCCAACTCTAAATGAAGAAAAACGGACCCCATCATGTCTTGTATTTGACTGAGTGTGCTGGTCTGACAAACACTCTTATGATTCCCTACTTCAACTTTACTAATTGTATCACCGAATTATGCACACAGATATCTGCATAAGGTGTATTAATCCAATGATATTTCTTACGTCAGAGCTTAAAGATGTGTCTTCCTTGGATAACTTTCACCGATGTACAGGACTCCACTACCACGTGCTAACTGCCCAAGCCAGCCTCACCGGCCCCTACCCCTCTCTTAACCTTTTTCTCAATTAATGAAGCCTTTAAAGTCATTTTGTAAATGTGTTTTCCAAGACTCAGTCTGAAACTGCCTGAACTTGTCATAAACTTCCCTGAAGCTTTATGTTTTTTTTTATTTTTTTTATTTTTGTTAAAGTAGATTCCAACAATTTTGGGATGGAAGAAAAATCTGCAGGAATCTGCAACACTACCTGAATCTGGGAGAATGGGTGGAGCCTGTGCATTACTCTGTACAATGTTAACCCAGGTGTAACGGTCAGGAACATGACCAAGAACGTCAACCGTCCCTTAGAGTAGCAGAAGAGAAAGTGGTTCCCAGAGACCCAGAGCAACCCGAAACACACCTGCTTGGGGAGTGGTGGGGCCAGGAGAATACTCTGTATACATGGGCAGGCATGGAACGAAATGAAGGGAGAACCACAGACCCAACCAAAGTGCGGCCCTGCAAGGAAAGAATTGTGGCCGGTAGGGAGGAACATACAGCTCATAGATGCCTGTCAGCCGAAACCACAGTGGAAGGTGGTCCGCCGCCGGCCATGGATTAGAATGAACATTCGGACCCGCAAGACGGGAATGCGAGGGCCAGAACGCTGTGTTGCTGCAAATTAGCAGAGACACGGGCGTTCGGCTGTTACTGCCGTCATGAGAACCCGGGCTGCGGAACCGCGTTCAACAAAACGCTGTATTGCTGCAGGGCAGCAGTTCCGCTCAAGCTGGGGGAGCACAGTGTTCAGCAGGTACAACCAGAAGCTCCCGAGAACCCCAACCAAAGACCAACAAACACACATATACAACTGTTCACTTACCGGTTCAATGGGGACCCGAACAGGGCGGTGGAAATGGTAGGAGCCGGGGAAAGATGCAGGACGCCATGCTTCAAGGGAAAAAGGGGCGGGGCTTGGGAGAGCTTTTATAACGTGGAGAAGGAAGTGAGTCCTGATTGGCCTGTTAAGCTCTGCATATATACAGCCACAGCTATGAGGAGAAGGGGTGTTCACTCTTGATTTTGTTGCAGAACGAACCAGACGGGCAGGCAGGAGCCGCAGAAGGCTGGTGGGCGTATGAGGACTAGAAGAAGAAGAATTGCCAGAGGCCCTTACTACATTCCCTGCAAAGAACCAGAAAAAGAACACTGCATAAGCACAGAAGGAAAAGATAAGGAATACTTGCAGTGAAGAACTCTGCCTTAAAACCTTTTTTTTTCCAGCCAGTTGTAAGTCTGAATAAAGACCAATTTACTTTCCTCAAACACCGCCTGACTGTCTCATTGTCACACCAGGCTTAGTTACCCATACTCCAAGTTGCACCCACAATGGCATAGTTTCCTACTATGCTGTAAACCCACACTAGTTCTAATCATGGTTGTCTTTCTAGAGGTGTACACTACATACTCTTTCATTGTCTTTTTTTTACATTCACACTTGCAATGTCATTAATTCATTCTTTTGTCTTCCTCTCATTTCTCATAATGTTGTGTGGTCACCCCTGAACTCCCCCTTCTTCTTTTCTGTTCCCTCAAGCATGCCTCTAGCATTTATTTGTGTCCACTTGCCTGAACATTTTTTTTCATGTTGGATCGCTTTCTTCTCCCTACGTTTCCTGAAAGCACCTTTAGGGGGTCCCACGGGTTGACATGTGGTTTGTAAACACTAACAGCCCCTTATCTTCCACTGTTGCCTATATTCTGCACATATGCACAAAGGTTTCATATTTTGATTACATATTTATTTTATATTATTATATTTTTATTAAAGTGTTGCAGTTAATACAACCTTTTAACACTTAAAGTAAAATGCACATACACAATTGCATAGTCCTAATTTACACATATGTCATCTGTATGTCAGTCTATAAATATAATACTACAATCAATACACTTAATACAATTACTTCAATATTCTTGATCACATCTTGCAAAATATAAAATATGCTAAAATTAAGAATCAGATTATTTCCAGAGTAGAAACTTGCCCAATTTTGATCTGAATGTATATTACAGACATCCAGTAGTTGGTTACCATAACCCTTTGTGTACATTTCAATCAATGTATTGCAACCAGTCAATAAGTGGTGCAATGTCTAAATCTCCAGTTTGCAAAGACAACATAGTCGCTCCTGATATGGAAATTTGAAGCCAAGCACCCGATCATGAATATCTAGGAGTAGTTCTAAAAGTAGTTGTATAGTGCTATTTCGAACCTTAGGGCTACACACTTTTATAATATAGTTGAAGAGAGGATTAATAGTATATCCTTGTCTAAAAATACAAATAATAATTGTTTCATTGATAATTTAGTCATTTTAATATTTCTCTCACATTCTCAATATTTCTACTTTATTTCTTTGATAGTACAATCGAAATGTAACATATTAGAAACAATAAAACCAATATCCTCATTGAAGTCTTTTACTTCCAGGCTTCCCAATAACAATAAGATTTTCAATATTCAATACATTAATATAATTGGAGTGCATAGAAGCATTATTATCTTTTATCACAAGCATTTTAATAAAAATATACTGCTAACAATTGTTTTCTGGGTTAACAAGCACATTAGCCCAAATTCACTACAAACCAGTTTGACCAGAGCAGAATTAGAAAGGCCTAGAGCAATGTGCCACAATTTACCTTAAAGAATATTCAGCCAGGAAGTTTCCTTATCATTGAAAAATGTCAGGCCGTAAAGTGGCACATTACTTGATTTATACTTGATTTATATATGAATAAGACTCTCAATGCAATACCCTCCTCTTTAACAAACAAAACATGTTATCACATTACATATCTTCTGAACCTTACACATATCTTCATTAGCTAACAGGGTCGTACAAAGGGAGTCAAAGGTAGCAACAACCACATAAGTATATTTATTTAGAACTTCAATGTGCTCATGATTAATTATCCAAGTGTAATGAATGACATTCTTATGGTTAATACTCAAGTTATTTGCATCAGAGAAATGTTGCAGTACTGTAAGACTATGCTGAAGTCCAGTCGGAGTCTGATCTAGAAGAACCATCTCGCCTGCGTAAGAAAACAACGCAGTATGGAGTTGACTGACCTGGGGAGGAAAGTTATTACATTTTTGAAGTTCCTCATCTAGTTCAGCAACAAATAAGTTGTATATCACTCTAGATAGCGTACAGCCAGCTTAGTTTGTATTGGGCAGCTAAGAAGACCCTCTTGGTTTAGCCTTAACTGAACTACCTAAGTACCTGTGTATTGAGCTTTAATAAAATGCAATATGAGTGGATGTAAGCCCCACTGCTCTGGTTTCTTCCAAAGTGTATGATGATTGATAGTGTCAAATGCACCTGAAAAATCAACAAACCATATATATAAAGTACTTCCCTTGGTCTTTAATGTGAAGCATATTAGATACATTGATGTCCATAGTTTAGATAAGGTGCTCACCCCCTTTCTAAAGGCAAACTGTTGATTTGTGAGTATACTCTGAATAGTAATCCATTGATTCACCTTCTTCAAAAGGAGGTGTGAAAATATTTTTGAAATTGAGTCAATCATTGCTAGAAGTCAATAATTTGCAGGCATATCCCGATTTCCCTTTCTAAACACGGGTTACAATATTGATCTTCTCCAGCTTTCTGGGATTAGGCCAGCAGTTGTAAGCTCAGAAACAATTATTGTAATTATAATAGCCCATTTATTGGGATCATTATTTATCAAAATATTTGCTATCTATCTCATCAGGGCCAGGGAGCCCTTGAGTGTTTTAGCTTGCAAATAATACTCTTAATAACCTCAACTTTAATAGTTCAAAAAGCTTTCCTCACACAACAACTCAATATTCCGCCGATTCTCAACTAGGAAAACCTCTTTGTAATACAATTCAGCATATATTTAGTCCAATCATTTTCAGCAATAGGGTTTATTTCTTTTTTAACAATGGTGATGTCATTATGACATTTAAATATTGCCCACAATGTCAGAGTCAGAACTATGTAATGCATTAAACATAATCTGCCGTTGTGCTGAAGCCATTGATCCTTTCTGTGTTCTGATCCAATTCTTATATTTAGGCGTATGTTTAATGATGGCATTTTGTTTGTCCAATGGTTTTAGAGGCATATTTTTAGCAATTTTTATTTCAACCCCTAGTTGCCTTTTTTAGCAACAATAACAGCATCATACATTTTGCCAATCATTTTAGACTTACAACTATAATTATTTTGCATTTTGGTTACTATGTTAAAGGTCATCTCCATCATATCACAATAGTCACTCACATCATGAAATCTAGTTGAACACTCATGAATGAGTTTCTGTAGAATCAAGTCATTAAATGTGGTTATATTTAATTCAGTTAATTTCAGACTATTACTTGCCAAATGTATACTATAATTGCCCGAGAGAACATTAATATCTCTCGTCTTCTTGTACCGAAGTGCGAACTTGACCAAGACATGATGACTCAGATCTGTGGGTAGCAATTGAAAATTCATGGTGCGATTGAATAAAGTGTTAGATATCAAAACATAGTCAATCCAAGAAGATGCATACCCGTTTGACTCCAGAAATCAGTAGATTTACATAATTGCCTTAAGCAACAATTTGCAATATAAATATACCACTCTTCTCCAGTATACATCAATTCTTCTCCCTCAGGACCAATGGGTGAGTCTCATATTTGTTTTTCATTAAGTTAAGGCAAGGTTGCCAACCTTTACTTTTTATCGCAATAAAACATTGGACATTTAACTCACTGGCTAGTATAAAATAACCATTAGAGTTGGTGTAACCCCATGCCTACTCAAATGACTGTATGGAGGATATAATGGAGCTTGTGATAGAATTACCAGCAGGATTATAAACATTAATTATCAAAATACTCTCTCGTTGGTGCACCAAATTAATAGTTAGCACCGCAGCTAAAACATTTTTATTCTGATGTGAAGACATACATTCCACTAAAGTCAAATGATTCTTTGCCACAATAATCAGGCCTGCAAATTATCTGACAAGAGTATTACATTTGGCAAGCCTCTGGATAATCTGGTAGTTATCTAGTTATCCATGTTTCTTGAAGCAAAAAGAAATCAGACTCAGTAAAAAAGATTGCGCTAAAATGTTGTGAGAAAAAAGCTAAATCCTCTAATTTTCCATGAAACAAAATATATTCGTTATTTCTACTTTCCAATGAGTTGACGGATTAATATGGGGATTTAATGCCCTAATGATTTTTTGAGCAAGCTCATCAATTACGTTAGCATTAATATTAGCCAATTTTCCTTTAGACGTATTAGATTTGTACTGGCTTATTGATTGTATAATTTCTGAGCTTCTTGCAAACTCATACCCTATGCTCAATAATTCTTAAGCAAAACACATAATTAATCCAACAATGACAGAGAATGTAAAATGAACAGAAGCCCAATTTTCTTCTGCAGCTGTAAACGGAATTTTAAGTAGAGAAATGTCACTGGTCGATATTATATATAACTGTACAATGCGATGTAAAAGCTCAAGCACATTACTGTGATTTAGGAAAGGGCTACATGAGGTAGCATTAAGATCAATTATCTTAATCTTTTTGCCAAATATGTGTTTCCTCATTGTTCTTCCAAAAGACGATGAAGAGAGTTTGCAGGTTTCTGAGTGGGAATACTTGCTGGCCTGCTATCAAGAGACATAGTGTCTTTTGTGTGATCCTTTTCCAGTGCCAGTTGTGACTGTCCAGCAGTTTGTATATATTTGGAAGAAGATGGTAGTTGCTTGTTCTTATCAAGCAACCATGAGTCCAAAGAGCTGGGTTGATGATTTATTATATTTCAGTCTTAAGGCACATTGTTCACTAGGGACCAACTTGAAATGGTTCTCTGCTTCCCTGCATTCAATGTCGAATGATGATGAATGAGACAATCCTACTTGCCATTTGGCTTTAACCAATATCAATGTACTATTGTTGATGGCCTGCCTTTTCCTATTTTCTTTGCCGTTTAGAAAGATTTGCTCTGTTTGGTTGCCATAGTGAGTTTATTAGCAGCTGGTTGACAAATTCCAATACCCAAACTGGTGCTTGACTCTGTAATATTCTGTATGGAAGGAATTCGGGTATATGGAATTACAACACTAGATTCCTGTGTTGTAACCACAAAATATGAACATCAGTATTAACAGGGTTTGGATTTGATTCTTCACTAGGCATGCCAGCTGCTAAAACAACATCAACCAAACTCATCAAACCACTCTTCATCCCTTGCTGTTCTCTTTACACATTGTTAAATAGAGATAAAAGAGATTTTGATAAAATTAGTGATTCAAAGTCAAAGTCAACTTTGTCATCTGAAGATTCAGATGATGTAAAGGAATGATTGTGTGCCAGAGAAGAAGCATATTTGCTTTCCGCAATGCGCTCAAGATAAGGTGATTTCTAAATATTCAGAAAAGATAGCGGGGCTGAACTATAATATAAATAACGTTTTCAGAGGTGTCAATCATGTTCTGAGCAAGATTAGTTTGATGAGCACTTGTTGCCTCTTTTGGAATGCTGAGGCAAAGATTTTGAAATTATTGTCTATAGGATCAAGTGCGGAAACCTCCACTTGAACCTAGACAGTAGGAGCCCCAGAGTCACTGCTCACTTCCAGAGATCTGTCTTCAACTGTTACATGTGTCTCAGGTTTGTGAAAGGCTGTGATTTCCACCCCAAACACCCTTATACCTCTCTTTTCATTCAAAATGTATATAATACCCGATACTGCCAAGTTAGATTGCAATTTGATCTTTATACCCTTCTTAAACTGTCTCTTCGCAGCTAATTCATGGTTACAAGCAGTGTGCACTGTACTGCACAGTTGGTATTTTCTACTGATGGCAGGCATATATGAAAGAAAGGGCAGAGCTCTCGAAGATTGGGTTAAACAGGAGGGCACTTACTTCCTACTATAACAATCACAATGTTCAATCCATGGCAATCTCAATATATATGGCATTGGCTCCAGCCACCCCGGCTTCCAGCGGACCACAGCAGATGACTTGACACACCACTTGCCATGCTCCATGCGGTGACTGGATTTTTAAAGGGATCTTGCAATCCTCAAACCACGGTAGCCCTGCCTCTACATTGAAGGTAGGAAACACGCTGTAGAAACTGTAGTCACAGTCTTGTCACTGCAGACCAGTTGCCACACCATTTTCCATGCCCTGTGCCCCTCCCACCCTATGAACAGGAATCAGTTTCTTTAACTCTTAAGTTAAAAATAAAGATATTTGCTTCTTTTAGAGTTTCTGACTCATTTCAAGTGTGTTGGTGGGATGCAATTGAAACGTGGGAGGAGATGGCTGTGCTTTTATTATTCTACTGTCAGTTTGGCAATGTGTGGCTGCACTTGTCAACATCTATCACAAAATGTTGAATCGTGAATACAGTTATTCAGTCACAATATACCATGATGCCTTTGCCTACTCTGAAAAGCTAGAATGTAGACACAGATAAAGATTGCGACAACAACAGCTAGATAAAAACCGTGATCCATGATGATGGTGACACCATTGTGAAAGAAGTGTGCATGAGCAATTCACGACCAAGAAGCAGAATTCCTAAAAAAGAAAATCACCACTTACCAACCAACAAGAACACTCCGCAATGACATCCACTTGAAACAAAAACTATACACAAGAAAAAAACTTGGTGGATCTTCATTCTCCCATCTGGCAACAAAAATGTGGAACCCCCTCCCGAAAGAAATATGCAACATAAAAATAACCTAAAATTTTACTTAAAACATGGCTCTTCTTTTCAGAACTAGGAGGAAACAAATGAGAAACACTAGCACCTCTCACATTTAGACTGCACCGCAACAAAGTGCATAAAGAAGGAGGAAAGCCGGGGTGAAATTGAGTCCAGGGTACACCAATTTCAATGTTGAACCCTACCTGAGGCCTCTGTGATGAGACAGGAGCGTCCCAGACTGCACCTCAAATAAAGGGTACTACAGCCGAAGAAGAAGGAGCGATTACCTAAATAGCGCCTCCCGAACCAGGGAGTCCCCTGAATCTCTGAGTGAAGGGATCCCGCTCTTGGAGCCAATGGAGGTGATGGCAGGTGCTCCCCAGGACAACATAAGAGCCGACCCCATGGACTTTATCTGGGCGGGAGGGGAGACACCACCACTAACTAGCCCCACAGTCCAGTAGCCATTCATGCAGATAAGCCACAATCCTGTACAGTACTTGAAGATTGATCCATCACAGAACAACTTAATGCACAACGCAGGCAGGGACACCTAACACAGCTGGCAGAGGCAAGGAGGTATGATGGATCAACCCACTAACCCAACCGCTAATATCTCAATTCTCTACATACGCCTCTTAAATGCTCAACAAACACAACCACATCTACCGCACATACATCTGCACACACTTCACTACACTGCAAAAGCACATAGCCTTGTACAACAGCACATGGCAAGCTACCGACTGAGAAATCTCACCCATGCTCAGCAAACAGTCCTATTCGAACTGAAGCTGTCAACACCACCACACAACTCTCTCTCTGCCTTTTCCTGCTATGCCCTACTAACTCACCCTACCGTCTTGCCTTCCAGATCGGCCAGAGTGCCACTCCAATGTTGATAGTACATGGTTTAAATGTCCTTTAACATAACATATCATGGGGAGAGAAAAATGATGGTCTTGGGGAGCAGACTATTTGGGTACCATGGCAGTGTCAATGAATTGGGCAGGTATTGGCTGCATCACCTTTCTTTCTTTTGTCCATTTACTCAATGCTTTTTTTCTTTCACTTTTTCATCCCAGTCCTTCATCATAGTCCATCTCCTACATCATAGTCATTATCTTTCATCATAGTCATTCTGTTCATCCTTCTCTTTCTTCATTGTATTACTTCATAGCTTAGCCCTTACATTTTGCCTTGGTACTTATCCGCTATCATAGTCTTTTGTCACTGTCTTTCTTCATCACAGCCATTCATCTTAGTCTTCAAATTCCCTCAACCTAGTCCTTCTGCGTCATCTTTGTCGTTCATGTAATCCATCGTAGTCATCATAATCATAAACATTGATCATAGTCCTTAATCATAGTTTGTCATAATAGTTTTTCTCCTTTTTCATTGACATTTGTCAATTCAATTTCGATGTATTTCATAAACAAATGTTGTTATATGTTAAAGGTTTCTTTTACAGTGGAGAAGCACAGCATATGCTAATTTTCCAAACAATAAAACCAAAAAAAGAAAAGAAAGCTAAAAAAGAAAACTAACGTTTTTAAAATGTCACAACACAGTAAAATCAAGTTCTACAAATCTAAAAAGAAGTATCAAAAAATAATTATACAATACATTCTATCATATCAACATAACATATGGAACATGTCTGCAAAACACCTCAAATAATTCCTTATCCAAACAGTAATTTGTCACTTATTTGGAGAGAACCCAACAAATAACGTTCAGCCACATGGCAAATGAGTTCCTTGTTAAGCAGTTGTAAATACATGAATGCCTACATTGATTAAAATACCTAATCTAAGAGAAGGAACTGGCATGTTCTGCCTCAAAAAGAGCACAATGGACAGAAAAACACGAAATGTCCTCAGCTTTGTTTGAATTAAGTTACCTGTCTTTTGCCGGTTCTGTTTAACAAGTTATGGCATGTATAGATAGCATGTTATGTCTCAATTTAAAGAGAAAAGAGTGAGATAATGCATTCCTAACCCAGAAAAGCCTAGGCTTGTGTCCGGCAGACAATTGTATTACTAAGCAGAGGGTGCTCAATTGGTGTATCATACCCCCTGAATTTCTTTTTGAGTTGCATTATTCCTTAGAGCTGAGCTCAATGAGTCCTTTACATTTCTAGCCAAGTGCATCTGGTCCAACCAGGACTCGATGTAACTTGACTTGTTTCCTGACATCACTGCTAAACGCATCTTTTAAAAATGCTCCTTGAAAAAGATGGCTTGGGTTTTTTCCAAAATGGAGCACCATAGACGAAGGCCTTTCAAAGCTACATAATAAGGATAGCCTTCCCCAAATTCTGAATCAAGTGTTAAGATTAGAGTGGTCTGGGGAAGACACAAACATGTTCTCAAAAACGGATTTCCTGCTCTGCAAGCACATCAAATTGATGCTCCCCCAAAATAAGGCACACTACAATACAAGCACTGCTTTCCTTTGATGATTACTTGTGGATCTGGCAAAGCAAAACAAAGCTGAGTTTATATGTTTCAGCATTTTTGAAGGGAAGCCTTTTTTTACGCAATTATTTAATTATTTATGGCTGGTTTCTGCAGCCTGAACTGCAAAAATAAATCACCTTGAAACACAAAAAAGCATGCGGGAGACAAGACAAAGGCAGGAAACAAAGAAGTGATTATTCACGAGTATTAAGGGACTCATATCAAAACAAGTGCAAAGGAATGGGAGTTTGTTAATGTGTAGAGGAAAATACGTGCTAGGGGACAAGAATAAGTGTGAGTGAAGAAACTGAAATAAATGGAAGAATCTTTAGAGCAGCAAAAATAAAGGAACGATGCAGTCAAATTAGCAGCAGGGGAGGGAAAAATCATAAGTTGTGAGTGTGATCATCCAAGCTGGAAAACTGAGCAGATACGTTTCAAATAATGTCCTTAAACTGGAAAAACTTTCTTTGTGTTGTATTTCTAAAGGCAGGTTGTTTCAGAGGCAGGCCCAATTGCACCAAATGAGCTTTTGACAGGATGCTCCTTGGTAAATTTGTTAGCCGATGAGGATCTGAAGGTTCGTGGTGAGATGTGTCTTTTTATGGCGGCAGATGTGGATGTTACCCAAGGATTTGAATGAAACTCTTTTTTCAAGCGGCATCCATAACAGGGTCGACGATTCTGGTGAAATATGGTCTTGCTGTTTCAGTTTTATGTGAAGCCTTGCTGCTTTGTTTTGTATCAAATGGGCATATGGGGAAGGAGTTTCAGGAGTCCAAGGTACACACTACTGCAGTAGTGTAGCCTAGTTAGCACCATGAAGGTAGTCCTTCATGATAGTACTTATCTAGTGCATATTCCAAAGTGGCGGGATTGTCTTATGCAAGTGCAGGTGGAAATGACGTTCTATAGACACTTCCTGATTTTTTCTGTTTGAAAGAGAGTTGAGGTCAAGAAGATGCTAAGGCTTTTGGCTTTAGAGACAGAGATGGGAATGGAGTTCCTCATGGGTGGCCCTGTAAAGGGAGGGGCCTAGGGTTTCTTATACTTATGAACACAATCTCCGCTTTGTTCTAACAAGCAGAAGTGGTTATTGAATGGCCAATCCTGGTGCCAAGAATGGATTGGAAGCTCTAACATTGACATAGACCATTATATATGACATAATGCAGGCGTGGGGATGATCCAGCAGACACGTTACGTTTTGGAAACGTGCTTTAGTCTGGAATGTTGTTAAGTTCCTGCAGCTCGGGTTGTCACGAAGAGCCTCCCATCTCTAATTCCAGAGTAGGTAGCTCTGCCAGTTTTTCTCCACAATTACAGAGACATATGTTGTTGTTTCTGCTGGACCATTTATTCAAAGTACATTTCAATATAAGCACTCTCTTGCTATGTGAGATTGAACTCGGGTTTTCATCACAGATTGGTATACAGGACATCTCTCTATGCTTTGGTGCAAAGGCTATGTCTGGCAGCCATATTAATTGAACTAGTTTATGGAATTTCATCCAGCCTTTGCTTGAATTTCTACAAGCCCTTGCAAAATAAAAGTGTTCAAGTAATGTCAGATTCACTAACAAAGCAGTTTTTATTTGCTACAATCGAACTAGACATAAGCTCTGCAGGCACATTTTCATTAGGTGAACTCAGGGAGCTTTGTCAAGTCAGAGGACTCCTCTGCGGCAGTAAGGTTAAGAAGACTGAATTGCTGAAAAGCGTCCAGGGGTTTGAGGAAGCTCGCCAGGTGGAAGATTCTCATGATTCTGCAAGAGGCCGTCAGCCCAGAGCTCAAGTACCTATTTATCTTAGTGATGTAGAAGTGGGTTGAGAGAGTGATGGTGATCACATTTTCAACCATTCTGCCCAGAGAGCAGGTAGTGTAGTCTCTCAGAGGTTATGGAGGTCCCAGCGGACCCAGGCCTAAGTCAGGTCCCATTCTTCTGGAAGATCCAATGTTTCTCTTAGGTCCCAGGGAGCTCCCTTGGAGCAGTCCAAGGGGAAAGGATATTCCTACTGCAACAAACGTGGCTTGCTTTGGAAGAACAGAAGCTGAGGGGTGAGAGTCAGAAAAAAGTGGTCTGCTGTTGCTTAAGATGAGCAAAAGCAGCATGACTCTATGCTTCTGTGCAAAATGGAAATAGATAACCTGAGGAAGGAGTGGAGGACTTCCAGTTGGAAAGAGAGTATCTCTAGTGCTTGCACCCAAGGGAAACGTAGGTACCACAAACCCACTGTTTGGGTCCCGCCATATGAAGAGGTTAAAGATATCTTTGAATGGTTTGAGGGACAGGACCTAGTCTTCCACTTGCAGGATGTGGAAGAAAGGCTATGGGGGCAGCCCTTATTAGCACTTAACGACAGTTGGGACTGATGTAATTATTCAGTTGACTCCTGAGGTGAAGCTCATTTATAAGAAAATCAAGGCCCCCATCCTCTGGCAAATGTGCAAGAGCCCTGACCAGACCAATAGTAGTCCACCTGTAGGAGCGACAAAGAATAAACATTAAAGTAAACCAGTGCATGTTCTGGGCCCCACTAGTGCCTGATCAGTCTTCAACTGTTCACCCTGGGCACCTGATGTATTCCTCTCATCTCATAACGTGATATACAAATCACAATAAATACATAAATAAATAAATAAACCAAGATTGAACATTTAAAAATTACTTCTTTGCAGGCATCATCAAGGCAGGAAACAGTAGGTGAGTTGTATGTTCATTAGTTATTTTCTTTTAAAAAGGACAAAAGGTGGCAAAGGTGTGCAGCTGGAGGGACCCAGCATGACTTTCTTGAACACAGACTATCAGCGGTTTCCACTGCATTCCAATCAATCACATTGGCTGCGCAGGACGAGGATAGGCCTTTAAACATCTTTAATTGCCTACTCCATCCACTGCTGTTTCTTTTTCCCATGATGTCATCTCTATCTTCACATGCAAGGGAGGCCAATATGACGTATTTGACACCACTAAAATAACAACATTAACAATAATTTTGCAAAGCATGTTCACGTTCATTCACACTGGCCTCTTAGGCCATCAGTGCGTGACATTGTAAAAGACACATATCACAATCATAGTGAAACCACTGAAACTCAACTGCTACACTTGGCAGTAGCATCATGTCTTACATGACAGCCAATTAAGTCATAAGTGGATTTGAAGAAAAGAGCATATACAAAATGTTGTATGGCCAAATACATAAGCTATAGTTAGAGCATGATGGTATTCTACAACATCTTAACATATATCTACATATGTAGAAAGAACCTCACACCTAAACATCCACTTGAACCATTCTGACAGCATCAAATTTGCTATTATGCCTTGACCATTTATGCAAACACAACACTCAGCTTAAGTTGCTTTTGTTTCTCATCTTCAAGTATGAACAAACACACTCTATAGAAAACCGGCAGATGTTTTAATGCATTGCATTGTTGTATGTATTGTATGCATTGCACAATTGGGATTTCATTTGAAAGAGAAATGACATACATATGAAGTTATTAAGATGCCAGAGGAGAGCCCTTGGTAGGGACATTTTACAGCAGGGGGTAGATGTCTGAATGAAAACAATCCAGTAGGTTGTATAAAGAGTCAGACAATGGCACGGGGCTGACTATGGCCTCTATGGCTGGGGGTCTGAGTTTCTGGGGGGTTTTGTATAGTTTGGGCATATTAGTTTAGCATGCACATGTAGCTGTAGTGTGTGCAGGTCTTATACAGAAATACAGAAATGCAGAAATGAGCAAGGCACGTGGATGGCAATGCATAGGACAGATGGAAAATTGACAGAGCGCAGAAATGCAGAGCACATGTTAAAAGTGCATATGATATTTCAATTCACTGAAATGCAATTAAACTAATACTAATACATTTACATACAAATACAACCCTAGTAACACGTGCCATGTCCATAACATTTAGTGCAAATGAGTCTATGTGAAAATAACCTAAAATGCATGAGGCTCTTTTTCAATGCAAAAGTAAAAACGTGTAAACTGGGGTTGTGCTGGGTGATGAAAATGCAAAGTTCCGTTCTGCTAAAAAGGACATTGGCCCTCATTACGACCCTGGCGGAAAGTAACTGACCTGACCGCCATAGCATAAATAGCGTTTCCGCCATTGCACGACGGAGTAAAGTGCGGCTAATTCCGACCCATCGGGCACGAGCACTACGCCATGGCGGAAGTGCAAAGTCCGCGATGGCGGAAATGTCCCCAAAACGCCCCTCACCGCCGTCGTACGGCGCCCTAGGTGCAATTCCGCCACCCATCATAGCGGTCACCGTAATGAGCGGCAATCGGAAAATACGGTGACCGTAAATATACGGAAACGGAAGTAAAAACATGGTCCCGGAACGGGAAACAGCACGCCGTACACCTATAAAATCAGAATTCCCACACAACCATTAAAAATACTACCCTGAGACACATCCCAACCCGTCAACCACCCTAGTGAAAACACTAAAAATGGGAAAAGTAGCGAAAAAAGCGTGCGACCGCAAGCGGCAGGTCCACTTCTCCCGTGAGGAACTCACCGTGCTCACAGAGACCCTCCAGGAGAATGCTGCCGTCGTCTTCTCGACGCAAATGACCAGGACGGCACTTGCGAACAAGAAGGCCATATGGGCCCTGGTGGCACAGCGGGTAAGTGCGGTGGGGACCGCACCCCGCAACCCACAGCAATGCAGAAAGCGATGGGACGACTTGCGGATACGCGTACGGAGCATACTATCCGCCAACCGTAACATTGCCACAGCTACCGGGGGAGGATCGGAATCACCCATCAAGTTGACCTCCTGGGAAGAAATCTGTGCCTCCACCATTGGAATGGAGAGTATAGAGGGAGTCGGAGGGATGGAGAAAGGAGTGCAGACATCCGAAGAATCAGGTAGGTGGCCCAAATAAAACAATGCTAAATCCACAATGTACAATCATGTGAAGTACCATGTGTCCACATAGTGCAACAGAAACACATGGGCAGGAGAACGTCCACATACATTGGCCTGATAGCGCACTTTAAAAGTCACATTAAATACATAAATAATTAAAAATCCTAAAAACACCCTCTACACGTGCAGCAGGCACACCCTAACTGCAGGCTGCAAAACAACTGCATCCTCAATCCACACAAAAATGAAACCACCTCCAAGGCCCTGACCCAAATCACCCTCAGGTACCACCCCAATGCATGTGATACATTGCCATTCCAATTTCCACAGACACATTATTAACGCTCGCCCTCCTTTACTCCACCACAGGGTTCGATTCAAACGACGAGCTCCAGGACACCCCTACCAGCACACCTGCAAAGAGGGCCAAGACCAACGGCCAAAGACCCTCCACCTCAGCTGCACGGATCAAGACACGGCAGCAGCACAAATCAAGTGGCAGCACACAGGAGGGGACTTCAACAGGCACCCCAGCAGCCAGCATGCCCACAACAGCACCACCACAGGTCCCCCCAATGGATGCCACAGAAGGCACTGCTTCTGGTGGCAGCAGCACCATAGGTGACACTGCATTAATGGCAGCATGCTCCGACACAGAAAACGGTGATGTCGATGTAGGATCCATCCATGACCTGTCTCAATCCCCCTGTTTGTTTCATCCCGTACACCATGAGGATACCACGCAGGGGCACCCACAAGACGACGACTGGCCATCCCCCACAAGCCCTGTGGCAAGGCAACATGAGGTGATCAGCCCCTCTGTGACACCACCGCAAATGGCCATGGCACAGCAGAGGCAACAGTCCCTCGACCAGGTGATCGTGCAACAGCAGCAACTGGCCACGCTCCTCAAGGACCATGCTGATGAATGTGGGGGTACTAAGGCAGCCATAGAAACATCAACTGAGACACTTAGGGCAGAAATGGAGAGAAGTACAGAGACACTAAGGGCAGAAATGGAGAGAAGTACAGAGACACTAAGGGCACAAATGGAGAGAAGCACCGAGAGCCTGAGAGTACAAATGGAGAGAAGCACCGAGAGCCTGAGGGGGGAACTGCATGCGACGTCCAAAGACGTATGTGCTGAACTTGCCGCTGTGCGCCGTGTGCTCACTGAGCTCTCACAAACCCTTAGGGACATGCATGGACGTGAGCAGACAGAGACATCATCCGTTGCAAGTTCCGTCCAGGGCAGCCCCCAACGTAGATCTGGGAGGAACCTGCGCTCCACAGGCAGGGGTGCCCCTGATACCCGGAGAGGGGGCTTGCAATAGCGTCCGCCCACTGACAATGAGCATCTTTGGACACTGGTGTTCGGGGGGGAGGTAGGAGGGTGGAGGGGGTGTGTTGGGCTCACTTGGGTGGCGGGTCGATGGGGTGTGTAACATAATTTCACATATGCTATAAACATTGCACAATCATCCAATGAGATGTGTGGACATTGATCTTTGTGTACGAGGCCTTTATAGGCGTACAGTCCATATTGTGCATGTTCCAGACACACACAGTGCCACAAGTCCCGTGTCCATGTATCAGCCACCAGGCGTGAGTGCTAGAAGCATGAATCTATGAGAATCTGACGAATTTCACGGCCCTCCTGTGCCTCGCGGACTCCTTGAGGTGCTGCCACATCCCCACCCTCATCATGACCATCTTCAGGTGCTTGCAGTTCTGCGTCAGGGGGCATGGGCACATTTCTACGTACGCACATGTTGTGTAGCATGACACATGCCATGACCATCTTTGCAACCCTCTCATGGCGGTACAGGAGTGCCCCGCCAGGCAGCGGAAACGAGTCTTCAGTAGGCCGAATGCCTGTTCTATGACTACACGGGTACGTGAGTGGGCATGGTTGTAGTCCTCCTCATGCTGGTTCTGTGGGTTCCGGAGTGGTGTAAGGAGCCATCTCTTCAGTGGATACCCGGCATCACCTGTATGTGGACAAGAAAGGATGTTTGTGGAATGACATTGCTACGTACGCACCCCCCCCTTCCTGCCAGGTCATTGCCGCATCACATACCCCACATTATCATGCATGAAATGAGACTCACCGAGTAGCCAGGATCTGTTCCCTGCGTGTCGCTCCATGTAGCGTGGTATTGTAGAGTTCCTCAAGACCATAGAATCATGGGTTGATCCAGAAAATCGGGCACAACAATGTGTAATGATCCTGTTGGAGTCACACACCATTTGTACATTAAGAGAATTATATTGTTTTCGGTTGCGGTACTGGGCCTCCATGGCATGTGGGACAACCAATTGCACATGGGTGCAGTCGATGGCACCAATGCAACCCGGTATGCCGGCAAGTGCATGGAATCCCACTTTTGTGTTCGTAATTTCCTGCTCCGAGCGTGGTAGAGAGATGTCGTAGTCGTCTGCGTGCTTCAGGAGGGCATCGAGCACTTGCAATAGTGTCCATGACAACAGTGGCTGTGAAATGCCATGCAACTGTCCGACTGTGTGCTGGTAGGTGCCTGTGGCCAGGAAGTGGAGTACAGACACCACCTTCAGTAGGGGTGGGATGGCGGTTGGGCTATCTATCATGCTGACAAGGTCAGCGTGTGTCATGTCCACAATGGCGGTTATGGTGTACCGGTCCAAACGGTAGAGGGTGTGGATCTGCTCAGCAGTGAGGTTGAACGGATGTGCTCGGAGGCGTGGGATTGCGGGCTGCCTGCGTGGTGGTAGTGGCTGTGCTGGTGGGCCTTGCTGGCCCTGCCTTGCCCTCCTCCTCCTCCTGCGTCTCCTCTGTGCGGCCGGTTGTCGTAGTAGTTGGTGTTCGTCTTCTTCTTGGAGTTGGAGTACTTGCAGTGCTATCAGGTCCCCCAGGGCCAACATCGCTAGTCCTGCCGGTAGCATTTTGGAGTGGGTGTGGTTGTGGGAGGGGGTTGGGTGTGCAATTTATGTGTTTTCAGGCTGTATAGCCTCCACCTGTGGTGATTCATTCCACCTGTGCAAGCTGCAATCCCCTTTGGGCGAGCACGTCCCGCACACAACGCTGCAATTCGACGCATGGCATCTTGCTATTACAATCATGTATTTAATCCCGATGGCAGTGAAATATTGGTTCATATGTTCATTCTGCTATGGTCCCATTGTTTCACATACTATCTTTGCAGTCGCGAACAAACTTGTGAAGGGTCAGTGGAATGTATTACTCGATTGACGGTGGACCCTCATGCAGCACTGTACCGAGGTTCACCGACGGGCGGGGCGTCCCATTTGTGAGTGAAGCCAGTTGCCATTTTCACACACTGCCGCACTACATGGATGGATTTGTGATTTCAAGCGGTCACAGATGCCTTTTCGACTGGATGTTGCAAATGAGGAATTCGAAGGACAGCGCTTTCGGTTTTCAGCTAGCGATGAGGAGACGCCCACAGGTCTGACTGCAGATATAATGTTCTATTGTTTAATGTCCTTCGGACAGGGGCCATGGCGAGAATGCAATGATTGATATGAATAGTATGGGATGCGCAATAGCGTAGTGGACGATAAGGCAGGACGTTCCCAAATACATGTCACTTCACAACACTGGATTTCCGGCCTGGAGCACAGTGGATTTTGCAGACTGCATTACGCACAGACTCAATGGAAATTTCACATGTTATGTGAGTAAATAATCAGGCGTTTTCATACCGGGATGAGGGAATGATGTATGGATGCATGGACAGATGATTTAATGGAGAGTTTGCCATGTACAGGGCTTTTTGGAATCTATCCGCTTCCCCTGCGCTATGTGATGCAGGGCTGCCATAGTGGGACCATCGTCTATCTGCCCTTGTTGAACCCTCCCTGTCTCGACGCGCCTTCAAACACTTGTGTCTATGCACGTTACTAATCCCATCTAATGGATTCTGTTTTAACAGACGCATGCACACAAACACTCGTTTGTAATAGTGTTTTCACCTCGATTTATATAGTTATGATTCGCAAGTGATTTTTGGGTGGGAATACTCCTTTTGAGTGGGCTAGCATGCTATTGGCTGTGGATTTAGTGTGATCATTGAAGTGAGTAATTCAAATGAAGTTCTGATGCCCATACTATTCTTTTTCATTTCATTTGGGTGACAGGTATCTCCTCCCCTTTTGCCGCTGCCATCTGTATGCCACTCCTGCAGATGGGTTTTACTCCCGACACCTGCTGCTTCGTGTTAATCAGTGGAGCACCATTACGATCTTATGGGACGATCGCCAATGGGCCACATGCCCTTACGCAGTACTAGTGGCTAGGAGCAACATATCGACCTTTCAGCTGGACTAGTGCCTACCTGATGGGACGGCCCTGCGGTTCTAGGCGCTTCCATGTTGCCTTTTTGGACGTGATTGTAGCCCCTGTGTACCATGAAGGAACAGGGCGTCACACAAGAAGAAGCTGGTCATTTATTGCGGATGCAGCCCACAATAATGAAATATATTTTGGAGTTCATGACCTAATAGCTGTATGGGCTTGGTGATTTTGTTGTACATTAAATTTTGATTATGATATTGACCGTGTAGCGTTATTCTTTGCAAGTAATGTAGCATATTCCTATTTGTGGAGCGATGTATTGTGAGAAGATCTGCATTGGGTTCCGGCTTCTGAGTATAGTTGCGTGGTACTGTACTGGGCGCGTTTGCCTACGAAGCCCAGTGAGGTCAGGGATAGGGGCTGCCATTATGACTGTTTTAATGATGTCATGCTCAGGGGCGGGGGATTAGCTTTTGTGTAACAGATGCCGGTCAGCCAGGTGGATTGGTGGAATGATGTGATTATCAGAATATGGCTGGTCACAGGTGCCTGTGTTTGCGTGCGTTTCTTGGAGGGAGACTGAGGTCATGTCCATTGGAATAGCTTCTGTATTCGTGCCATCTGTGCCCTGCAGCTCCCATTGGCCCCTCTTGAGATGAGCCTGGCTGCTCAGTCACTCTGCCAACTTGTGTGGTACATGCTTATGCTGATGGTTGGTTTGTTTACTGGCAGGAGTACAGGGCTGGTGCAGTCTCACTCAGGATACTGCTTTGAATGTTGCCTTACACTGGTGTCAAGCGATGGGGGGCCTGTTTTTGTTTGTCTCATATTTCAGTTCATGTTGCTGGACTTGAACCTTCACATGCCCGTGCTGCATCAGTACGGCAATGGTGCCATGGCAAATATGGATGGCCACTCACAAGGCACTTGGAGCCCCTAGATTCATTTGTTCGTTGGCATGCATGGGTGACTTGTACATTTCACTGGTTGCATTGTGACTTCATTGCACCTACGAGGAGTTGTGCAATGTGGCCAGGGAGTGGTGTACAGGCACTCAGTAGGGCCTTTTACGGTTGGTTCGCGATGCCGTACTTCTCACCATGGCGGAATGGTACTTTCCGCCATGCTTGATGGCGTTAGGTATATGTCCGCTAGGGTCAGAATTCACGTACCGTTGCGCCATGGTGGTAATTACGGTTTCGCATGGCGCGCCTGCGCGTACTTGGTGCAGTTAGCGTTGGCGTTCACTACGGTGTCGCTAATGGCATCGTACTTTACGGTGACGGGTCATAATCGCACCGAGCGCTATTCGATGGCGGTATTGCATTTCCGCCATCGTTTTTCGATTTCCGCCAGGGTCGTAATGAGGGCCATTGTGTGAGCAGAAATTTCAAGAAGAAATTTATCTTTTTGCTCTCTGACAATGGAATCTTGTGGTGTCTGAGGGATGATCAGCAAGGTGAAGGATTTCCTTTGACTAACAGGGGGAGCTAGGAAAAGGGCTTTGAGTGGTGGGTGTAGCTGGGGCAGACACCTTCGAGAGCTGGGAGGGATATCTTCAGTCTGAGAACGGTGACAGCTAGCTGGCAGGCAGGCAGACTCCAGTGCTGAGGGCTGCTTGATGTGGAGCTAGTGCTTATCCACGTGACCCTGGGGTTCCATGCTAAGCTGAGACAGAAATATCACCACCAGATTTAGGTGAATATGCAGCAATTGAGGTGTGTGTAATGTGCCTGGGAAATACTTACATGTTTTGTGATAGAAACATGTTTGTATTTTAAAATGAATTCATAATTTATATTTTATGTGGGTTCCCATTTATCAAGTCAGCTTTTGTTAAATGACAGGCTCATATCGGCTTGAGATTGTGAGGGAAACATTCAGACTGTGTGCTGGCCAGTCAGAGACAAATGTGTAAGTGACATTTATTGTTAGAAAAACCATTTAATGTGTGCAAGATCTCTAATGAATTAATGTTATCTATGTTCAAATATAAACCACTATAAAACGGCACAGCATAGTACAACTGTTGGGCTACTTTCTTAACTTTAACATTTATAAACACACCAAAGTGATTTTTTAAAAACAAGTTTTTATTGTTGTTAGCACATAGACTGAGGTCCAACAGGTGGTAAGCCTATTTTACCCCAGGCAGTAATTTACATTACCGCATGTGGTAAAAACTAAGATGAATTGTTGTTCTGAGAATTGAGTTTCAAAAGTGCTAGGTGTGTACCACAACAGACTACTGGACTTGATACACTCTGTGTGGTTATCTTATATCTTCTCTTCTCGCAGTATTTTATGTACAATACCATAATATGCCCTTGTGACTGAGTTAAAAAAAATTATTGATCATATCACAGTCAAATAGTTACACACACACAAACACACACACGCACATACACACACACACACACCTAGCACAGTCTACCTCTAGTTGTCTGCTGTGATTTCCAAGGCATGTCATGGCTTCTGTATGTTGTGCTACTCAGTAATCTCCATATGTTAGTCACACTGGACTGTCAGGTCCATAGATGCCCCTGCAGTTGCAAAGGTTACTGGCATATAAGCATCTGCAAGCATTCATCAGGATATCTTGCTTCTTGCTTTTTCTTTGTTTCTGCAGTTAATTTAGTGACAAAATAACAAGGAAATGACAGTATGTGCATGTATCTGTCCTCTAACTATAGAACTGTGCATCCATGTTCTTCGTGTGATCAAGTGTGTGTGTGTTTCATTGTGTAGATGGCATGTGTGCTTCTTGTCTAATGATGCTATGTGTTGATGTTATGATGTCTCTATCGATGTCAATATGTTCCTTCTTGGCGCTTTAGTCAACAATGTCAATTGAAGTCTCTCTTGAGGCTCCTCATACAATCTGGGTAGCATTTGCCCTGCTCCTGGGCTGTAGGGTTGGCAAAGTGGGTACCTTTCATCATACTTGTCTGGCATAGTTGCGCCAGGAATTGGTCCGAAGTGGTATGGGCGGATGCAGAGTTTACTGTTATACGTCCGGGCCTCGCATCTTGTGGGAGAGAGCAGGGGTAGGATTTGACCACCCCTCTTCACCATCATTGGCTCATATGACAGGAGACCACAATTTGGTACATGTTGCAGCATTTAAATGTCTTAAATGAATAGAACTTGGCACTCTTGGTGTTCTTTCTTTGCACCTTAATAGGGATGATTCATCCTTTACACGTTCACTGCACAACAAGGATCGCACAAAACTGTAATCCAACCCCCGGGCTATGAGAGGGGGAGGTCCACCTTCACTGCCCGGGGGTTGGATTACCTTCAATTTCACGTTGGCGTGCGTAATGCATGCCAACATGAAATTGAAAGTAAATCCACCGCGGCAGCCATTTACTGCTGCTGCAGTGAAGAGAGAAGGTAAGAGCCCTTCTCCCTCTGCCTCGATCTCCGGCTTTATTTCAAGCCAGAGATCGAGGCAGGTATTGTGGGAAAGGGGAGATTCTCGCCTTTCCAGCAATACCTTGTGTGACAGCATTGCTGGTCACGGATCGGGTGCAGAGCTCGATCGGTGGCCAGCAATGCCCACTGGACCACCAGGGATCCATTTTGGGAGTGGGGGAGGGGGGCTGCTTACTAGGTAACAGCCCCTACTCACCCAACACCCTGAAGCATGGCGACACAGCGCTGGAGACCCCTGGGGGCAGTGATCATCTGCCCCCAGGGGTGAAGATAAAAATAAAAAGGGGGGAGGTGGGAGGGGGTTTGGGGCCCTGGGGCCCACTAGCCACCAGGGATTCTGAAAATAGTGGTGTTGTTGGAAAGGGGAGATTCTCCCCTTTCCAACAACACCATTTATGACGCATTGCTGGTCACAGATCGGCGCAAATTGTGCTAGATCCGTGACCAGCAATCCCACTGGATCACCAGGGATAAGTTTGTGACATGGGGGGAGGGGGGCTGCTTACAGTTAGCAGCCCTCTCCCCCCGGCCCCAAAGCATGGGGACAGATATCTGATAAACCCTGGGGGCAGATGGCTGATCATCTTCCCCCAGGGAAGGGGGCAAAATAAAAAAAATAAAGAAAAACAAAATCAACGTGGATGAGGGTGGGGGGACTGTGATTTGTTTGCCCCCCTGAAAGGGTGGTGGCCCTCCCCCTCCCACACCAAGTGGAAAGGGGGGGTCACCTCTTGTAGCCCTCCCTGGGGGGCAGATTTATGCCCCCAGGCAGGAGTACATCAGGTGGCCCCCCATCCAATTGGGGGGGGGGTGTGGGAGGGCCACCAGGAATAAGTGTGCAGGCCCCCAAAGGATGGGGCCTGTAGGTTAGGGCCCCCCTGGGGGCAGAAGGCTAATCATCTGCCCCCAGGGAAGGGGCAAAATGAAAAAAAAATATGAAAACTAAAATTACAAAAAGGGAATTTTGGGTGAGAGTGGGGGCCACTAGTCACCAGGGATTTATTTTACAGAAAAAGGGGGTGGCCCTCTCCCCGTCACCCCAAGGGGAAATGGGGGCACCCCTTGTAGCCCTCCCTGGGTGCAGATGTCTGCTCCTAGGAACGGGCATCTGACCCAGGCAGGGCTGCATGAGATACCCCCTCTTATCTACCCCCAGGGAGGGCTGAATGAGATGTCCCCCTGCATTTGGTATGGGTGTAGAGGGTCACCCCCCATTACATTAGAAAATTACCTGGCGGTTTAAGGCGCCGCTCAGCCCACCCTAACGTGTAGTGTACCATTTTCCATTTTTTTCTTTGTTTACGAAACTTGCCTTGGAGTAGAGGGGCCCATTGGTGTGCCAATATGGCCCCAGGTGCCCAAACCTTACTGCCCCACCCACTGGGGGGCCTGTCCCACAATCTTTGGGGGCTCTCTCCCCCCAACCCCAAATGGAGGGGGGGTGTACCTCACGCAGCCGATTGTAGGAGGCCAGGGAGGCGTGCATGAGGTGCCCCCTCCACCCATTTGGGGTGAGGGGGGAGAGGGCCCCCAAAAATGGTGGGACAGGCCCCCAGTGGGTGGGGCAGTAAGGTTTGGGCACCCTGGGGCCAGATTGGCACACCAATGTGCCCCTCTGTGCGAAGGGGAGTTGGGTTACCAAAGGAAAACAGTGAAAATGGTAGAACGCATTTTAGGGGGGCTGTGGGGCACCCCAAAGGGTCAGGGAATTTTCTGATGGGATGGGGTGTTGACCCCCCTACCCGCAATGGAGTGGGTTCCATGTCATGCAGCCCTCCATGGGATCAGATATCTGCTCCTAGGAAGGGACGCCTGAGCCCAGGGAGGAGTGCAGGACAGCCCCCCTTATCTGTCCCCGGGAAGGGCTACATGAGATGCGCTGCCCCTCCAATTGGGGTGGGGGTGGAGAGGTGCAGCGCTCTTCATATTAGAAATTCCCCAGCAGTGTAGGGGGACCCTAAGCCCCGCTAAAAGGTAGCCTGTCATTTTGAATGATTTTTTTTGTTTACTAAACCTGCCTTGGCGCAGAGGGGCATATTGGTGTGCCAATCTGGCCCCGGGGTGCCCAACCCTTACTGCCCCACCCACTGGGGGGCCTGTCCCACCATTTTTGGGGGCCCTCTCCCCCTCACCCAAAATAGGTGGCAGGGATACCTCATGCAGGCCTGCCTGGAGACAGATATATGCCAGTAAGAAGGGGCAAATTGGGTTTCACTGGGGGGGGTGACGTTCAGTAGACCACCAGAGATGGCTTGCAAGGGGGGGGCATGTTTGAAAATTATATATTTGTTTTTGCTGGTGTGACCGTATGTAACACATGTTTTTTGTTTTGTTTACATCTTTTTCTACGTGAGCAGCAACAACGTTATGTGAGTACTGTTTTTTATTATTTTATGGTTAGGGCCCACTGGTAACCCCAAGCCTTTCGGCACAGCACATTTTGTTCATGTGGGCAACCTACATATTTGGTCGTAGGGTGTCAAAGCCAGCAAGGAAAACAGGAAACCCCATGCATTTCTGAAAAGAAGACACCTGTGGGAATCCACAGAGGTATGACTTACACAAATCGGCCCAGAATGTATTACCCAGAACCCCCGGCAAAGACCCACATGTCAGAAGTGTGCGCAAGGCCAGGGATATTACTGCCGACTTTGCTGGAGCCCTGGCTGCCCTGCGTTACAGCTTCTCCCTACCAGGGAGTCCCAGCAGTGTGCCAATACCTCCCCGAAAGGAAAAGCTGTAATGCAGCCCAGCCTGCATTTAACTGCACATTTCACTCGGCTCACCTATCGAAACACACTGCCAACAACACATGGCCTACTCTCCCACGTTCCCACAGGTGTCCCGATGTGTGGGTGCACCTGTGGGAACATGGGACAGTACTCCATGTGTTGTTGGCAGTTTGTTTCGATGGGTGAGCAGAGTGAAATGTGCAGAAAATGCATTTTTTTCCCACATTTCAGACTTTGCGGGGGTGTTTGGGTAATACATTCCGGGCCGATTTGTGCAAATCATACCTCTGCGGATTCCCACGTGTGTCCTCTTTTCAGAAATGCATGCGGTTCCCTGTTTTCCTTGGTGGCTTGGACACCTAAGGCCCATATCTGTATGGTGTGCCCGTCTGGACAAAGTGTGAAAATCAGCTGTCATAACAGACTTGGGGTTACCTGTGTTTTAGGCTTTCCCCTTCGCGCCCAGGTAGGTGCACCCACACATGTGAGGTACCGTTTTCATCAGGACACCTGTGGGAACACGGGACGGTAGGCCATATGTTGTTGGCAGCGTGCTTCGATGGGTGAGCCGAGTGAAATGTGCAGAAAATGCATTTTTTTTCTTCACATTTCGAACTTTGCTGGTGTCATGAACCGTAGGATGCATCCCTTTTGGACTTCCTGGTCCCTGACACATCGGGGCTTGCACTCTGTAGTACTTCCAATATGGCCGTCTAACACAGAACGCTGTCCACCAGCCTCCACGTCAGACGTAGCACGTTCTATAAAGAAGCCATGCCCCAACGGCCCCGCACATCTCAACGCTACCGCTTGCAGTGGCTAGATGTGTGCTACGCTGAACTCGTTTGATTCCTGGTTCCTGGGCCCTAGTTTTCCTTCCTCTATCATTCCCTTCCTCTATACCCTATCTTGTATCCCGGACTTCAGTGTACCCGTCTCCGAGTACACCATCATTCATTTCCTGGATTTCCCGGAAATTCTAAGCATTCCAGGATTCGGAACGCTGAACGCACGCTGGAACCTGAAGACGCTCGCACAGAGTTGTACAAAACCAGAACTGTACGCAAGAAGACTCCTTCAAAGAATTCCAGTAAACAACGAAGACAGGTAAGAAAGGCTGAAACCTGTGACAGATTGAGACGCCAACTAACTGAAGTCGATACAGACATGGAGGCGGCTGTTCAAGACCTCATGCGCGGCATGCAGGAATTCACGACTGAAGTGCAGAATCTGAAAGCCGAGAATGCCGCATTAAAACAATTAGTCTTGTCCCGTGATTCCGCTACCAAGGAAAGCGTATTGTTGGGCGGTGTAGTTGATAAATATGATGGCTCTGCAAAAACCCTTCGTGGATTCCTTGACTCGTGTTTAGTCCACTTTACGATTATGCCCTACTACTTTTCTACCCCCAGGGCTAAGGTGGGCTTTATGATTTTGCACCTTTCCGGTAATGCATTAACTTGGGCTACGCCTTTAGTTAATTCTGGAGATGCCCTCCTGGATGACTACGACAGATTCATACAGGCTTTAAAGACCATGTTTGACTGCCCAGAACAGGTCTATAGTGCCCAGGAACGCCTACTTGATTTCCAACAAGTTTCCCAAGACATGCTTACGTATGTAACACGCTTTAAGCAATTGGATAAAGAAGCAGATTGGACCTCGGAAGCCTGCTTTACTCTTTTTCGAAGAGGGCTAAGTGAAGCTATCAAGGACGAACTAGCCAGAGTGGCTCGCCCAGGTTAATTCCAGGCTCTTATGGATCTCTCTCTACAGATAGACTTCCGTATCCAGGAAAGGAAGGCAGAGAAGAAGATAACTAGAATGCCTTTCCAGAAAAATACCATAGAGACTTCCTCGAAGGCTGAGCCCACTCCTGCCCCCGCCAATGAACCAGATCCCATGCAACTAGGGGCCTTCCGTGGACCCATAGCCCCGCAAGAAAGAATGCGATGGATCCACACGGGGTTATGTATGTATTGTGCCTCAGATAAACATCAAGTGAGAGAATGTCCTTTAGCTCCTTCATGGAGTTCGGGCAACACCAGCTCCCGATCCTAGATGGAGCACAGCTTCGGGAGAGAGATGTTTGCTCCACATCTATTCCATCCTTGAACTCTCCTGGACAAAACAATCTAGTGATTTTACAGGCCTTTCTATCGCCATCCAAGAACAAAACCTACCCCATTTTAGCATTGGTGGATTGTGGAGCCATGGGGATTTTTATAGATCAAGATTGGGTCACTAACCACCACATTCCATATGAAACCCGAGACATCACGCAACCTATAGAGGCAATTGACAGAAGACCCCTCTCTTCAGGACCCATAACCCTTCAAACCAAGGAGATACAGCTCCCAATAAACCACCATCGAGAGATGATCAAATTTGACATCATAAAGTCTGCTCATTACCCAATGGTGTTGGGTATGCCTTGGTTACAAAGACACAACCCATACATTAACTGGGCGACAGAATCCTTGTTCCTGGGTTCAGAACATTGCATGTCTCATTGTCTATTCCTGGATTCCTCGCCGACATCTTCTGGAGGTACACTGACAGACCAGCAAGGCCCACTCACAGTCTCAAATATCATCCAGGTTCATAGGGCCTATCAGGACTAAGCCGATGTGTTCTCAACTGCCATAGTTCAGGCCCTACCCCTCACATACCTAAAGACCGTGCTATTGATACTGAACCCTCAGCTGTGGCTCCCTTTGGAAGAATGTTCATTTTATCCAAACCTTAGAAAAAGGCCCTCCGTGAATACTTGGATACCAACCTTGAAAATGGAACCATACGACCCCCCAAATCACCAGCTGGAGCCTTGTTGTTTTTTGTTCCTAAAAAGATACTAATGAGCTTAGGCCTTGTCTAGATTATCGTGGTTTAAATCAATGCACCCTGAATGATCGCTATCCATTACCCTTGATCTCAGATATCCTGGAAGCAGTAAGAGGAGCTGTAGTCTTCACGAAATTGGATCTCAGAGGTGCCTACAATCTGATCTGTATCAGGGAAGGAGACAAATGGAAAACAGCATTTAGAATGCCCTTTGGTCACTTTGAATACCTGGTCATGCCCTTCGGACTTGCCAATGCCCCAGCAGTCTTCCAACGCTTCATGGATCGGGTGTTTTCTGATATGCTGTTCCTCTTCGTCATAGTATACCTGGACGATATCTTAATTTTCTCTAAGGACCATTTTAAGCATGAGGAGCATGTTAAGGCAGTGTTACAGCCGCAACATGAACACAAACTCCTGGCTAAACCCGAGAAGCGTCTCTTCCATGTCTCTACTGTTCACTATCTAGGATTTGTCCTTAGCCCTGAAGGAATCGGAATGGACCACGTAAAGGTAAAAGCCATACTATCCTGGCCCATTCCGACTACAGTGAAACAAATCCAATCCTTCCTGGGACTTGCTAACTTTTACAAAAAATTCATACCTTCTTTTTCAGAGATAGTTCAACCGATCATTGCTTTGTTGAAAAAAGATACTCCTTTTCTTTGGACAACAGCCCAAGACGAAGCATTCCAACTGCTAAAGACAGAGTTTACACAAGCTCACATCCTGGCTCAACCTGACATCAATCGTCCTTTCCTAGTGGAAACAGATGCTTCTAATTACGCCATTGGAGCAGTTCTAAAACAGGAATTCGAGGACAATCTGGATCATCCCATTGCTTATCTTTCACGGACTCTAACTCCCACAGAAACCCATTATTCCGTTTTGTAAAAGGAACTGTTAGCCATCCGCCAAGCCTTAACAGAGTGGCGTCATCTACTTCTAGGAGTGAAACATCCTGTCCAGGTCTGCACGGACCATTGGAATCTTCACGTTTTACAGGCTCTGGAATGTAGAAATAGCCGTCAAGCCCGTTGCGCCTTCTTCTTTGCCCAGTACCAGTACCAGATCCATCATGTCCCTGGGACACAGAATATAATTGCTGACACCTTATCCCGACGTCCCGACTACGAAACGCTTGAAGATCGATCATTCCCTAAGATGTTTCCCCATGCGATTTTCGTAGCTCAAGCAATCAGCCTCCTGGAAGACGTTTGAATACAAACCCAGTCCTCTGAGCTCTGGAAGGAATTTTCAGGGAAGAATCGATTGAATCTGAGAACAAAGGACAGATATCTATTCAAGGATGATGGTCTAGTCATCCCCACACAGAACCTGCAGCAAAGGATAATAAGCCTCAGCCACGACACCCTTCACTCCGGACATTGTGGCGTCACCAACACCCTCCGTCTAATACAAAGACAATTTTGGTGGCCAAGAATGAAAACTGATGTACAACTGTACATCCAAGCCTGCACAGTCTGCAGTCAAAAGAAACATGATAACAAAAGTCTGGTGGGTCTCCTACTGCAGCCCACGTTACCAACAAGGCCCTGGGAAATTATTGCTACGGACTTCATTGTGGAACGGCCACCTTCCAGGGGATACACGACTATCATGGTGACCATTGATTTATTCACTCATACGGCTCATTTTACGCCCTTATATAAATTGCCAACCCCATTCAGAACTTGCTGGAATCTTCCTGGAACACATATTCCGAATTCATGGACTTCCTTCCAAGATCATATCAGAGGGCCTCAATAAATTTCTCAGTTTTGGAAACACCTTTGCCGAAAACTAGGGATCCAACGCGCCCTCTCCTCAGGGTATCATCCACAGATTAATGGGGCTACTGAACGTGTGAATCAAACCCTAGAGCAATATCTTTGTTGCTTCACTACCAAAGTCCAGGACGATTGGTCACTCTTAATACCTGTGGCTGAGTTCGCCTACAACAATTTGGATTACTCGGCTGTCAAGACCAGCCCTTTTCACTGTAATCAATGATTTCACCCTTCGGTGCTACGTTCCGTTCTCCCACATCCTACACCTGTTTCTACAGGTGATTCCTGGATTGAGACCCTCATCAATGTACAGAAGGAAGCCAAAGAGCACTTAGAAAGAGCCCGAAATCGCACCAAACATTATGCAGACTCCAAAATGAGACCAGGACCTTCCTACGCAGTAGGTGATAAGGTATGGCTATCCTTGAAACTCCTGCCCCGACATCTACGAACAAATAAGTTGGCTCCCCGGTATTATGGCACCTTTTTCCATAAAAGAAATCATAAACCCAGTGGCCTTCCGACTCAAACTACCAGACTCCTTGAAGAGGATCCATCCAGTTTTTCACACGTCTTTATTAAAACCATACATCCAGTCCTCCCGGACTACCCTCAGACCTAACCCCGTAATTGTCAATGACCAACTGGAATATGAAGTGTCCAGAATATGCGACTCCAGGTACAAACAAGGTCAGCTTCAATACCTGGTTGAGTTGAAAGGATACCCTCCTAGTGAACGCACTTGGGAACCAACCTGAAAGCTAAATACCCCCAGATTACTCAGAAGGTATCATCTCATACACCCGGGCAAACCCAGTGGGACAGGTTTTTGGAGGAGGCATGCTGTTATGAACCATCGGACACGTCCCTTTTGGACTTCCTGGTCCCTGACACATCGGGGCTTGCACTCTGTAGTACTTCCAACATGGCCGTCTAACACAGAACACTGTCCACCAGCCTCCACGTCAGACGTAGCATGTTCTATAAAGAAGCACGCCCCCGTGGCCCCGCGCATCTCAATGCTACCACTTGCAGTGGCTAGACATGTGCTCTGTAGCTCGCCTTTGCTGAACTCGTTTGATTCCTGGTTCCTAGGCCCTAGTTTTCCTTCCTCTATCATTCCCTTCCTCTGTACCCTATCTTGTATCCCGGACTTCAGTGTACCCGTCTCTGAGTACAACATCATTAACTTCCTGGATTTCCCAGACATTATAAGCATTCGAGGATTCGGAACGCTGAACGCATGATGGAACCCGAAGACGCTCGCACAGGGTTGTACAAAACCCAAACTGTACGCAAGAAGACTCCTTCAAAGAATTCCAGTAAACAACGAAGACAGGTGAGAAAGGGGGAAACCTGTGACAGCGGGTATGTCTGGGTAATACATTCTGGGCCGATTTGCGCAAATCATACCTCTGCAGATTCCCACGGGTGTCCTCTTTTCGGAAATGCATGGGGTTCCCTGTTCTCCTTGGTGGCTTGGACACCCGAAGCCCATATCTGTATGGTGTGCCCGTCTGGACAAAGTGTGAAATTCAGCTGTCATAACAGACTTGGGGTTACATGTGTTTTAGGCTTTCCGCTTGGCGCCCAGGTAGGTGCACCCACACATGTGAGGTACTGTTTTCATCAGGACACCTGTGGGAACGGGGGACAGTAGGCCATGTGTTGTTGGTGGTGTGTTTCGATGGGTGAGGCGAGTGAAATGTGCGGAAAAGTCAGACCTCTGTGGATTCCTACTGGTGTCCTCTTTTTGGAAATGCATGGGGTTCCCTGTTTACCTTGGTGGCTTGGACACCTTAGGCCCATATCTGTATGATGTGCCCGTCTGGAAAAATCGTGAAATTCAGATGTCTGAAAAGACTTGTGGTAGGGGTGTGTTCAGCTTTCCCTTTGGCGCCCAGGTAGGTGCACACACACATGTGAGGTACCATTTACATAGGTACACGTGTGGGAACGTGGGAAGGTATGACATTTGTTATGTTTGTTTGGTTTTCATAACGTTTTGACCCATTTACTGGTGCCCTTTGTCACACAACCCTTTCATTTCCCAAATGTGACCTACATTTAGTCGCTGCTTTAGGCACCATACACTTTTGTAACCTGCACAAGTCACCTACCCTTGAAAAGGTTTGCCTGTGGACTTTCAAAAAATGTATGCATGCAGATCCTCACCACATTGGTTTTCCTGATTTACACATGCTAAGTGCGTCTGTTCAGGCTGTAAGCATAAAACTCCTGTGTACTATGACTCAGTGTTTGGCTTATGGTATTTCTTGTCCTAACTGCAAGACTCGGGGGAATGTAGCGGAGCATTGCTTTTCTCAAAATTCATAGAAGCCATTGCCGTACCAAGATTGGTTTGGCTTGTCCAGAAGATAACCCTGTTCCAAGAAACTAGGTTGGCCTCCTCAATATCTGCCCACAAAGTCAGAGTTCGGAAATCCATCTTAACACCTATTATTCTATCAAATACAAAATGAACACCTGTGTAAGCACATAATTATGTTTTTTTTGTGTATAATCTTATGCTTCTTTTCCAGTGTCTAATGATGAAGAAGAGGAACTCAGACCTGAGGAGGAGATACATGTCAGGAGCAATGCCTGCAGACGCCACCACAGATCATTGCATGCCCAGTGTCATCCAACTCCTCAGAGGGACATGTATCTGAAGGAGTTGGGTTATACCGATGGCAATGATGATGAGGAAGCAGACATGGGTGACATCATTGTGGTGGACACCTCAGCAGGAGAGGGACTAGGAAGTGGTGCTATTTATACAGCGGGGGCACAAAGCATGCAGGCACAGTTGAGGTGTCAGGGTTGGGTGTGGAGGGGTAGAAGGATGCCATTGGGAGTTTGCTATTCAGTGTCAGGTTGGGGAACAGATGGGATGAGCAAGCTGCAACCCTCCAACTGAGATAGGAGACTGAGCAGGACACCATGGAGGAGTCAGCACATCCTCATTTGCTTGGCCCATCTGCGGCAGCACTGCAAACCTCCTGTGATGCCTCCACACAGAAAACCCACACACTTAGGACAGATGAGGCCATCTGTGACACAGTACTGCCACTGCTGGTGGGTAGATTGAACCAGCATGCAGCTATCCATTATGCAGTGCAAGTCACACATGAGGAGTTTCTACTGTATCATGGGCAGGTTCTCCACCTATTTCCATGCCTGGCAGAAGCACTGCTCAGGGGCGGTCTATTTGCACAGGCCACTTGAGTGACTCTCTTCTCTGCTTCTGCATCTGTGCCACAACCAACTTCAACTGTGTCCTCTATGGATATTGTCACAACAGCATACTCTGCCCTTATCCCACCATCAACCAGTTTGGATGTGCCTTTGTCCGTGGCAGAGGTGGAAGTCCGAACAAAAAGGGGCAGATGAGGTAGTTGCATAGATTGTCAGGAAAGACGCAGGACAACAGGTTGTGGGGGATTAGACACCCCACGACTCTGCAGACATGGCAGATCCATTTCAGAGCCCTTCATCATATCAGAGGGAGTACCAGTGCCAGGTGTGCATTGTCAGACAGTAAGAGTTGTTGCAGCAGAGAAGGGAACAATCTATTGATGGCAACAGGAGAGGGAAACGACTGCATGATATCTTGCATCAAAGACAATAGGCCAGGCAATAGGTGTGGCTCATGGTGTCTGCACAAGTCTTGCAGATAAGGCAGCAGAAGGAGGATATGCAACAGGCACAAAAGACAGCATTTGCCAGGGCTTATGTTCCAGAGAGCATGGTGTGGGTGCAGACTTCCATCATGGGGGAGTCTCACAGGGCTGCTGAGGACATTTACGGGGGATGGGGGAGGGCCTCCAGGCCCTCCACACATCCAAGGAAACCAATCTGCAGGAGGGGGAGGCAGAGGTGGAATCATCCTTGATCTGGGAATTGGCTGCCTTCGAGAATGACATGGCCCACTGATTTATGTAAAAAGTTGCTTAGATTTGTAGTTCCTTTTTTACATTTTTGAGGAGTTTTAATCTTAAGGATTTTGTTTAATATATATGTACATATGTTTTATTGATATGTTTTATCAATACAACTCTATTTACATATTGCTAAAATAGATCTTGCAGTCCCATTGTGGTACGTGCTGCATGTCTTTCCTTGCTTTTGTGTGTGCGCCTTTGTGCTTGTTTGTGCATGTCTCTATCTGATTCTCACATGATATCTGTGCTCCTGGGTGTGTACTATGTGTTTCACAAGGTTAGGTGGCAATCTCTCTGGCTAACGGCGGTAACTGACATGTTCCAGAGTACCTGCTTTCAGGTCAGTGTGGTGGTACATAATAGGGGCCCTGGGAACGATACATTTTTTGACACTGGGTATTTTGGCCAGGTGACCTGTTCACCGTTTGACATTTTTAAGTGTGTTGCTAACACACATATTGCTTATGTGCATCTTCTGTGCTTAGGTGTACATCCAGGAAATTGATTGTTGTACATGTGTTGGTGGGTGGGTGTGTAGCCTATGTCGGCTGTGATAAACATTGCACGCGTAATGTTTTATGTGTGTTTATTCAGGTGGATCTTCATTGAGGAAGGGAAGGTGCACTCACTGGCTGATTTGCCGTTCATCAGACACACTCACCTGCAGAGCAATTTTAGGCAAAGTTTGAATGCAGTACCCTCTGGGAACGCTACAAACAACTATGACTACAGGTATAGGCAACCCAATGTTTGGTATAAGCTTGTAGAGTGTTGAACAGCCAGGCTTATCTCAAGAGGGGAAATGTGAGCTGTAGTGGAGTTACACAAAGATTCACAGTTACATGTACTCAAATAAACTCTTACCCTCAAGGTTTCTTGCATAAACAATTATGAATTTATTTAACAGTCATTTATAAAGCCTTCTTTAGAAGGGGGCAATATACTAGTAACACACAAATACACTTCAATGTTGTACACTCTGAGTTTTTGAATCAGACACAACCCTTTTGGGGTGGCCCACAGACACAACCTACACCCACAGGCGACTTCAATAACAAGGGTGCTGGGGACGTTAATATCTTACTGTTGGCATTCAGAACACTCTTAAAAGTTGGTAAAAGGCAAAGGTTATTAGAACACAAGAGATCATCAATATTCTTAAGCAGGGCAAAGGAATCTAAGTGATTTTACCGAACCCAAAGGTTTGACTTCCCAAAAGTACGACTTATATACTTTACCCCCCAACCTCCACATAGATATAGGCGGGAAATTGGGGGTCAAACTTTTGGGAGTCAAACTTTTGGGGTTAGGTAAAATTGTTCTAAACTGGGCTGATACATTTAGATTGCAATAGAAGAGTCATTCAATTCAATAGGCTAAGCCAAAGTCAATGGGCAAAAGTATTTGTATAGGATGCAGCACTTCAGGTAAGTAAATGGAAAAGTCTTTGCACAAGTTCTTAGGAGTCTTTGATAAAAAGAAGAATCAAATGCAGGGCCACAAGCTGATTAGACTTGTGAGTTGCAGAAGTTACAGGCACTTCCACAGTAAGAAGTAAGTTCTCTTAGACTTGTTTTACAGTACCTTGGTAAAGAAGAAAAGATGCAGCTCATGACTTCTGTACCTGTGCAGCACTGCAAATCTCACTGTTCCTGGGGCTCAGTCGTGGGGACAAGAGGGAGGACGTCGGGGGACTCCTTCACTGCACTGACACTGTCAAAAACTGCCAACCGCCAACTTCACTTTCAGTGGCTGTTTCGCGTTTCAGCTTCTTGCGGTTAACGGAAATATCAACAAGCACGGTTCCTGGCTGTCAAGGTGGACTTTCCTTACTTCTGCGGTCCCACACTCAGCTGAGGGAGGTTAGGCTTGGTTAGTCCTGCTATGTGGGAGTCTGGAGGATCTTCCAAAAGCTTTAGGTCAACTTAAAAGTAACGCACACAATCTGGTGTCCCTCTCCCTGGCTATACGGTTTCCTGCAGCAACTCTGAGGCAATTCAACCAGCTCCGAGATGGGTGTCCAGGTGGCTTACTTGGAGTTCATTGGTCCCACCAACTCAAAGGGAGAAGTCACCCTTGCAGGGGCTTCTCTGTCAATACGAACCTGGCAAGTTGGCCCTACAGCAGGGCTTCACCGGGCAAACCAATGGTCCAGGAGTCGCAGCAGGCGTCCTCTTCAAGCTCTTCTTTGGTTCCTTCACCCAGTGGTCGACTCAGCCTTCCAAGATAAAAGACTCACCTTTATTCAATTCTCACCTAATTCTCTCCCATTCATTCCAGCTAGCTGTCACTCACCCAGCAAGATGGCTGTCCTTGCTGGACAGTCAGCCAGCCAATCACCACAGAGTGCATTTGGGTCTCCTTCAGGACTAAGTACAGGGAGTTTCGGGCACTTCCCTCACTTCCTGCCTACACCAGACACTCTGGAGCCCGAAGCGGGTTTCACTCAGAAACCCCGCCAAAGGTGAAATGAACAATGAGACCAAACCTGGTTTGGCGCACAGAGGAACTCTGTAGAAGGCTGGTATGGAGTTTGTTAGACTCCATAACCAAAAGAAACACAGAGGTAAAATTCACATTCAAAATAAATGTGAGAGTGGGAAAAAGGGTTTCACTCTCTCCAGGTTAAAAAAATGAAGTCCTCAAAATCCAGCAAAGTTTTTTTTTTTTTTAAATTATTTTTATTTTCCACAAACAACACTTCAAACATTACAACCACTTAGGGCGTTCATGATCATTATTAAGACATCATGTTATTCAATACACCCTCCCGTCCTCCCCCCTCCCTCACCAAAACTTGAGCCGTCGTATCCATGCCATCCCCTTGAACACTTTCGGATGACTCAGTTGTCGCCAACTCATTTCGATTTTTGGCATCCTGATTGACCTTGTGGGGGTTTGCCATTGAGGCCACCAGCTGTCTCCAGGCTCTTAAGGGGCCTACCTCTTCCTCTCCCCCACTAGAAATAGCTTCGTACCAGACCGCCGTTTCTGCTTCCGCCCATTTCAGGAGGTCTTCCCACCACATCTCCACCTTAGGCCTATGGGCAACTTTCCAGCTCATCGCAATTCTGCGCTTGGCCAGGATATAGACCAGGTCTTTTATTTTACTGATGTGTTTTAGATTACGTGGCCTCGGAAAGCTACCCAGCATACACGCCCAAGCAGACCCCACATCCAGCACCACCCCCGACTGGCCAATCTCATCTTCAATTCTACCCAGAATATCTGCACCTCTGGGCAAGCCCAGAAGATATGTAGCAGCCCAGCCTCTTCCTCCCCACACCTGGGGCATTTCTGTATGACCGAGCCGCCAAACCTGGCTATCCTGCTGGGGGTCACGTAAGCTCTGTGCGTGACATACAGCTGAATCTGCTGGAGTCTCGCGTTTCGAGACACCTTCTTGTGGTACCTTTGGGCTCTATCCCATTGCCCCTCTGTCATGGTTTCCCCCACCTCCCCCTCCCAGTCAAGTCTCAGTTGGAGCAATTCCTTCCCCGCTTTGCACTCAAGAGCTCGTATATCTGAGATATTTCATGCCCACCCTCCGAGACATCATACATCATTTCCACTGAAGCATCAGGTTCTTCCGCAAGCACCGTCTCAGGCCACCTCCCCCTCACCCGTTTCGAAATCCTGTTGTAAGTGATATATTGGCCCTTGTGAACCCCTGTTTCCTCTAGCAGCCTCTCGAATTCCACTGCCTCCCCCTCCTGTCATATGTCTCCCAGGACAGTCTTCCCCACATAATACCACCAGTGGGGCCTGATGAGAAAGCGGGTCCGGGTCACCCACCGTTCTCCATGCTCTGCGCCAGACCTCCCAGCCCAGCAGCAACAGACTCGCCATCTCTGCCACTTTCGTTTTATGCAGCCACACTGTTTCCTTCAAAAAGTATGGAGTGGGGTCACCCTGCAGAAGCCTGGCCTCCGCAGATTCTTCTGTGGACAACCATCTAGCTACATATGATAACTGTCCCGCTAAGTGATATAATTGAAAGTTTGGAAGGTTTATGCCCCCCTGTCACACGAGTTTTGTAGTTTCCACAGGGCCACCCTATTTCTAGAATTGTGCCATATAAACCCCCTGCACAGGCTATGGAATCTAGCGAAAAAACGTTTGGGGATTAGGTACGGGATATTTACAAAAAAGTGCAGTAGTCTGGGCAAGACCACCATTTTGAGCAGCGCTGCTCTTCCCATCATGGCCATGGGCAATCTGGGCCAAAACTCCACGCTATTCTTTATGCCTGCAACTGCTCCCTCTGTATTGTGTTTGTGTTTCACCTCTAACTTATGATATATGTTTATGCCCAAGTATCTGAACGACTCTGTCTGCCAGGGTATCTGCAGGATGGGCAGGGCTTCCAGTGGGGCATTTTTATACCTCCCCAGGGGGAACACGCTGGACTTCCCGGGGTTTACCGATATGCCAGAGAGAGCGGCATACCGATCCATCACCTCCAGTACAAATTGCACGTTTTCCTCTGGGAAGCGCAGATAGAGGAGCATGTCATCAGCGGACAGTGATATTAAATGTGTGTTTCCTGTAGTACAGATCCCCACCTCCCCATATTGTTGCCTAAGGCAGATAGCCAGCGGCTCCAACGCAAGTATATATAACATGGGTGACCAGGGGCATAAAAATACAAATAGCAAAGGTAGAGACAAATGTAATCAGCTACACCAACATATTATCACAAAATACAAATTTTATTAGTCATCATTAAAAAACATCATAAAAACACAAAGATGTTAAAACAGTCTTATAAAAAACACATATATAAAGTGCAAGTGACACAAAAAACTGTAAGGTAACAAATCAATTGTAACAGTTAGACATTAGTCTTTGGCTGGACTAGAGCACAACTCCTGTGGTACAGCTTCGTATGACAGGTACAGGAGAGGAAAAAACGTTTTGGTCAGTAAAGACCCAAATACACAAACCAGATATTTTAATAGCTGGTGTAATGCCTCGACATGTTTCAGTTCTTTTATTTTCATTCAAACTTTCTTCAGGAGGATTTTTTGTTGTTGTTATTCCGTCACTTTTCTTATTTTCAAACAGTATAGCACCTAAACATATTATAGTGCTCAAACCAAAGAGGTGTTGCTGAAAAACATTAAAAACAACCATATGGGTTTAGGTATTCACTATGGACAAGACAGATTCAATCTGTATATGCGAGGAAACAGAGAAATAGATACTTCCATTACCTAGCATCAGTGTAGTAGTGGTACAGGGGAAGGCTAGAAATAATTCATGCATTCTTCATAGTTTGCACTTATCTGTAAAACATACGTATAAATTGTATCACAAAAATACTGCTTGTGTGGAGCCTCAAAAACACCATCTGTTTTACTACGTGCATGTGCATCCCATCTAGGGCATGTGCCCGAAACGTTCAATTAGTTAAACTCATCTTGCAAAACAAACAAAACTAATACAATACTAGAAAGAAGAAGATTTAGCGGGAAATTCTGCATTAAACACAACCTACAGAGGAAATCTACGTCCCCTGGTTGCACAGGGTCTATAATGCCTAATCAAGAGTGGAGACATTAAGAAAACTCACCGGATGCCCTGAGGTTCGAAAATTTCGGCTGCAGAGTTTACGAGAAATTTAAACAGGCGTCATGCTGGAGACGTGTGTTAAGTACACTTGTCTGTCTGCGGGGGGCAGTGCCACGCCAAAAAGGGCTGGAGTACACTGGACAGAAAGAAGAGAGAGAGGGAGGACCAAATTAGAAGAAACAGGGAAACTCCGAGTACAGAGTTTGCACTAAAAAATAATAATAAATACTTTCAAAGTGACAGGCCAATGCTGCATTCACAGACGCACTCACCCTTGCTCACGCTCATAAGTGAATGCCTCAAGTGGATCAGCGCGGGGCCTGTGTCCCTTGAAGGAATGTGGATGTCTGCAGGGAAATGGAGCGGGCGTTCACAGCATGCAAGCCTTTCAGAACGGCGCACTGGCTGCGCTCGAGTTTTAAAAGGTAAAAATTCCCTGGAGTGCTTGCGGGGAGGCAACACACGGCACCATCCACCATTTGAGGGTGGTAGTACTGCGAAGATAGAGGGAAAACAAAGAAGGAAAAGTCCCTTCTTAGTGTTATCATCACGGCAATTGCCAGCGGGAACCCGACCCCTACTGGTAAAATGTGGTATAGCTTAAAAACAGTAGAAATGTGCAGACGAGTCAATTAGATGGAAAGAAACCCCCAAAAAAGGATCAACCAGCTAGAATACGGCCAAGTACCTCAACGGATGATGAAAGAGGCACACAGGATCATAAATCAAGGCCCCTCCCAGATTAAAGGGAGGCAACACTCAATAGCATCATTTAGCCCATAGAGATCGCTGAGGGTTCAAAAATAAGTTGTTGTTCTTTAAGGAGGAGTTTCTGATTTTGGATGAAAAGGGTGTTGGCTTTAACCACCAGAAGTACTGTCCACCTGACACTCTCGCAATTGTGTGCTTTCTCAACAAAGTGTTTCAGCATAGGGGCTTGGAGTGTTTTGTTCTTTATGCAACTCTTGTCTTCATAAATCCGAATTTTAATCTTACGGTTGGTTTTACCAATATAATGAAGACCACAGGGACATGTAACCATGTAAACTACATGGTCCATGTTGCAGTTCGAAAAGGATTTCTGGGTCCACATAATGTTGGGACCTATGTCTTTTTCTTGGGATTTAGATGGAGTTTTACAGGCTACACATTGGCCACAAGGGTGGTGGCCCGTAACAGGGGGAAAGCCCCATAGCCTGGTAATACTGGTAGCAGGTACTGATTGATTCTGGAAACGGCTTTGACTAACACGATTCCCTATCAACGCAGATTTTGTATAGGCAAAAAGGGGCACAGAAGGGTCAGACTTGGTCGTGTTAAGCACTTTCCATTGTTTCGAGATGATCTTATGAATAGCTAAACTAAGATTGGTAAAGGTGTTCTGCTGAGTTGCCACTTATCCAAAATCATAGCGCCTGTCTTGACCCTCGCCATCGGGAAGCTATATAGCATCTTGATCCATCTAATATATCCCAGCCCTATTCCGTATCCTTTCAGGGTCGCCATCAACCATGGCCACCTCACCGAGTCAAATGCCTTGACCGCATCCAGTGACACTACGACCAACTCGCCCGGATCCTTCTCCGTTTGGTCAATAATATGATGCAGCCTCCTGTGATTGTCTGTGATATTCCTGCCTGGGACATAACCCGTTTGGTCCGGGTTTATCAGTTTGCCAATTACTCGTCTAAGCCTATTGGCCAGCACTGCCGTGAGTATTTTGCTATCTTGATTGAGCATCGATAAGGGCCTGTATGACCCACAATCCACATTCGACTTACCCAGTTTTAATAGTGGGATGATCACTGCCTCCCGGAGAGACTCTGGGAGCTCCCCCTGTTCATAGGCCTCATTGAATGTGGCCAGAAGTGGTTTCAGTAACTCCTGCCTATACACTTTGTAGAATTCGCTAGGTAACCCATCTGACCCAGGCGCTTTACACGTAGGCAGATGTTGGATCACCACCTCTAGTTCATCTAAGGTGATTGGGGCCTCCAGGTCTGCTCTTTCTAGGTCATCTAAAGTGGGCAGCCTGATATCATCGATTGTTTCCAAAATCTCCTGGCCCATGTCCCCTCCCATGTCCTCATATAAACGTTTATAGTATTTGTGGAACTCCTCATTTACCCCTTCCTGGGTGTTACGGATATGCCCCTCAGCATCTTTCACTTCTCTGATCACATGCCGGGTGTCTCATTTTTGTATAGCCAGGCCGGTAATCAGCCTGGCTTATCTCCTCCAGCATGTTGCCTTTCAATATACTTCTTATAATTTAGCTTACATAGTCTATCCCAGAGCTCGCTGCTAGAATTCTGCAGATCGCTCATCTTGACGCTGTCCTCCCGGGTAGTCCCCCCCCTTCGCATTAGGTCCTCTAGCTCTCTTTCCACTTCCTGTAATTTGTGTTCTATCCCTCCTTGGAGTCCTTTGGATTCGGATATGGCTACCCCTCGCACCACCACCTTAAATGCCTCCCATACTGTTCCCATGGAACGTACGCTTCCTGTGTTCATGTCAAAATATTCCTCTATAGCCTCCCTCAGGTCTTCCCAGAATCCGGGTCCTGTAGGGCCTCAGCCCTGAGCCTCCATGTCGAGATGCGTGCTCTAGGGGGGTGGTGTCGTCACTCCAAGACCTGAGGCAAATGATCTGACAGTACCCTGGTCTATTATTCTGCACCCACAATTTCTCCCGCTATCTCCGTGGAGGCGAACACATAATCCAGCCTAGTATGTAGGTCATGTGGCGAGGCATAGTGCGAGTACTATCTGTCCCTTGGATGCAGCCGCCTACACACATCCTCCAATCCGAGATCCGTCAACAGTGTCCCCAGCGCGTTGGCTGCTGGCGCCGGTTTTAAAAACTTGCTATCTGACCTGTCCATCTCGGGGTGCAGCGTGCAATTGAACTCACCTCCCCACAATATTACACCCCCCAGCAGGGGGCTAACCTTGCTATATAGAGACCTAAAGTAAGCTGCAGTATCATGGTTGGGGATATACAAGTTTATGATGTTCATTTCTTTGTTTTCCAGGAGTCCTGCCACCACCACCATTCTGCCCTCCGATCTATCATCGACCGAAGCAACTGAAACGGCACATGCGGTGCCACCCATGTTACTACCCCTCTTGCGTATACAGAATATGTGGCACCTGTCACGCTACCCTTCCATTTTCTACTTACTATCTCCAGTTTCTCCTTCGTGAGGTGGGTTTCCTGCAGCAGCGCTACATTAACCCTCATCCTCTTCAGGTACATCATCACTTTGTTACGTTTCAAATAACTATTAAGGCCTTGCACATTCCAGGTCACAACTCTGAGATTACCCAATTCTATTGTTCCAATTTCCACTCTCCTCCCTCCCCTTCTCAAGTCTACCTTGGGGGCTCGTATACCGGCTCATTTCCCTCCCCTGCTTCCCAACTTCCCCCCCCCCCCTTTTCCCCACCATACCCCACTACACACAACTCTTACCCTCCCCGCTCCCCACCCAACCCCAACAAATGCCCAGTAAAATCCAGCAAAGTTGTTGGGGGTTTCTAAGGTGGAGGCAATTAACACATTTTTGAGAATTCTCCCTAAACAGCAAGTATGCTGAGTTGGCTATATAATTGCCACATACAACCACATACAACTTGGACTCCATCATGAATAACATCTTTATGTCATACAACATCAAGCGCAGGCAACATGTGCTCATCCACATAAGCCAAAGTTCTGTATGTTCTGTCCATCCTCCTCATTCACTATTGTTCAGGTGTATTTCCCCTTATGTGCCTCTAGACCACAGAGTTGAACTTGGCAGTGTTGGGCAGCTTCCCATTTCCAAGTACTGAAACACCATCATGCAACTTAATGTCATGGAGACAACATGTCCATGAGTGTCAACATGTGGAATTCTGTGATTTTCTTGCCACAACCTATGTGACAATGTTCCACACCTTCTTCCTCAGTGTCTTCAATGTCGATATCTACCAAGTATCAATTGCTATTAGGAATTCATTGGTGACATGGTCCACACTCTGCTAACCCAGAGTAGACTATTTATTCTACGTAGTATGATGTTTCCATCCCTTTCATCTATATGGACACACTCGAGACAATGTGACATGGAATTATAATTGCCATGTAAGTGTGGCAGTATATGAGTATTGCCCTCAACATGTGTCCCACCACACACCTCATCCACATCTATAAATATGTGACCCAAGTAGCATTCAGTGACTTCCAAGTGTTGGCTGTAAGGGCTCTCCAGAGGTACATCGTCCTCTCATAGCTCTATGTTTAAGGTAAAAGGATGAGTGCACATCTTGTCACTGTCCTGCAGTATTGCTGAGTATATGGACCTACAGGCACCTGTGTGAAAACATGCCCTGTGGCTTTGCACTACCACAGCCTCCAACAATCAATGTGTCATCCTCCATTATGGAGCCAAAGGTGAAGGAGGAATGACCATGCATGTGCATCTCAGGAACACACATAGTGAAGTGATGTCCAAAGTCTTTGACAAAAAGGGTGTTCCTGTGGAGGCCACAACACCTTGTATGGAGTGTGTACTCAGCACATGCATACAATGCTGTACAGAGTATAGCAATATAATGGCATTTTCTATAGCGCTGTTGCTGCTCTGAGTGCACATTTACATGTCTCATCAAGTACACAAGTGATCATTTATGTACGGTGACAGGCACACTATCTGTGCACACTGTATGTGCTGACCATTCTCACTCCAACCATGCTCCTTCCATTTCCACCTGCAACAATTGTTCATTAGCTGGCATTCATCCACTGATACATCACTCACAGCACATTAGCCTTAGCAGTGATGCCTGTGAAGAGGTTTCATTGTGAAGTGACCAATAATGGCCCAAAAGTATGTCATTCAGTACTGGCCCAATGTGCCATTGTAGATTCCTCCTGGATGATCTTGTGAGAACACATATCATTAACATAAGGCCCCTGCAGGCATAGGCAAGTGATGACAGAAACACACATGTTAAGTGTTTTCCCTCATGTTCTCCAGCAGTGATATATAGGTGGATTGCAGAGAAATGTATGTGGGGGAGACCCCCTGAAGCCACCCAATTACTTCTACCTTTATTATTACCCTAAACCACCACCACATACATTTGCATTAAAATGCAGTGGAATAATTAGACAAATTCTCCCAAGATGGAAACACCTGAGATGGAATCTCCCTATCCCTGCACATTCAAATTTCCAGAATGCTAAATGCTGTTCAGAGTGTAAACGTGTACTGCCATGAAAGTGTAGGTAAACCTGAACAAGTTGATTGTCCATGTGGATGAGATTAGCCTTCCACAGCAGATGAAGCTTAAAAGCAATGGTAGTCATCAATATGGTTGTTGATCCCCTCTAATCTAATAGCCGCTCGTCCTCCAGTGATGACTATTTCACGTATTTACCCTGAAGGATAAAGGACCCCAGTGTAGCACCCCAAACCATCAGCTGGAATTTGTTGTGTGGACGAGTGACTGAGAGTGATCCAAAAAGAATCCTTGAAGCAGGCTGTTCTCCACCCACCAGCACAGCTTCCTCCCGATCATGTGAGATTGATATATGCCTGGTGTAGTTCATAGAAAATGAAGCCCAGATGGTCAGGAGGAGACAAAGCAGAGGTCTGAAGTGAAAGCTGGATCATGGCACCACAAAATACATCGATGGAAAGTCTATTTGCAATTAATACCATTGTAGGGTTGAATCATCCAGCCTGTTGAGAAAATACCTCAGCCACACGTTCTAGGGGCTGTGAGGGGGTAAGAAGTCCCATAACTGTGGCATGTGAAAAATGACCTCCATAGACTACATTTCTGGATTCTGGGCCAGCAGAGAGTCTGTGTGTTGTGATATGATAAGATATGACAACTCTTTTATAACATGCCTGTACACAAGTGTTTCTAGGCACGGCAAGACAGGGAAGGGAGGACAAACAAATGATTTTACTAGGCCGTGTGTCATTCAGATTGTGCGAGTGCGAGGGGGAAAGCAGAGGAGAAGGCCCAGGGTGGGGGTGCAATGGCAAAAAGCATGGTAAGTGCGGCCGGCGTGGTGGCTTAAGTAAGTGCAGGAAGGTAGGGGACTGCAGGGTTGCAGATACAGTCCCTAAATGGATGGGATGCTTGAAGACAGTGCAGAGGCTACTGGTCGTGCAGGAACCTGGTGCCCGTGATGTTCAGATGGTGGCCAGGTAACCAGTTAGCGCAGCAGGCACAAGCATCAGCATGAGAGAGTGAGAGAAAGCAGAAGCAAAAAGGAAGGTCTTAAGTTGCTTGGCAAGCCTTAGGTGGACCCACTCAAGTTTGAGAGAGGCAGGGAGGCAATTCCAGAGGGAGGTCATAGCGGAGGACAGAGAAGCATTTGACCCTCAGAGAGCTGGAGATGGATGAGAAGAGGGCTCGAGAAGGAAGAAGCTTAGGAAGAGAGAGTTGGATGTAGTGTGGACCCCGGCCCAGAAAGCCTTGTGGACAATGCAAATGTTCTTGAACTTGATCCTTGCAGCCACAGGGAGCCAGTGGGGGGATTTCAGGGCTGGAGAGATATAATCCCCGGGCTTCAGTCCAAGGACAAGTCTTGCAGTCCTGCTCTGGATTTGTTGAAAAGGGCGTAGAGTAGAGGCAGGCACATTTAGAAAGAGGCTGTTGCAGTAGTCCAGCCTAGAGAGAACCAGGGCTCTGGAGACAGTGAGCTAATAGGGGAAAGTAAGAAAAGGAAGAAAACCTCTGAGGGGGTGCAGCTGGTAGTGGGATTTCTTAGAGATGTCGGAGATGTGAGGAGAGAAGTAGAGGGTAGAGTCAAAGATGACACCAAGTTATTTTGCCTCACAGGAAGGTGCAGGTAGAGTGCCCATGGTGGACGGCTAGAGTGAAAGAGGGACAGCAGGAGCAGGGGTCCAAATGAGAAGGATCTCAGTCTTACTGGCATTAAGGCAGAGATTGTTGGAGGTGCACCATTCCTGAATCTCTGATAGAGAGTCAAGAATGAGCGAGAAAGCAGAGGAGGCTGAGGGGAGCCTGAAGCAGAGCTGAGTGTCATCTACATAACACTGAAAGTTAGAACAGAAGGTAGAGATGACATGGGCCAGAGGTGCCAAGTAATGGTTGAAAAGCCAGGATGAGAGGTTAGAACCCTGGGAAACACCACATGTATAGAGATAGGTGGTGGAGAGAAAGGACTCAACTTGGACTTGGGAGGGTCGATCTGGGAGCAAGGTGGTCAACCAGGCTAGGGCCTGACCCCTGATGTCCAGGTTGTCACAGAGACGATTGATCAGGATGGCGTGGTGGATCGTATCGAAAGTAGAGGATAGATCAGGGAGAATGAGGACAGAAGCATGGTTAGAGTCACGATTAGAGAGCAAGTCTTCATAGGTGTTCTGGAGAGCAGTTTCTGTGCTTCTGGCTGCTCTAAAGCCAGATGGGTTGTCATGGAGACAACCAACAGACTCAGTACGGCAAGTGAGAATGAAGATGGGCAGCTTTTCCAGGTGTTTTCCCAGGAAAGGAATGGTAGAGATTGGGTGATAGTTTGCCGACGAGGGAGGATTGGCAGATGGCTTCTTAAGGAGTGCTTTATGGGGAAAGAGAAGGTTCCAGTGGAAAATTAGTGATTGCAAAAAATCGGCCAAGGCAGGAGCGAGCGTGTCAATGTGGTCCTTGATGGTTCTAGAGGAGCAGGGGGGCACCTGTTTAGATGAGACTTTCATAGACAGACTTGTCTAGAAGCATCTCCAGGAGTGAACAAGAGGAAGCAGGAGGGGCGGCCAGAAAGGGGCCGGGAGAAATACAGGGAGAGGAAGAGGAGAGGACAGGAGGGAGCTTCAGTGGTGAAGTGAGAAGCCAGTGCCGTGCATAGGGCCTGGGAGAGAACGGGAAAGTTGGAGACTGCAGCAGGATTGGCCAGCTCATTGCAGATTTTGAAAAGTTTAGCTGTGTTGTTAGAGGCTGCAGAGATGTGGGCATGGATCTAAACTCTTTTCTTGGACAGGGCAGAGAGTCTGTATTGTCTTTGGAGCAGGCGGCTGGCCAGTTTGTGAGAGGATGAGCCTGATGCCCTCCTCTTCCTCTCAGCCACAGTACAGGGTTGCAAGGTTGGAATCATACCAAGAGTTGCACTTGGATTTGGACTTCAAACTGATCCTCATGACAGGGCCAAGGACATCAAGAGTGTTAGAGATAGAGAGATGCAGGTTGGAGAGGGCTGTGTCAGAGTGTGCATCAGCCGCAGGTGTAGGAAAAGGAGAGGAAGTAGTTGCAAAAGCCTCCACTGACACACGCTTCATAGGCCGGATGACTGAGAAGGTGGGTGGTAGTGCTGGGGTCACTTTACCTGGAGGACAGATAGCGACAGGTGAGAAGAGAGAAGAAAGTGGTCCATCCAAGAGAGAGGAGTAGTGAACGGATTATAGAGGGGGGATGTCTGAAGAAATAAGAAAATCTAAGGTGTGCATGGCAGAGTGTGTTGGGCCAGAGGGAAGAATAGAAAGAGAGAGATAGTCACAGAGATTGCAAAGGAACCCAGAGGACGGTCTAGAAGCATTCAGGTGGATTTTGAGGTCTTTGAGGAGGATAAGTTGAGAGGTAGAGGCATGGAGAGAGGAGGAGAGGTCAGCCTACTCAGATAGGAAGAGGGTGACCTGGCCAGGTGGCATGTAGATGGTGGCCACAGTATGAGAGACACCAGGAGAGATAACATGCCTGCAGAACAGTCATTCAAAGGAGGAGTAGGCCTGCATAGGAATGACAGAAGCAGATATCCACTCCGTGAAGATCAGGGCTACTCCACCTCGTGGACAGTTGGTTCTGGGTTCGGAGAGGATCTTGAAGCCATCTGGGAGGAGATTGTCAAAGCTTGTGACAGAGCTGGCTGTGAACCATGTCTTGTGAGACATTGGACATCCAGATCAAGATCTTCGAGGAGTTGGCAGACATCAGAGGAGTGTTTGAAAGCAGAGCCAGAGTAAAGAGTAGCGACGTGGAGCAGATTGCCACATTTGAAAGACTTCCATGGAGGAGTAAGGGCATGAGGTATGCCCTGTGGAGTTGTTAGAGGTGCCCGAGAGTAGGCAGAGTAGGAAGAAAGAGATGGAAGAGTAGTCAGGGAGGAAGAAGAGGGTGCCAGGAAGGTTACAGAGGAAGAAGGAGGCAGAGCAGCCAGAGAAGATGAGGATAGTGAGAGGTGGCAGAAGATGAAGGTGGTGGAGGAGCCATTGAGGTGTAGGTAGTAGTAGCAGGAGAATGAATGAAGTTCATAAGACACAGGAAGCATCTATCAAAAAGGAGGAGATTGGGCTGGGGGCCCTGGACCAAGACAGTGCCATTCAGATAGTCATTAATGATGGTCTTGGAGTAGTGGAAGGGGGCTAGGAGGACCTCCCACAGAGTGCCACCTTTAATGGGAAAGGAGGAAAAAGGAGAGAGAACAGAGACTATGTTGACGGGTCCAGAGGCTTGGAGAGAGAACGACAAAGAGGATGTCGGTAAGGGTCTGTATGGTGGAAGCAATTGTGTAGTTATCAGCGATAAGGAGGCCTGGGTTGAAGACCAGCATGTTCCTTTTGAGCCTTTTCCTACCACACTTAGTGAGAGGGATAGGATAGGTAATAGTATAGCAGTTAGAGAAGATAGCGGAGACTGAGAGCCTCATGGAGGAGTGCAAGGAAGAGAGCAGAAGAGGAGGCTGCCCATGCATGAGGGAGTGAAGGCGGGAGTCACACATAGGGGGAAAAACTGAGAGGAAAAGCATATGAGGATTATGGGTACAGTGAACACAGAGTACAGTAACATGAATAATTGCAGATTGGGGGTGGCTAAAGAGAAGGAGACAGTGCAATAATGTGCAATAATACAATAGAAACCAATGAGGGGGCGCAAGAGTGAGAGGAGAAATGCAACAATACAGTACAAAAAACTCAAACAATAGTATTCCCTGGGGGAACTAGAGGAGTAAGAAAATAATGCACACAATGCAACAAATATACAATATAATAGGCACAGCTAGGGGGGACCTGAAAAGGGAAGGAAGAGAAGGGAGAAGGACCCAAGTAGCATGAGGAAAGCACGCGTGGGGACAGGCAGGAAGAGGAAGGACGCTCAAGGCTGGGAGAAGCAGAGGTAGACTGGATGTTCATCAATAATCTCTGAACAAAGCTGAAAACATTTTAGATTTGATCCAACACCTGGTGTAAGTACTTTGAGGAGTAAGAGTTGTTGTAGGGGTCATGTGACTTTGGGGTGCATGATTGTGAGGGTGCACTTTGACAGTGTAAGTATTGTGAGGAAGAAGAATGGGTGTAAGGTTCATGAGGCTTAGGGGTGCATGATTGTGAGGGTGAACTTTGATAGTGTAAGTACTATGAGGAGGAAGAATGGGTGTAGGGGCCATATGGTTTGGGGGTTCATGCTTGTGAGGTTGCACATTGATTGTGTAATTTCTGTAAATCACTCAGACGTTTGAGATTTGATCACACACCTGGTGTTAGTACTTTGAGGAGTAAGAGTGGTTTTAGGGGTCATATTTCTTGGGGGTGCAGGATTGTGAAGTTGCCCCTTGATGGTGTCTATACTGTGAGCAGGAGGAAAGTAGGTGTAGGGGGTCATGACGTTTTGGGGTGCATGATTGTGAGGTTGAACTTTGATACTGTAAGTACTGTGAGGAGGAAGAGTAGGAGTAGTAGTCATGTGGTTTGGGGGTGCATGATTGTAAGATTGTGCCTTGATATGTAAGTACTGCATGTAGAAAGAGTGGGTGTAGTGGTCATGTGGCTTTGAGATGCATGATTATGAGGTTGTGCCTTGATACTGTGAGGAGGAATAGTGGCTGTCGGGATCAAGTGGCTTGGGGGTGAATGATTGTGAGGTTGCGCCTTGATAATGTAAGTACTATGAGGAGGCAGAGGGGGTGTAGGGTCATGTGCTTTGGGTGTCCATGATTGTGGGATTGCACTTTGATAGTGTCAGTACTGTGAGGAAGAAGAGAGGGTGAAGTTGTCATGTGGCCTGCGGGTACATGATTGTGAGGTTGCTCCTTGATAGTCTAAGTACTGTGAGGAGGAACAGTGGGCATAGGGGTCATGTGGCCTGGAGTGCATGATTGTGAGGGTACGTTTTGATAGTTTAAGTACTGTGAGGAGGAAAAGTGTGTGCATGTGTCATGTGGCATGGGGGTGCATGCTTGTGAGGTTGCACATTAATAGTGTAAGTACTTTGAGGAAGAAAGGTGGGCGAAAAGGTCACGCAGCTTGGGGTGCCTAGTTGTGAGGGTGTGCTTTTATAGTGCAAGTACTGTGATGAGGAAAAGTGGGTGTAGTGGTCATGTGGCTTGGGGGCATGATTGTGATGTTGCTCCTTGATAGTGTAAGTACTGTGAGGAGGAACAGTGGGGGTAGGGGTCATGTGGCCTGGTGTTCATGATTGTGAGGGTGTGTTATGATAGTTTAAGTACTGTGAGGAGGAAAGTGGGTGCAGGGATCATGTTGCTTGGGGGAGCATGCCTGTGAGGTTGCACATTAATAGTGTAAGTACTGTGAGGGACAGAAGTGGGTAAAAAGGTCATGTAGCTTGGGGTGCCTAGTTGTGAGGGTGTGTTTTTAAAGTGTAAGTACTGTGATGAGGAAGAGTGGGTGTAGTGGTCATGTGGCATGGAGGGCATGTTTGTGAGGTTGCACCTTGGTAGTGTAAGTATTGTGAGGAGGACACGTTGTTGTAGGAGTCATGTTGTTTGGGGGTTCAGGATTGTGAAGTTGCCCCTTGATGGTGTCAGTACTGTGAGGAGGAGGAAAGTGGGTGTAAGGGTCCTGTGACTTGGTGGTGCATGATGTTGTGTTTGCACCTTTAAAGTGCAAGTACTGTAAGGAGGCAGATAAGGTGTACAGGTCATGAGTTTTGGGGGTGTACGATTGTGAGGTTTTGCCTTGATATTGTAATTATTGTTTGGAGGAAGAGTAGGTGTAGGAGTCATGAGGTTTTGGGGTGCCTGCTTGTGAGGTTGTATATTAATACTGTAAGGAAGAAGAGACGGTGTAAGGATCATGTGGCATGGGGGTGCTTGACTCTAAGGTTGTACCCTGATATGTAAGTACTGTGAGGAGAAAGAGTGGGTGTAGTGTTCATGTGGCTTTGGGGTGCATGATTGTGAGGTTGCACCTTGATACTGTGAGAAGGAAGAGTGGCTGTAGGGATGACATGGCTTGGGGGTGCATGATTGTGAGGTATGCCTTGATAGTGTAGGTACTATGAGGATGCACAGGGGGTGTAGGCTCATGTGGCTTGGGTGTCCATGATTTTGAGATTGCACTTTGATAGTGCTGGTACTGTGAGGAGGAAGAGTGCGCGTAGGGTTCATGTGGCATGGAGTGCCTGATTGTGAGGGTGCATTTTGATAGTTTAAGTAATGTGAGGAGGAACAGTGGGTGCATGGATCATGTAGCCAGGGTGCATATATGCAACGGTGTGCTTTTATAGTGTAAGTACTGGGATGAGGAAGAGTGGGTGTAGTGGACATGTGACTTGGGGGTGAATGATTGTGAGGTTTCTCCTTGATTTTGTGGTTGTACCTTTAAAGTGCAAGTACTGTAAGGAGGAAGAATAGGCGCATGGGGTCATGCTGCCTGGATGTGCATGCTTGTGAGGTTGCACATTAATAGTGTAAGTATTGTAAGGAAGAAGAGAGGGTGTAGGGGTCATGATATGATATGATATGGCATTTGTAACGCGCCTATACACAAGTGTTTCAAGACAACGATCCTATTAGGCCAGGTGTCATTCAGATCGCGCACGTGCAAGGGTAGAGGGGAAGGGAAAAGTGCAGGGGGGGAAAGCTAGAGGGAAAAGTGCAGTACAGGGTTATAGCATACAGGATAAATTACAAGGGCCAGCTGGTGGCAAGTGCGAGGTAGGTGCAGACAAGTGCTGGGAAGGGGGGCTGTAGGGATACAGACACAGTCCCGCAGTGCAGGGGTTGCTAGGGAGGCAGTGCAGGGGAGAGTGGCTGGGCCAAGGACCCAGAACGGTGAGTGGCCCAGTTGCAGATTCAGTGCAGTTTCAGTAATTTTAGCAGGGGAGAGGGGGAGAGAAGGCGGAGGCAAAGAGGAAGGTTTTGAGGTTCTTCCGGAACCGGAGATGGTTCTCCTCAAGTTTCATGGAGGCAGGAAGGCTGTTCCAGAGGGAGGCCCCTGCAGCACGGAGAGAGATCTGCCCCCAACTCATGCGGCTTGGGGGTCCAGATAGTGTAAGTACTGCAAGGGTGAAGAGTGATATAGTGATAATTTGGCCTGCAGGTGTATGATTAAGTTTGCACTATGATATTGTAAGCACTGTGAGAAAGAAGAGTGGTTGTACTGGTCATGTGGTTTGGGTTTGCATGATTGTGGGGTTGCACCTCGATAGTGGACTTACTGTGAGGAGGAAGAGTGGGTTAAGGGAGTCATGTGGATTGGGGGTGCATGATTATGAGATTGCACCTTGTAGAGTAAGTAATGTGAGGAGAAATAGTGGGTGTAGGGGTCTTGTGGCTTGGTGGTGTATGACTGTGAGGGAGTGCCTTGATAATGAAGGCGCAATGCTGTTCCACAGTGCTATCTGTTTCTGTGCTGGAGGCGTTCATACCCAGCAGAACAGATTTTTTCTTGGCACTGTAGGTGTCTGTGGAGCAGTACTTCTGTGAATCAGCTCTGTGCACAATGTGTTTGTGCAACACAATCTTAGCGTGGTTGCAAACACTTGGCGCAGACATAGTGATTGTTTTGGAAATCAGACTGATGAGTAAGTTAGGAGTAAGTCAGATTTGTTCGTGAATAAAATATCCTACTAAAGCCAAGGTAAAATCAGTTACTCACTGAACATTTCTCTAGGAATGTCCCCCAAAGTCGGTGCAAAAAAACAACCAAAAAAACAGGGAAACTTAACAGAAACCACTGAAGATGAGATCTTGCTAAACCACATTTGTAGATGAAAAGATGTCGTACACACGTTTACAGAGTGAGAGCATTCAGGCACTTCACATACATTTTAAAGATTAGAATACATACAAAATTATATTGTGTTTTTATTCACTTACATTAAATTAAAGATAATGCATTCAAGGCATTAAAAAGCAGTGGGAAAAATACTATCTTTTTATGACATTGAGATGCATTTGCAAAATGAGATTAAAGACTGAGTGTTATAATGATGTAATGAAAACCTTTCCATCTAAAATGTACTGCCATAATTCATCAATAAAATATGAAGACATATTTTTTTAAGATAATAATTCAAAATGTACTGATATCTGCGTTTTAAACACTTTTCTGACTCATAAATTCGCTTGTCTAGCCATGTTTAGCATGCACATTTGAAGCACTGAAGTGGATTGCTTCTCCTGGAGTTGCACTTTCTTTCAAAAGTGAGAAGCAGAGATATTCATGTTCTAATATTGATTTTAAAATTGTTATTTCCAAACCTAAATTAACTATATGAACACCTACCGTTATCCACACACTCACATAGAAATTGGCAAACACTTAAGATTGTATTCAATTGCAGATACAAAAAGCAAAGCAAAGCAAACCTTGTCATATTTTATTGGGAAATGCAAAAAAATAACATTAACAGTATCACCATTACATTTATTTTAGCAAGACACGGTGTAACATAGCAAATAAACCTGTGTAAAATTCTGCAGCTCATCACTGAGTAATCCTATAGGAGGCTAGACAGCAAATGTAAGGGCAATGGTTATTTCCATACTGCTTTGAAGAAATGGTCGGAGAAACGGGCATTGGATTTCGGTCCCTGAATTAAGTTCCCCGAGCAATGATGTACTGGCCTAAAATGACTGGGAATTTTCTGGCGGGCCTCTACACTATGATCCTCTTGTGTGAGTGCCCAGATTTTCTGAGCCACTTACCCTCTTCCCCAGTACACCCTTTCTCCCATCCCTCCTCATCCCCCGCATCTCTTTGAACCAAATGTTTTTCTTTATAAAGCATCCAGTATGGTATTCCTCATCCCTACTACATGTTGTATGCCACTTGTATGCCACTTTGTCGTTAAGTTTAATTACTTTTGAATCCCAATGTAGGGACACATGTGCTCTAAATGTCTCTATTTCTACTCATTTGACCTAATTATCTTTGGGTGCAGAACCCCACAAACCCGTTTTAGAGGTATTCGACTAGCACGCTACATTGCATGGTTTAATACGGGTCACTTTGAAAAAAACATTCCCTTGGTTTCCGTTGGTTCCCAGTCCATCCAAGCAGAGAAAACTCAGGGTTTTTCAAGCGTTTTACGAAAAGAAAAGTCTGTATGAAACCGGTTGTCAGTTTCATTAACAATGAACTTCTCAACTGCTCATCCTGCAGTCTTCAATGTTATGGCATTAAAGGCTTTACAGCACCATTCAAGAGCTGTACAATTTGGCTCAGGGTGCCATGCGTTATAACAACCACCTCTGATGTATGGTTTGCGTTGCATCCAGTAAAGCTTGATCCAGCACATAGTGATTCTTGAACCGGTTCTCAGATGGCCTGAGCTGACTACAATTTGGAAGGTAGGCATGGCTGCAACCTAGGCACGGGGTTCTGCATGCTTTCCAACCAATTGGCTTCCTCACCATGCCACCGCTCTCAACATGGCTGCAGACACCATGTTTTGTAATATAAAGGCTGTGGCTTTGCTTTGTCCATGGCTCATGTACATCCACAGCATAAAAGACTGTCAACTTTGACACCTGGCCGGTTTTAGGCTGTACTGCCGACTAGTGCCTTCATGATGAAGGAGATTATTTCCTTACTTTCACTTCTCTCATTGTTAAGTCATGGGTATGCTAAATCTCTTTGGTGTCCAGCACTAGTACTGCAAGAGCTTTTCCTAAATTGGCATGCAAGATTTTTTTAAATCAATTTACAGTGATTTGAATTGTCCCATAACTCGAACTGTGGGTTTTTATATGAGGTTGACTCACGTCTTGAAACGATTCAATCGTTAGCACCATAAAATGATTTGTAGTGTTTCATATTGGTTTGAGCATTTACACTGTTGGAAGCACACTTCGTCTCGAGATATGGAATTGGTTGGATTCAAGACTCTTCGAGCCAATAGGCGTCTACTTTTGAAGAGTCTCAAAATTGTCTGTCTACTACAGTCATTGCAAGTTCTTATTACCTGAGCCATTCCCCAGTCTACTTACATTATTTTTTGTTTGAAAAAATGTTGAAAAACAAGCGAGAGTATAAAAATTCTGAAAAAAAGTAATTTGTTTTCTGAAAGGCTACAACATATATAGCGAAGAGCACCTTCATTTTTTAAATATATACGTTTGTGTATACATTTTTATAATATATTTATATTCGTGTGTATCTTTTTTTTAATATAGTATGTATGAGTTATTGTTTATATAATATTTTACAATTTTATGTGTATTAATGTATTATTATTAGTAGTATTTTTTTGTTCAAATCATCCCTCCACAAAATGTTCATGCCTCTGTGAAAGTTTCCCAAGACTGCATGGCTCCTTACTAACGCAACAGAGTCAAACCTTTGGTTTGCACTTTTTATTGATTCAACCTTGGTTCGAACTTTTAGATACACCTGAAAATCAAGTTTTTTGAATTTTGAAAGAATACATTCGCCTAGCACTTTCCATCCCTATTGATATTGGACATCAACACCCAGATATGATCACTAGAATTGAGAGGGTGGTGCAAACTAGCGTCTTGTTCATCTTATCCCTAAACAGCTTGCACCAAGGACAGCTGAAACTTAAGGTGGTGTTGTTGCAAAATCTTTAACTTTTAAAAAAAACTTTTTAAAGATTTTGTTTAATTCATATGGATAAATATACATTATTACCAGAAACTTTACACAAAATAGTTTCCTTGTGTTGTAATGTGCCAACTTGTGAGAGTGTGAATTCAATGGGCCACATACTGAATAGTTAGCCAGGAGGAAAGCTCAAGCACAATTTCCTTGTAATGGAAAATGCTGTGCGGCATGGGTTGCCAGTGCCACCCTTGTTTGGTCGACTCAGACCAGCATCTTGAAAGTCCTCTTGTTGATAAACTTTTATAGATATGGCTAGGGCTCTCTAGCAGTCACCCAAATTATTAGAAGAGAACACTTGGGTTCATCAAAGACACCCCACCACAAGAATGTAAGACTCAGGCATGGGGCAAAGTTACTGGGCCTCATTAGGACCCTGGCGGAGTGGGTTTACGCCAGCGTTATTCGCGGCGGACCCGTCCGCCCTACTACGAGTTCCCGTAGCGCCATGGAGCGTTTTCCGCCTGGTTTTTCCGGGCGGAGAAATCCATGGCGCTACGGGACCTTGTTGTTAATTACGCCACCGTATTTTACGGTGGCGTAATTAACGCCTTCCCCACTCCCATTATACCCTATGGGGCAAAAATGGGAATGGGGAAGGGTAAAATGGGGAATGGGGATTTACCGCCCCGCCAAGGTCGGAATGGGGCGGAAAATCCGCCAACCCCCATGGCGCTATCGGCAGCTTTCCGCCGTGCTCCATGGTGCATATTGCACTGCGATTTCCGCCAGGGTCGTAATGAGGGCCACTGTCTTTTATAAGAAAACAAAAATGACAGGGATCATAGCAAAACAAACAACTATACTCCAGAGCTCTCTTCTTCTAAGCATGTTTTACACCGGTTTTATCCCGGTGTGAGGTCGCATATGCAGGTTCCATCCCAGAATCAGCCATTCACATTGTTCCGTTTGGCTGAGCTACATATAAGAGCTATAAGGGTTAGTTCTACCATTGTATAGCTATATCAAGTGGCTCCTCCTAGGACCACCTCTACTAGTGTCATTCCACAATGTTGCAGGGTTGCAGGGCGACCATTGGCCCTTTCAGCAAAATATATCCTCACATGAAAGGTGAATCTGGATTGGACACAATGTGTCCTTCCATCCCTAGCACCGTGGACGGTTACCAAACTGATTGTACACATTTAAGGCAATGGGAATGAACATGGACGTGCAAAGTGTTCTCTAATGTTGCCATCTCTGATCACCTAAGCCTTGGAGAGTGCATTCAGGTAGCAGTTCGTGGGCAACAGTTGAAGCTTTTCACCTCTAGTTCGATGGGAACAGTCCTCTAGATCTACCTCGTTTAAATGTGCATTGTCTCGTTCTGCTGGGTCATGTGTGCTGGGCCCACCAAATGAAGCTGTCCTGTTTGTAATTATGAGGATTTTAGCCTAATTTTCTGCAGGGAATATTCCCGTTTCCACTTGTCCTTGGCTGGGTGCCTTGTTTCTGCTTGCCTCTCGCTGCGGCTATCATGTCAGCCCTTCCATGCACCAAAAGCCTGTCTCTCCTTCTCTGTTTGCTTCATAGACCTATAGCTTCCATATAGTTGCTTGCACAGGGTGTGCACAGGGTGTGCGCAGTGTGTTTGCCGTGTTTGACTCAGGAGGATCTTTCCTTGAGAAGCAGTCTGCTTTCTGGGTCTACTAAACTGCAGGAGAGGGGCTGTACTCTTAATCCCTCTCTGGCATGGAGCGTGGAGTGTGCGCAGTGTGTTTGCCGTGTTTTCCATGGAGCCCGTGGGGATAGTTGCAACTTGCCACAGGTACTTTTGTTAATATTCAAATAGACATTTAACTGACATTCCCCCTTGTACTACAACAGAGGCACGGGCCATTGGTTTGCTGGATTAATCGGAGCGGCTTTTGGGAATTACGAACTCTGGCTGGTTCGGACGACGTTGCTATTCATGAGTGGATGCTCGCTACTTACTGCGGGTAAGCAAAAGGTGTGGCTTGCTAACTAGTGGGAGTGTGGTAGTGGTATACCCCCATGGCACCGTGATTGTCTGCTGCCCCTTTTAGCTCTTCTCGCTGTCAAAGATAGTGGGTCCTGTGGCGAGAAATATTGCTGTGACCGTTTGAAAAATGGCGGGAAAGGCTGTCAGCCGTGGTAAAACCATATGGTCTCCACTCAGGAAAACAGACAGCAGCAGACATTCTGCCACTGATCCTAGGGGGAGGGAGAGGGGTGAAATATCTAATGAAGATTACTTGGGAATCCCAGTTGCTGGATCCAGGGAAACGGGTGCCAGTGGTAGAGTAGTCTCTTGTGGTTACGGCTGCTTGGAACTCAGCTCTCACCACGGGGGCCCACCACAAGTATTACCACCCATTGCACCTCGACTTTCAGCTAGCCCCAATATGCTGTATGATTCAGTGATTCCTTCGCCGGAAGCTTCACACAAAGAGTTCAGCACACATGACACGTCTAACACGGCTCAGAACTATGGAGTCCTACGTTTTGCTGTAAAATTTGGCACAATTCTCAAAGATTTGAAACTAAGGGGTGCAGCTATTGCAATATTACATAAATTGCTGATTTCCCCAAGAACTCCTTCAGTGACCTCAATTATAGATCTACGTGGGGAAGTGCCTCTCTTGGGTTGGCCCTCGGCCAAGGAAACAGTGCAAGCACCTGATCCTCCCCACCCTGGTACTGGAAACCCTGAGGCAACTCCAGCAATGAGGCAGCCTTCAAGGCGGCAGGCTAAACTTGCCAAAAAATTGCAGCTGAAGGTGCTCACTCAGTCCAAACATGGACTACCCTCCATGGAAGAAAATCCCCCTGTGACCTCACAGCCATTAAATTCAACGCTTCACCCTGGTAGTAACAATGTTTCAAAAAATCAATGTAAGCGAGCTGAAAAAGGAGATTGGCGCAGACAGTGGGAACTTTGACAAGCTGGTTGCTCGACGAGGTGCTGGATACGGTGCAACCTTTGCCTGCCGAACAACCAGTGCAGGCTGTAGCCCAGCCTGTTTGCTCACCTGTGAGGGCTGCACCGAAACCTAAGCAGGCTTGTGACCTTTCCTGGACAGACCCTTTGGGCCCCAGCACGGAAGTGTGTGTAAAACAGGTTCCTATTAGCAATGTGAAGCAGAAAACTGTCTATTTCACCGGCTGAAGGCTCCAACACCAGACAACAGTTAAATTGCTCCTCACTCCTGGCCTTCTTTTATAAAAATACTGTCTCTCCAGATGCTTAATAGGAGTGACTTTGTTTTCATTGAACCTCTACGCTTTTTGGGGCTAAAATCCACTAAAATCCACTGCTGCCTGCCTGAAACTGCATCCCTTATAAGGCTTCATCCGTCTTCCCATGGCCATTTGAGCTACACCTTAGACTCTCCTCTTCCCAGGGAGGTTGCTTCGGTTAGTTGTGTTAAGTGTAGGTGCCCCAGGGTGGAAGTCTCTCCCTCAGAGTCATCTCAGCCACGGGCCAAGCTTAGTGATGAACAAGGCTTGGAGTGGCTAAAGGGAATGCTTGCATAGAGGAAATCTTCGGAGTGAACTCTGTCTGTTATTAGCTGGAAAACAAGAGGTTTCAGCCATTGGTTGAATGAGGGGGGTTCCCGGGAATTGCTACTATTTAGCGAAGTCTTTGCATTGCAGTAAACGTGGGTAACATTCAAGACTGAATTTGATGGTAATGTAACCTTTCAAACTTTGGCCACAAAGGGTGAGCGGGGCAGACCTGCGGGGGGGTTTGCTAATTGGTGACAAGTCCACTTTCAATCCCAGACTAATCCATCAGGATAGCTGGGTGGCAATATACTGGCAGTAGAGGTATCCCCCCAGTGATATTATGTGGGGACTTGAATGCGAGATGTGTCGACCCGGGGGGATGTGGGGATTATAGTAATGTATTTGATCATTGTAACATGCTATCGGTTAAGCCCAAAAAAAAGAGGAATGCGTGGCTGGACTGTCTTAAGGAATGGAACTGCACAATATTAAATGGGCGCACTACAGGAGATCTACTACTAGGCCAGATGACCTGGGCAGTAGGGGATAAGTGAACCATTTTGGATTATATGGCAGTCATTGAGTGGCCTTTGGGTCAGGTATTGCAATTACAAACCTCTTTGAACACTTATAATAACCATGCCACCCTCCCCTTGAGTATGGGGGGAGGAGGGGGTGGTGATGTTTTGAGTGCTTGCAGCAAAGTGGTGCCCAACCATCCAGGGAATAGGATCAGGAGAACACAAAATATTGATAGGATGAATTCCCTCACCTTTCCTCTTGGGTTTAGGACAGACCAGGTACTTTGGGGTAAAAACCCAGAGGCAATTGAATGCTGGATACTGTCTCTAACCCAATATCTCATTAAAGGTAGGCCGATCCTGGTATAAGGTGGAAGTCAGGGGGAATTAATTCCTTCGACATTAACATTCGAGACCAGAAATGTGCCATGCGGTGGGCCATTAGAGCCCTTAGAACGGCCGATCCCGCCCCGGTAGGTGTCTCCCAGATCCCTGCTAAAATAAAAGCTATAAAATGAAAATACCATTCGTGGCTACATTTTTATTGTCAGTCCTTGCAAAGAGGGAACTGGAAGAAGTGTGTGGTGATCATGTGTGGTAAAACAGCCAAAAAATATGGCATTTTCTCTCACAAGCAGAGGAGGGGAGCAGACCCTGAGAATTCTGAACCCGATTCCTGGGTAACAATGGGCTGAGTTAATCATGGATACATTCTATCAGACAACACTGTGTAGCCCCAGCAAACTAGTACGTTTTGTGCCATGGCCCTTACCTTTGAGCCACAAAGTAGTAAAACAGGCCATTCTGAAACCTAAGTCATCAAATGCCCCTGGCCCGAATGGCCTGGCCAATTCAATGCTAAAAAAAGGACCCAAACCATGGGGCACAGGTGCTGCTCACTCTCTTTTCCAGAGTCTGCAGGTCTTGCTCTGTGCCCTCGACGTGGCAAAAGTCTGTACTTATACCTTTGCATAAAAAGGGGGACCGGAGTAGTATGTCCAATTATCGTTTACTGTCCATGTTGGATGTCACAAGCAAGATTTTCACGACCTTCGTACTCAGGGAACTGGAGGTTTGGGCTACTGCTAACCAGGTGCTGAATTTTGCTCAGACAGGATTCAGACCTGGTTCTGGTAAAACGCATAATATTAGGGTGCTCAGTCAGTTAGTCAACTCCACCTTGATCAGTAAAGAGGCAACTCTCTATATCGCTTTTGTTTACTTCCATAGCGCCTTTGATCAAGTGGTGCGTGACACTCTCTGGTCTAAACTCAGAGCGCTGGACTGTCCTGGTTGGATTTCACATACACTGACTGCCTTGCTTAGTAACAATACTACTAAAGTAAGATTAAACAACAAGGGGGGAGTTTCTGACCCTATTCATATCAACATGGGATTTAAGCAAGGGTGTGTGGTAGCCCCTGTCACTTTATATACGTATGCCACTATGTACGGCCCTGGTCCTGCTCTCGTGCTTGGTCGCAGGCGCTTTACTGATGACCACCATATCACACTACTACACTTAATCTCTCCTATACACCATCATTCAACTAGAACACAGCTGTGCTATGACACATTCGGCCTAGCTGTTCTCATACTAACATGACCCCACAAACACCTCATCATCCTAATAAAACACAGCAAGCTGAGCACATACCGGCTAGCTTAGGCATCTCCTTAGGCCTAACACAGCCAGAACTGTCAAGATAGCCTGCTCAAGTTGCCCCCATAGTGTAGAAGAAGAACTCTACCCTACAATGTAACCCTGTGTCCGGATACAAATAAACCAGCACCAGGGGTCAATTGTTTGGAAGAATGGACCCAAACGCGTTGCAGAGGACTCACTTCGTATTATTGATCGGATTCCAAGATGACACACTTTGTTTTGTAACAACATCAACATCAACATCAAAGGAAAGCCGGAAAATATCTGTTACAATAAACAAGAACATAGAAGGCTTAGATGATAGAAATAAACCTTGGTTTTATTACTCTCACAAAACCAAAGCAGTTATTAAAAGTAATAGCGTCAAACTAATACTTGTACAAAACATCTCCTATTAATCCATAGAGAACATCTGCATTCATGTAAAACATAAAACCTATATCAAATGAAGAGAATGCCTTACAACAACTGGCATTGTTCACAATAGACACTATTCTCTGAAAGTGTATCACTTCATAAAGGAATAATCATCATTAGCTCCAAACAACTTTAATTTCCAGTTGAAAGTCCCTTTTTGGGTGAAAAAAGGGTAACCAACGCGTTTCGGTTCATAGAACCATCTTCAGGGTATACACTTTCACTGTTCCTATTTTGCAGTCATATTCATATCATAGACCCTGTGCGGTAATAGAGAAATACTATTCAGTGTGTAAACTTCTTTAGTTGTACAACAATGTTAGCGTGTGGTGTTAGTAAAAAGGTACACTGACCTTGCTTTAAAATGAGCGGGGTCTGCAATGAAAGGCCGCCTTCTTCTGGGAAATGCCCAAAGAACACCGGGCACTAAAAAGGTACAGTCAAAGGACTGGAGGCCATAGAGGCACTGAATATCGAGAGAGGTCTGCAACCTAAAAGTAAAACACAGAGGGAACTAAGCGTGGATACAGCAACATACAAAGGACAAACTGCTCGAGGCACTGGAAAGTTGCGCCATATTGAATAATATAAGAGGACATCATTCTATACTGCGGAGGAAACAGCAGGTACGCCTCAAAAAGATGCACTATGGCAAAAAGAATGAGAATTTTAGATAATAAATTAAGCCCCACTTGATAGGCCCCGGCTCATGCCCCGTGTCTCCCATCTTTTCCCCCACCCCCGCTCATGCCCCTTGTCTCCCTTCTTTCCCCCGCCCCCGCTCATGCCGCGTGTCTCCCTTCTTTCCACCCCCACCCCCCTCTCATGCCCCGTGTCTCCCTCCTGTACACCCCACCCCCCGCTCATGATGCCCCATGTCCCCCTTCTCCACCCCACCCCCCGTTCATGCCCCGTGTCTCCCTTCTTCCCCCAACCCCTGCTCATGCCCAGTATCTGCCCTGTTCCCCCCACCCCCCGCTCAAGCCCTGTGTCTCCCTCCTGTACCCCCCACCCCCCGCTCATGCCCCATGCTCCCTCCTGTACCCCTCACCCCCGCTCATGCCCCGTGTCTTCCTTCTTTCCCCCCTGCTCATGCCCCGTGTCTCCCTTCTTCCCCCCACCCCCCACCCACTCATGCCCCGTGTCTCCCTTCTTCTCCCCACCCCCGCTCATGCCCCGTGTCTCCCTTCTCTTCCTCCCCTACCCCCCGCTCATGCCCCGTGTCTGCCCTGTTCCCCCACCCCCCGCTCATGCTCCGTGTCTCCCTCCTGTACCCCCCCACCCCCCGCTCTTGCCCCGTGTCTCCCTCCTGTACCCCCCACCAACAGCTCATGCCCCGTGTCTCCCTTCTTCCCCCCCAACCCCCCGCTCATGCCCCGTGTCTTCCTTCTTCTCCCCCCACCCCCCGCTCACGCACCGTGTCTCCCTTCTTCCCCGCCACCCCGCACTCATGCCCCGTGTCTCCCTTCTCCTCCCCACCCCGCTCATGCCCTGTGTCTCGCTTCTTTCCACCCCCCACCCCCGCTCATGCCCCGTGTCTTCCTTCTCCCCCCACCCCCGCTCAAGCCCCGTGTCTCCCTTCTTCCCCCCCACCCCCACTCAACCCCCATGTTTCCCTTCTTCTCCCCCACCCCTCCGCTCATGCCCCATGTCTTCCTTCTTCCCCCCCACCCCCCGCTCATGCACCGTGTCTCCCTTCTTCCCCCCACCCCCCCGCTCATGCCCTATGTCTCCCTTCTCCCCCCACCCCCTGCTCATGCCCCGTGTCTTCCTTCTCCCCCCAACCACCGCTCATGCCCCGTGTCTCCCTTCTTCCCCCCGACCCCCTGTTCATGCACCGTGTCTCCCTTCTTCCCCCCACCCCCTGCTCATGCCCTGTGTCTCCCTTCTCCCCCTCACCCCCTGCTCATGCCCTGTGTCTCCCTTCTTCCTCCCCCACCCCCGCTCATGCCCCGTGTCTGCCCTGTTCCCCCCACCCCCCGCTCATGCCCTGTGTCTCCCTCCAGTACCCCCCACCCCCCGCTCATGCCCCATGTGTCTCCCTCCTGTACCCCCCACCCCCCGCTCATGCCCCGTGTCTTCCTTTCCCCCCCACTCCCCATGCTCATGCCCCGTGTCTCCCTTCTTTCCCCCCCACCCCCCGCTCATGCCCCGTGTCAGCACTGTTGGAACAGGGCAGACACGGGGCATGAGCCGGGGTGGGGGCCCCACCTTGCCCTACCCCCGCTCATGCCCCGTGTCTCTCCTGTTCACCCCACCCCCGCTCATGCTCCGTGGCTGTCTCCCTCCTTTTCCCCCTGCTCATGGCCTGTGTCTCCCCTGTTCACCCCCACCCCCCGCTCATGCCCCGTGTCTCCCTTCTTCCCCCCCACCCCCCGCTCATTCCCCGTGTCTCCCTTCTTTCCCATTCATGCCCTGTGTCTCCCTTCTTTCCACCCCTCACCCCCTGCTCATGCCCTGTGTCTCCCTTCTTTCCCCCCAACCCCCTGCTCATGCCCCGTGTCTCCCTTCTTTCCACCCACCGCTCATGCCCCGTGTCTCCCTTCTTTCCCCCCAACCCCCGCTCATGCCCCGTGTCTCCCTTCTTCCCCCCCACCCCCCTGCTCATGCCCCGTGTCTCCCTTCTTTCTCAGCCCCAACCCCCGCTCATGCCCCGTGTCTCCCTTCTTTCCCCCACCCCCGCTCATGCGCCGTGTCTTCCTTTTCCCCACCCCCCGCTCATGCCTGTGTCTCCCTCGTGTTACCCCCACCCCCGCCCATGCCCTGTGTCTCACTCTTGTTACCCCTCACTCATGCCCCGTGTCTGTTTCCTGGTCTTCCCGACCCCCCGCCGATGCCCTGTTGTGTTCTCTTTATACACCCCGCCTTCCCTTTCGATGGTGTCCATCTTGGTAAAAGATTTTCCTTCCTACACCGGGACGCCTGCCTGCGGCGTCCCAGTTTGGGAAGAAAAATCTTTTTTTTACCACCCCGGGTTCCCACTTTGAGAACCTAGGATGCTAGTGGTCTTCCTCCATTGAAAAGGACTTTATGGTTAAGTTGCGCTACTAAAAACCTATGAAATTCAGTAAAAAAACTTGGTTAAAGGGACGTTATGGTTAAGTTGCGCTACTAAAAACCTATGAAATTCAGTGAAAAATCTTTGTTAAAGGGACGTTATGGTTCCAAGTAAAACTGAAATACCCTTGAAATTCGCCAGTTATGGTAAGCTAAGCAACCATGACTCGCGCCACCACTGTGCACTGCTAAGACTAAAACCCATGACATCAAAGATGACATCACAAATGTCATTGATATATATATAGTTCCTTATGGATTAACTATGTTAGTAGCAGTGAAGCATGTGCAAGCTAAACATATGAACACTTTGCATCTTGCGGTTTCTGCTTTGGCAAAGGATGTGAAAAAATAAAGATATGTATGTGTGTCTTTCCCCTACCTACGTGGGTCATAAGCATGTGCTTTGTGCCTATATGCAATACACTAGTTCATGAGTGTATAACTTCCCGAATGGACAACTATGTACTTCATGTATAAGTGCAGCCATGGCGTGATGTCAGAGATGACGTAATTGATTTCTGCTTTTACAGTTAGTCAACTTGCCCAATTGATGTCAATTATTTCATGTCATCCAAATCTGAGATTGGGTATGGTCTGAATGGCTGTCTGAGAGAGTAATGCTTCTCACACCTGTGATACTTCGATGATTGTGGTGATGGGCCTAAGAGTGAGGCAGATCTGTTGTTTCTCTACCTTTGTGTTGAGAGTGTGTGGGGTATGAAGGTCAAATCTGGCCACCCATCTAAAATCCCCCCTCTGGTCGACCTTTCGACCACACTACCTGCACCAGTCACTCTGTTCACCGGCAATTATGGGAGCCAAACCTTTGTTATCCCTACAAGAAGTCCTTTGTAGTTTGCATGATCATCCAGGCTCCATGTCACATAACTGCTGTTTCCATCAGGTTTGCACCAAATCAATTTTCACCAATAATCACAGGTGTTGTATGGGTACTGAAACATGATTCCTGTGGGGACAGAGAACACTGTGTCAGTTGTGATTTAAGTGCCTTCCATATTTTTGTTTCCTCATCTTCTTCAGTCTCTACGTCTATCAGTACTTTCAACCCTAAAGTCTTTTTATTTCTTTTTCTACAGTGCAATATGGTTATCCTGATGTCAGCAACACTAATATCAAAGCTACTGGAAGTACTTCCAGTCCATTGCCCATCTATGTTAGTATCCAAGACAGTCAACATTCGTCCTTTCCTACTACAGTTTTTGTTTCTGCCTCCATTTTCATATATATGGCCTTTGGCAGCATCCCATTGCCTTCATCATTAGCAAGAAAGAATGTACAGCAAGAAGACCCGACCTTGGTGCAAACGCCTCCCTCCATGGCTGGGAGGAGATCTAGAACATATCTTTTATGGAGGTCCATTAGCCTAACTGCTCTCAGCTCTTCCTTGACGGCATTGCACCCCTTGACGGTTGAGTTTATTGTCTGCATCAGCTCCGAACACGTAATCTGGAGCCATTTGGCATTTGTGCTTGCTTGTACTGCTTGAACGATAGATGCAAAGAACATCTCAGTTCTGATGAACAGCCTGTGCCCTGATGGTATTGCAGCCAATGCCTTATCCATATCCGATGAGGCAAAGTTCCCTCTTTTCACTCTGGTCAATCCTACAGATATCTTCTTTCTGTTACTTGTATCCATTTATAGAACCCTCTATCTGTGTCTTTCCTAGGCACTACCAATGCTGGGGTGTTCAGAAGTACAAGTGAACATATTCCTCCCCAGTTTGGTGGCAGCTGCAAGTATGCCTTTGAACCGCATGCCCAACAGTGGTCCATGAGCACAGCTGTTCCAACCGTCATGCCTGGTATCTTCGAAATCTGCTTACATCCTTGATTTTCCCCACCCTCTACTTCCCCATTATTCTGGAAAAGTAAATCTGCTCCCTTGAGTGATACGATGGGCATAGGCCCTGATTCATTTTCTACCCATGTGAGCACTTTGGTACTCCCTTCCTATTCCGTGAGGCACTTATCATTTTATTGCTTTACTGCTTCCACTGGAACCATTAGGAGAGCATGTGCTTTGCTCCCAAACACCCCTTCTTTCCATCCGTCTGTTGTGTATACTTGTCCATACAGCAGTATATGTGATCTTTTCCAGAATCCTGACATTCGTCCTATTTCTCTGGGTCCTGTCTTGGGACACTGAAACTCCTTCTGTTTCACTGTCTGTACTTCTCCCGTACACTGTCCCCCGGAGAAATATTCTATACTTTTATCTGAATTCCAGTAATTGTCCAACATTTCCTGAGTCTTTATGTCATTATTTTCGTACAGGAACATCATGTTGGACATCCACGTTAGTGTGACACGCTTCCTTTGAAATCACCCTCTTGTGGTGCAGAGCGATAAATGCATGAGGCATTGTGCTCTTGTCGTTGGAATTTCAGTTGTCACAAACGTTTTGGATGCACTCATGGCATAGGGGATGAGAGAGCAGACATAACAGCTCTCTTTGGTCATTTGTTTCCACACTTTGGCCATGAGGCTATACCACAGGTTCCATAATATGGGCCAAATCAGTTACATAGGAATTTACATCGATAAAATCTACTTCTGCACTGCACCTTACTCTCCTTATTTCCATAGCAGTGCGTATTGCCAGCCCAGATATGGCTTCCATAATAGCATGGATCAGGATTACGTTAGTGAGGGTCAATGCTTGTGCTTGGGAAAACAACAATCTTCGTAGAACATGGAGTGTAAAGATGTAGATGCAGCAGAAAGCATGGGACACTATCACAATGTTACAAATTACATGTCCCATGTTGACATTCTTGAGCGTTTCTTTGTGTTGGTCCAAAGGTCTGTGAAACTCACCTGAAAGGCCTCAAAAATGCATTAATACCAGGTTAGTGTATGTTAGATTAAGCTCTACGCCTATAGTATTGGGCTGAGTGCTGCAAAGAGCAATTGCTCCCACACTATAAGGATTCTTCAATCACTAAGCAGAGTAACAAGGGTGTGAACAAGGACCAGCTTCAATCGATCGGGAGTACGAGCATACAACCAGTATCATGTAGCGGTAGCCCTGGAACACTTTTATCATATCGACTTAGTCGATATGGAGATGTTGGAAAGGCCTGATTGGGTGGTGTACGGCTCCTCTCCCGAAACGTAAAGTATGTCCTCCAGTAACATTTTTACAGGTAACACAGTTTTCCATTAACACGGCTATGCGCTTTGCCATATTCGCACAGAACCAATCTTTCCCAATGTGAGCAGCAAGTACCTCTTTACCCAATGTGAGTAGGATAATGCAGTTGCTTGAGTGCAATCTTGAATAATGGTGTTGGGAGTACTAGCTTGCCTGTGCTTTCCTGTTGCCACATTGCACCTATAGGGGTTATTGAACATCTCCTTCTCACCCATAATTCTTTCTCTTCTGCCCAAGCTCTTCCCTGAAACTCCATTATCTGTGTGGCTGGTAATGTATAATATCCTTCCTTTAGAATCATATTGCGCACATGGATATGTATGTTTTATGGGGTATCACGGTCTCTTATTCCTGAAAAATATGCTGTGCGCTTGACATCTGTGTCTGCTGCTTCATTCCCCTGGGAGACTGCATCCTCCCCCTTGTGTGGGCGCGGCACTTTATGACCGCTATTGCTGCTGGGAGATGAAGCACGTCTATGATCCTATGCAATAGAAACGCATGCTGCACTGCTGTGCTGTCAGCCGTTCCTCTGCCATTGTGACAGCGTGGGTGTATTGGAGATGGCACATAGGCCAAATCTGAATACACTGTAATTTCCTGGTCTCTGCGCGCTTCTAATGCCACTATGAGAGCCACTAATTCTACAGTTTGAGCTGAAAAATGTGAAGGAAATCTCTTGTTTGCTATTACTTCTGCAGTACCATCTGCTTTTAGTTTCATCACTGTCATCCTTATATGTCTTTCCCCTGCTGTCTGGTCTAATGTTGATGACCACCAATTTAAACTACTTCTTCCTCCTCAAGTGACTTCTCCTCCACTTTGGGATGGTCATCATACTGTTCCATGTACGTAGTACAGTCGTGCACATGGTATCTTCCTCTACTTGTTCAGCTAGAAACGTTGCTGGGTTGACAGTTCTGCACCTCACTACTTTGATTGCTAGATTTGAGATAACCTCATATCCAGAAGCTCTATGTGTGGTCAATGTACTCTTGGGTCTTTTGGGTATTGCAAAGAGGGCGTGCTCCACGCAAAGTGTGTTACTACACCCCATAGTAATGCTCACTGACTTCTCTACTGAGAATGTGGCAGCAACCAGAGCTTGTTAGTGGGTCTAAACATCCACTATAATAAGCCTATTGCTTGTGCCCTATGGTAGTCTTCTGTGTGTTCAAGGGGAAGATCAAGACGAGCAAGACAAAAAAGACAGGGAACGAGGGAAGGGATTGAAAGAAGACGAGGCTAAAAGAAATAGTAGACAAAGACGTGGACAAATGTATCAGGAAGAACAGTTAAGAAAGGAAGAAAGAACAGAAGAGCAAAGAAAATATGACAATAGGCAGAGAGCAATCAAAGAACGAGACAGGCTAGAGAAGAGAGAGAATAAGAGGAAGAACAGAAATTACGAGATAAAAGAATAGAAAGAGAAAGAGATGACAAGATGCATAGGGCAAATGAAAGAAGGTAAGCAAAAAGACAGGAAGAGGAAAGGATTAGGGAGGAAGCGAAGTAACGAAGAGAATTTTGTTTAGGAAATGGAATGAAAGAGAAGGCAGAGGACACGCGACATTGATAATATTGAAAGCAAATATATGGAACCAAATCCAGTAGTGGCATTGGAGGACATAGATGAGTTCTTCCTGTCACAAGAACCTATACCAGGACCCTCTATAGTAAATCGAGAGGAGAATTTTGAGATAGGAAATATTGAGGACAGAATCAAAAAGGCTTATCAAGAGATGAGGGCAAAAGGTGAATCGAGAAATAAAGGGAAAGACGATCGATTTGAAAGTACCCAATCACGAGGCAAGTAGGGAGGTCTGTTTTGCCTCAAGCATAGAGCCCTGACTTTGGACAGCCTAACTTTAAACAGAGACGAGAAGCAGGACAGTCATACAAGTGGGGGACAGGATATGTCAAACAAAGAAAGGGAAACCTTTCATGGGGAGGCCAGAGCTAGTGTGTGTGGTCCCGAGTGATGTTTTCAGACAGACAAGGAAGTGAGATGGTCAGACTTTGACCTGCCTAGAGAAAGGACACCAGAGTCTGTGACGCTCCCAGAGTGAGCTAAAAGGCAACTTCTTAGTGAGAGGGGGTAATTGCCACTATATATGAACAGGCTGAGGTCATTACCAGGAAGAAAGCAATCAGGAACCATTGTCCCTGCTAAGAACAGGCAGACGATGGAAGATGATTGTGATTTTGGTATTTCACAGTTTCCCTTGTTAGAAAAAGGAGGCCCGACCATAGTATATCCCAATGCCCCAGTTGGATAAGGATAATCTAAGGTGTAAGCTTCCGAGTTTCACTGGGAAATGGATCATTACATTAGAGAAAATGACAGGAGGAAACACGTTAGGTATAGGGGACATTAAGGGCCTTCTAGCAGCTATTCTTGTGGAAAGGGCTGACAACATTTGGATGAGAGCAGGATATGCAAGTGTCACAGCACAGAACACAGCGCATGATGCAGCGCATTTTAATAATTGTAGAGCAGCAGTCTGGAAAGCGCTTAGAGTACAATATCCTGATAAGTCAGATATGGGCGCAATTATAGCATGTAAGATGCAGGAAGGCGAGGATCCGCTTGCTTACATTCTGAATTTTCAAGAGCCGTGGGGAAAATCGATTGCCAAACCAGGTACAGAGACAGCTCAAGAAGCTGGTGGGCATAGAGGCAAAGCCATGGCCAGAAATACAGCTGACCATTGTGCGCCATTGCTGATTGTTACAGGAGAAAAATCAAATGAGAGAGGATGCTAGGAAGATCGAGGAAGCTAAGTCAGTTCAGAAGAAGCTGTCAAAGTATGCTATTGAAGAGGCAATGCTGACTAGTTGAGAAGGGCCAGGATCACTGCAGGCAACAGGTATGCCGCAGGTAAATATCCAACGGTAGTCAGATCAAGGAGGGAAATGATTTATGCCAAGAGGCAGACAAGGCTTCTGCAGAAGAGGAGGCTTTCAGAATAATCAGGGATACTTTCAGAATAACCAAGGTGGTTTTCAGAATATGAAAAATTATTATCAGGGCAAGCAGGGAGGGCAAGTTAGTAGATTCCCTTCTGTGTTTTGGACATGTGGAATGACAGGACACATTATGCGAACATGTGGGAGCCAAGGGTCTGTGCAGAAGGGGCAATTATCAAGAGGGGGGACAGCTTATCCTCCAGCATATGGCTCACAAAGTAGGGACGGGTTTGCCCAAAATCAGACAGTGTATTAAGCACAAGTGCCACAAACACAGCAGGCTTTGCAACCACAGCAAGCACTATTGAATCAGCTGCAAGGGCAGTCACAGCACGTACCAATACAATTACAGCAGAGCGCAAACACAGGACAGCTATATGCTCCTAGAGTAGAGGATGTCACTGTCGTGGGAGGGAATCATTTTACAGGTACAGGAATAAGTATGTACCCACAAAAGGACAGCTCACAGGGTGACTTGATGTGTTCAGTACTATCTGGGACGCCCAATCCACAAACGCAACCGAGGGTTGATGTTACCATAGGAGGCAAATCCTTTTCTTTTCTAGTAGACACAGTGGCAGCACGCTCATGTATATGAGAGGGAACATTTTCATTATGGGGAAATGCCATGAATGCTTCTATGGAGCTACAAGTAGAGTTGCTTTTTTTGAGATATTGCCAGTCTCTATAGGAGAATGTGATATTTATGTCTCGTTGTGTTCAAGGCAGACACCAGTTAATATACTGGGCAGTGATTTAATGACTAAGTTAAATATGACAATGTCTTTCACTGATGAAGGCATAGTGTGTTCAATGCCAGGAATACATTATTTAAATGTGGGTGAAATCATGGCATTTGCTGGGCAAATAGCTCTGTGGGGAACGTTGTTAGAGCCCAAAGTCTTTCACTATGGGATACACATTTTGTTAATGTGGCTACCCAGTTTAGTGGGCAAGATCATGAGAATACCTGATGAATTTTTGTTCAGGCGGTAGATACCCATGGACGAAGAGGGGGATGTGTTTTTCCCTTGTAATTACAGGCAGCCATAGTGCTAGGGGAATTGGCCATGCTCGAAAGTTGTCATAAGGGCATGCCATGGAGTACAGTGATTGCTATTGGGGAAGGGTGTAGATTGACTGATGTCACTGATGAGGATATGTTTGGAGAAGACCCGTCAGATGACAAAGTAGTGTTCAAAATGAACATTAAATATTGATCAGGACAGAAAGACAAGAGGTTCCACAGAAAATGTTGATAGTGCGGAAGCGTCCGGCAAAAGTGCCAATTCCTTTATGGACTACAGGCCCCTATGACGTAGGCCTGTTAAAAGGGGAGGGAGAAGTTAAGATTCAGCTCAAGCCAGGAGCAATTTTACCTCCAGCAAGGCAGTATCTCATGCCTCGAGAAGCAGAAAAGGGTATTTTCAAGAACATAGCCATGATGGATCAAGTGACGTTAGAGTCACCATGCAATACTGCAATGTAGCCTATCAAAAAATCAAAAGGGGGTCATGGAGTTTAATTCAGGACATGAGGCTGATTAACCAAGTTGTAGAGGCAGAGTTTCCTCTTGTTCTGAATCCGGTGATGATACTAAGTAGTATCCCTGTTGAGGCGCAATATTTCACGGGGATTGACTTGAAAAATGTGTTTTTCTCAATCCTGTTGCATAAAGATTTCCAAGATCTTACGTATTTTATGTTTTGTCAGACTAAGCTGAAATGTAAACGTTTGCCCCAGGGGTACTGTGAGTCACCATAGATTTTCAATAGGGTCCTGCAGATGGACCTAAGCAATATTGATTTGCCAATTGTTGTGCTGCAATACGTAGATGATATGTTGGTCTGCAGCACATCAGAAGAAGAGTGCAGCCGTAAATTGATTCAGCTAATGATTATTTTAGCAGAGGAAGGATATAAGCTGGACAAAGAGAAAATGCAATATTGCCAAGAAGAGGTATTGTAGATAGGACAGTTAATCTCACATGAAGGAAAGAAAGTTACACATGAAAGAGATGCAGCAATTTTGAAAACATCAAAACCATAGACAATAAAGCAAATGCAACAGTTTTTAGGACTATGCAATTATGTTAGTGCATGGGTATTTGATTATAGTTCATACTCTTGTTGCTGGCCCTGAAAAAGGCACAGAGGAATCAAGAAAAAAGGGAATGGACTTAGGAAATGGTAGAGGTGTTTGATGAATGAAAAAAGGCAATTTGCACAGCTCCAGTTTTAGGGATTCCCATCATTCTGAGGAGTTATTTTTGTTCTCACACACAAATTGAACAGTAATGACAGCAGTACTCACACAGAGAACTACATTGGAGTACAAACCCTTAGCATATTACAGTTGGATTCTGGACCCAGATATGAGGGGTCACTTCCCTTGTGAACAATCGTTGGTAGCAGCCGCATTCGCTATTGAGAAGTCTGCCAGCATAGTGATGGGGTTTTCCATGAACTTATTTGTTGAGCATGTTTTGTTTGCTGTTTTGGAGAAACCCCAGGGTACACTGATGTCTCAAAGAGCTTCCACTTATGAGGTGGTTATATCGAATCCAGCGATTAAAATAGTCAGGTGTAAAATCGTGAACCCTTCCACGTTTGCAGCTGAACCACTGGCAGAGGATGAAAAAGTGCATGTTTGCTCAAATTATGTGGAGTTCTATGACGAGATCCGGAGAGTGAAGGAAAATGCTCTAGCAGCTGGGGAGATTCTATTTATTGATGGTTCTTCAAAGATCGATCAAACTGATGGAGAAAGGCATCCAGGCTCAGCTGTAGTAAGACACAGAGCCAATGGGGAATTTGAGGTAATAGGAAGTGCAGGACTACCGTCTCATTATTCAGCACAGGCTGCAGAATTGGTGGTGCTTATTGTTGCGCTTGAGAATCACGCAGACCAGGAAGTAACAGTGTACAGTTACTCCGCCTACGTGACATCAAATGTGCACGCAGGGCTAGCACGTTGGAAAAGGAGGGGCTACCTCAGAGTGAACGGCAGTCCAGTGCAACACGCTGCATTATTGGATATGCTTATTAAAGCACTACAACTCCCAGTAGCCATTGCAATAGTTAAGTGTGTAGCTCACACTAAGAGAACATACTTTATTTCATGTGGAAACCAAGCCACAGAAGAAGAGGCCAAACGATTTGCACATTCTTTTGATATTTTTAATTATGATACGCCTGATGTGAAAGAGAAAATGGTTGTGATGATGGTTGTGAGTGAAAGCTTTAATCACTTAGCACAAGCACAGTTAATAGAAGTTCAAGGTGGAGCTCCACAGGAAGAGAAAGACCTATGGACACAGAAGGGGTGTTCTCTATCCCTTTGCAATGCATTGTGGTGGGAAGACAGCACTGGTAAACAGGTGATGCCTGAAGCCTTATTAAGGGTGGCGTTAGAACAGCTACACTACCCTGCACATGTCACTAGAGAGAGCCTCGCAGCAACCATTGCAGAGGACTGGATTGTACCAAACCTGTTAGAACATGTTACTTTTTTTGTAGGAAATTACATTGTATGCCATATGTTTACTGCTGGGCACACTCTGCGAATAGTGCAAAGAGTAATTCCTCGACCAAATGGTCCTTTTCTGCATTTACATATTGACTATGTTGATAGGCTACAGGTTGGTAATGGATTTAGTTATATGATAGTGGTAGTGTGCAACTTCTCAAGGTGGATTGAGGCTGGTCCATGCATACACCCTGATCCCACTTGTGCTGCGCAGTTCTTAGTCTGAGATGAATTTCCTCGATGGGATGTTGAGATCAGATAATGGCCCCCGTTTTGTGAATGATGTATTTGAGCAAACTAGCATATTGCTTGGTATTAAACACAGGTTTTCTTCTGATTATCACCCACAGTGAACGGTGTATGTGAGAGACTCAACAGTCTGCTCAAAGAGAGAATAGCTAAGTTGAAATTGACCCTGAAAAAGGGGTGGCTACATTGCCTACCCCTTGCATCATATGTATTGAGGAATCTGCCCAGCTCTGACCACCACCTCACACCCCACAAATGAGTCACAGGGAGGCGAATGAGAACGCCTCCCACTCTTCCATCGAGGACTAGGAGTGATGCCCAGACAACTGCAGAATTGTTAGGAGATGAGTTACGTGTTTACATAACATGTATGACAGCAAGTATGTCTGTTATTTCAGATCAAGTCAATCGGACGGGGTGTGGGTCTCAGAAAACAGATGAAGACCATACAGCAACCGGACAGAAATAACTATGTTTACCAAAACTGTTTGATGGAGATAAGATGTTAATCAGCAATTTCACACGAAAGTGGCAGAAGCCTTGTTTCAGTGGCCCTTATGTTGTGGAGGATATTACCCATAGCCTCCCAGCACCTTCATCATTTTCAAGACCTCCCATCCTCCTAATGCTCTTCACTGTCTAACTTCTCTCAAATCTCCTCTACCGAACTTCTGATGAACCTTCCCTCTGCCAATCCATGATGCGCTCCAGTTGATTACAATCCACCACCAAACTATCAATGAATAGTCACCTCAAACCACTTCTCAACCCTATTGAACCACTTCTTCTCAACTAGCATCTTGCCACCCTGCTTAAAACATCCACTTCCATACTGCTACTAAAATACTTACTGCCAAACCTTAATATCCCCGATACTATAAGCTTGTTTCTCTCTTACCAAGAAGGAGAAAATAGGGATGTGAAACTCAGAAAAGCAGAACGAAAGTGGATTTTTAGGCTAAACACAGTCAACCATGGATTAACACAAGTACTGAATGGGGTATATTTATGCATGATACATCATTCTGTTGTCTGTTCTGTCGTTTTTTGTTGTGATTCTCCAGTGATGACAGCATCAGTAATAAAACAGCACTACACAGACATATTTCACACCTAAAATGGCCGCCATCATAGATTCCAAGCCTTGTTTTTATTCCTAGACTTGGTTGTGTCACATAAATATAGAAGCCTGAAGCTCACATTCGGTACTCTGTAATTTGGAGTACAGGCGGCACCTGAGTGAACAAATGAACTTCAGTGCATTTGGTTGTCACGACCCTCGCCCAAAACCCCCTCTGGCAAACCCATTGGCCAGGTGGAGTCAGGACTCGGGCCTCTAGAGCCAGGCATCCTTTTCCAAAGCCCTCTTGGGGCCACTCCTGGTGCCTATGGCGCCAGGCTCATACACCATTAGAAACATGTGCTTGGGAACTACTTATTGTGTTGCCAGCCAACATGGAGGCATCCATATAGCTTGGTTCCCAGGAACCAAGCTATGCGGTCTAGTGTTTTGGGTGTGGTAGCCGAGGACTACTTTACCTGGACTATTTTGTTGGGGCTATTTAAACCACACCAGAGCAAGACAACATGCTTCGCGTTACTTTGCAGCTTGCAGCGTGACGCTCACCGTGTCCAGCTATTCCCGCGAACCTCGGAGAAGCAGAACCTGCAAGGAGACAAAAGGTACATCATTAGCAGCAGCATCTTACCTGCAGTCTTCATCTTTAACCACTCGCAGCTTCTGAGAACAGCTTCCTTGAATCAGCACGCCTCCCGGACAGTACCACCTGAAAGAGGAAGATAGAGGCAACATTAAAGAAAGCAGAAGAGACATTTGTAAATTACGAACTGCTCAAAAGACTTACCTGGCTGATCGCCTCACGGCTGGCACCATTCTGGACATTCTACTTGCGCTGAAGAACACCGCGACCTACAAGGTAGGAAAACAAAGGTTAGCAAAGGCAAGACTTCGCAGCGCTGCGCATAGCGCTTACTTACTGCATCATAGCGCTCTTAATGCGCCATCATTTACCAGCGGGGCTCAACCAAGCCAGTTTGCCGCGCTGAAGCTCTGCATACCTAAGGGAGGAAAAAAAGACATTCTAAACAAAGAAAGGCATGGAGGATAGCAACAAAACTAAAGAACAGCAATAAGACCTACCTGAACAATATCAAACGGGCCGGTGTCAGTGAAGTAACTGGACCGCACACGCCCAAGAAAGACAACGCGCCCCTGCAAAGAAGGCAGGATGGAGAGCACGCCTAATTCTACCACCAGGTCAGGAGAGGGCCCATAGGGGCTGAAATCATACGGGGTGGAGGGAGGATACTTACACCGGTCGGTCAGTCTTGAACACAGTCCTCCTGTATTTTCAGGCAGAACCTTCCCCGCAGACCACATCTGGGCAGAGTTGAGAAGCCTACCAGCGAGTAATCCGGCTGGGTGACGTCCCTGTGGATACCAGGTGAGCGTAACAGAACGCAAAGCCTACCATAACAAATCCACCTGGGCGCCATGGAGACATCAGAAATGCACCAATTGGCCCAATTACTAGGAGAGCTTCATGCTGAGGTTCATTCTGCCCGACAAGAGACTAATGCCCTCCGGAGAGACCTAATAGTGACCAAAGAACGCACTGAAGAGATTAGCAGGCAATACTTGCAATCACAGGCAGGACAAACGACTCTACCTGGAAGCAATCCAACGATGCAAAATCCCGCCATATCATCCACTCCGGTGCAGATCATGTTACCTGGAACAGTTCCCTTGGCACCACCAGAAAGGTTCTCAGGCGACCCACGGAAGTATGCAGCATTCATCAATCAGTGTCGCCTTCATTTTCTTTGTAGGCCTGGAGCATTTCCAAACGACCAAGCTCGGGTAGCTTTTGTATTATCATACCTGAGTGGTAGCGCAGCAGATTGGTCGGTGCCGTTGGTAACCCATGACAATACTCTATTACATGACTTTGGGGGGTTCCAGAGAGAAATGGAAAAACATTTTGCTCGCCATACCCAGGAACAAGCAGTAGACAATGAACTTTTGTCCCTCCGACAGGGGAATCAGGACTTGTTAACGTACATTGCTACCTTCAACAGACTGGTTGCCGAAGCTAGGTGGCCAGAAAACAAAAGAACCACGTTATTCCATCAAGGCTTACAAGGCGAATTAAAGGACGTCTTAACCCAGGTGGTTGATCCACCCAGAGATTGTGCCGAATTCATAAATCTGGTCGTGCAGTTAGACCACCGGTTGCAGGATCGAAAAGCAGACCGGTCTAAAACGGACCCTCGGACCGTATATGTTTGACCAAGGGAAAACACACCCCGTGTACCTGAAAATGCTCTAGAACCTATGCAGATTGGAGGGATACGGCCTCCATTAACAAAACAAGCGCGGGACAAAAGAAGACAACAACAACTTTGTTTGTATTGTGGGAAACCAGGACATTTCTTGAAGGACTGTCTAGTAAAACCCCCAAGAAGAATAGTCGGGGCCACAGAGAAGGATGAAGCTAAGGAATCGGAAAACTACCAAGCTCGACAAACGTAGAGGTCAGTTTGTCGAGTGAGAAGAAAGAGTTGCTGAGCTCGCACTTTGCAATACCAGTGATCTTAATTAATCACCAACAGTCGTCAAGAATGCATGCCGTTGAAGCATACATCGATAGCGGAGCAGTTGGAAATTATATTGATCAAGAACTGGCAGCAGAGATGGGGCTTCCTTTGTGTTCTAAGCCAACTATGGACAAGGTAACCACCGTGGATGGGACAGAAATCGCTTCCGGACCAATAACCCACTGTACAGCCAGGGTAACCTTGCTGTGCCAGGACGGACATCGGGAGTCTATTTCATTTGATCTCATCAGAGCACCTCAGTTTAGGCTAATACTAGGGATGCCATGTTTGGTTGCTCACAACCCTTTGATAGACTGGCGGGCATGAAAATTAACCTTCCCTAGTGACTGCTCCCCTGCCTGCTATTACCAAGAGGAGAAACCCGACGTCTGTATCTCCATGACTCCCGGAGCGACAGTATCAACCCTGGGAGCAACTAATACCTTGTCAAGTGAATACCATGATTTCCAGGATGTTTTCCGAAAGGATCAAGCCAATACATTGCCGCCGCACAGGCCCTATGACTGTCAGATCGACCTTGTTCCTGGTGCACAAATCCCTTGCGGCCAGATCTACGCTATCACAGAACCAGAAATCCTTCATTTGAAATCCTATTTAGACCAGTATCTTGCAAGCGGATTTATCCGTCCTTCGAAGTCCCCCGCAGCCAGTCCTTTGTTCTTCGTACCGAAAAAGGAAAGAGACTTGAGAACCTGTATTGACTATCGCGCATTGAACCAGATCACCATGAAGAACCACTACCCCTTGCCACTTATCCCTGAGATGCTAGACGAAGTTAAAGATGCCCAGATTTATACCAAATTGGACCTTCGAAGAGCGCACCACCTGGTCTGAGTCAGAAAAGGAGATGAATGGAAAACTGCCTTCTGTACTAAGTACGGCTTGTTTGAATATCAAGTCATGCCCTTTGGGTCATGCAACGCTCGTGCGACATTCCAATATTTCATGAATGACGTCTTAAGGGAGTTAATTGATGTGTGCGCCTTAGTGTACATAGATGACATCCTAGTATGCTCAGGCTCGAAACAAGATCATGTCAGGCACGTTCGTTCAGTCCTCACCAAGCTCCGTCAACATTGCTTGTTTGCAAAGCTTGAAAAATACTTTTTTCACGTCACCGAAGTAGAGTTTCTTGGTTTTATCCTTACTCCAGGAGGCATCAGAATGGATGAGCACAAGGTAGATGCCATTCTGGAATGGCCTTCACCGACGTCTCTGAAAGGGGTACAAAGCATGCTGGGCTTTGCAAACTTCTACCGCCGTTCCATCCCAGACTTCTCTCAGGTTGTGCACCCAATCACAGTACTATTACGAAAAAACAATAAAAAGTTTGCTTGGACTGAAGAAGCAGAAGAAGGTTTTCAGGAACTTAAACAAAGATTTACCTCAGCTCCAATCCTACGACATCCTCATCCAGACCTCCTTATGTCGTTGAAACTGATGCGTCCAGTCTCGCAATGGGGGCTGTCCTTTCACAGACAGACCCGGAAACCGGCCAACTACATCCTGTGGCCTTTTGGTCAAAAAAGTTCTCACCTCCAGAGATTAACTATGCCATCACGGACAAAGAACTCCTGGCTATCAAATCCGCCTTTAAAGCCTGGAGGCACTACCTTATAGGGGCCAGACACACCATTACAGTCATCACAGTCCACCGAAAACTGCAATATCTCAAAACAGCCAAGGCCCAGTCCTTGCACCAATTACGGTGGGCCCTTTTCTTTGCCGAATATGATTATGTAATCACATTTCAACCAGGAGTCAGGAACGGAAAGGCAGATGCCTTATCTTGCATGGGCAAAGATGAAATGGTATATACAACTCCAGACCCAGTACCAATTATACCTGAAGACAAACTCTTGGGTATCACAACAGCCTTAACACAAGCAGAACTACGAAAAAAATTCCAACAGACAATGAATCCGGATGCCTTCCTCGCATGGCAAACTCAAGGAGAACAATATACCATCAAGGAACATCTACCCTTTTTTAGGGATCGCCTATATGTACCCAAGAAGGAATTACAACAGCATATTATTTCAAACTATCATGATTCACTGATCGAAGGGCATCCTGGGATCGCCAAAACCCTAGCTAAGGTGAAAAAGAACTTTTGGTGGCCCACCTGGCGTAAGGACATCATTCATTATATTCAGTCCTGCGGTGTCTGGGCACAAAATAAATCACAGAAACAAAAACCATCTGGTCTCCTACAACCATTGGACATTCCTCCAGTTCCATGGCACACTCTTTCCCTTGACTTCATCACTGATCTACCTCCAAGCCAAGGGTTCAACACCATCCTTGTAGTTGTGGACTTATTTTCGAAGTTGGCCCATTTTATTCCTCTCAAAGGCCTCCCAGACGCAGCCACTTTGGCGAAAGTGTTCCTGGAGGGCGTGCTTAAGCTACATTGCTTCCCTTCGGTTATGGTCTCTGATCGAGGCAGCCAGTTTGTTTCAAATTTCTGGAAAAATGTTGTGCAATGGCACAGATTGACGTTCGGCTATCTACCAGTCACCATCCTCAAATGGACGGCCAAACCGAGAGAACCAATCAGACACTCGAGCAATATTTACGGTGCATGCTACACCACAAACAAAGGAATTGGAAAGACTTACTATGGATAGCCAAATATGCACATAACAATTCTTTGTATTCGAGCACAGGACAAATGCCCTTCTATACCCTTTATGGCAGACATCCACATACCTCTGAACTAGACCTTCCAGCGAGCTTGGAAATGCCAGCGGTAAAGACTATACACACAACCATTACCCAAGCTTTCAAAAGGGCAAAGGAACACCTTATTCATGCCAAAGAAAAACAAAAGAGATTCGCCAACCAACACCGGAAAAAGGCCCCTGATTATCAAGTAGGAGACAAAGTTTGGTTAGCTGCTAAATTCGTACCCATCAAGGGAACCCAGACCTTTCATCCCAGATTCTTAGGACCCTATATTATTAAGGCAATTATCAACCCAGTAGCCATGAAACTGGATTTACCTCCTAATCTACAAATCCACCCGGTATTTCATGTGTCCCTCCTGAAACCAATGCAACCCGTCACACAAATTGGGACACCACCTAAGCCCATACTTTCTGACGAGAACCAGAATTCGAAGTCAAAGATATCTTGGACTCTAAGTATTCTAGGACCAAACTATATTATCTCGTCGATTGGAAAGGAGTTGGACCACAAGATAGATCCTGGGAGCCCAGTGAGAATATCCACGCACCACGTCTAATCAGGAAATTCCATCGGAACTTCCCAACCAAACCTGGGCCAGACAGAAGGAACACCATGGGAGGGGCTTTAGGGGGGAGTGCTATTACAACCCTCGCCCATTGGCCAGGTGGAGTCAGGACTCGGGCCTCTAGAGCCAGGCATCCTTTTCCAAAGCCCTCTTGGGGCCACTCCTGGCGCCTATGGTGCCAGGCTCATACACCATGAGAAACATGTGCTTGTGAACTACTTAGTGTGTTGCCAGCCAACATGGAGGCATCCACATAGCTTGGTTCCCAGGAACCAAGCTATGCGGTCTAGTGTTTTGGGTGTGGTAGCCTAGGGTCTACTTTACCTGGACTATTTTGTTGGGGCTATTTAAACCACACCCGAGCAAGACAACACGCTATGCGTTACTTTGCAGCTTGCAGCATGACGCTCACCGTGTCCAGCTATTCCCTCGAACCTCGGAGAAGCAGAACCTGCAAGGAGAAAAAAGGAACATCATTAGCAGCAGCATCTTACCTGCAGTCTTCATCTTTAACCACTCGCAGCTTCTGAGAACAGCTTCCTTGAATCAGCACGCCTCCCGGACAGTACGACCTGAAAGAGGAAGATAGAGGCAACATTAAAGAAAGCAGTAGAGACATTTGTATATTACGAACTGCTCAAAAGACTTACCTGGCTGGTCGCCTCACGACTGCCACCATTCCGGACATTCTACTTGCGATGAAGAACACCGCGACCTACAAGGAAGGAAAACACAGGTTTGCAAAGGCAAGACTTCACAGCGCTCCGCATAGCGCTTACTTACCACATCATAGCGCTCTTAATGCGCCATCATTTACCAGCGGGGCTCAACCAAGCCAGTTTGCCGCGCTGAAGCTCCTCATACCTAAGGGAGGAAAAAGAGACATTCTAAACAAAGAAATGCATGCAGGATAGCAACAAAACTAAAGAACAGCAATAAGACCTACCTGAACAATATCAAACGGGCCAGTGTCAGTGAAGTAACTGGACCACACACACGCCCAAGAAAGACAACGCACCCCTGCAAAGAAGGCAGGACAGAGAGCATGCCTAATTCTACCACCAGGTGAGGAGAGGGCCCAGAGGGGCTGAAATCATGCGGGGGTGGAGGAAGGATACTTACCCCGGTCGGTCAGTCTTGAACAGAGTCCTCCTGTATTTTCAGGCAGAACCTTCCCCGCAGACCACATCTGGGCAGAATTGAGAAGCCTACCAGTGAGTAACCCGGCTGGGTGGCGTCCCTGTGGATACCAGGTGAGTGTAACATTGGCCAGGTGAGGTAAGACCAAGATTTAGAGCAGTAACTGTTGTTTTCTAACAACAACTTATGAGCGATGTATAAGATTTGACAGGTGTGCAGAGTTAAACACTGGGTCCAGTCTCAGACATGGGTGCAGGTCGATACTCCTCCATGGGCTGTCCCATAGCCACCCCATTTTTTAAATAAGGGTAAATCTGGCCAAAATCACAATAGGCAACATCAAATAACAGAATGGAGAATCATTATTCTCCTGTATAAATTAAATGAAAGTAGATAATCAAAGTCTGTTTACATTAGAATCACTCAGTTGTAGTGTTACAGATCGCATGCGTTATTCACACGCATGCAGAAAGAAGTGTCTGCTCTTGTACATGATCTGCCAGTCGAGTGAAACAGTAAAGACTGGGCAGGTCAGTATACATATTCTTTCCCACTTTTTCATACAATTCGTAAACTAAAATGTTGAGAGATTTGTAGCACTCCAAAAAAGACAGTATGAGACAGGTCCTCTGTTTATTGTCTCTTTCAGGGAAATAATTGAACCCTCTTGAACAAACTGCACCGGACCAGGTGGTTCTAATGGCCTTATGTTTTGATGATCCCTACAGCACCTGCCTTAATTTCTAAGGTAGCACACTGTTTCACTTGTTGAAGGGGTAACTGTGTTACCAGTGAATAGAAATTCTCTGGAGAGTGTGGTATCTTTTTGATTTTAAATCGATGTATTGTGTCATTGCATTATATTAAGTGTGACCTATGGGGTTCTCCACAGACTGACCCTGGCTTTCAATCAAGTGTATGTACTGATGATGGATCCTAGAAACCAACTACGTGAGCATGCAGGTTAAAGTGTATCACGAGTAGAGGGCCGAAACACATGTTGACCTCAACAAAACCTGCCAATACTGGAGTTCTGATGTTTCCCACAGATGAAAATACACAGAATAGTAGTGAATGAATCTGTACCTGTAAAATCAAATGTGTGTTGAGCTATAAAAGAAGCCTTGGTACAGCAAGGCTGTAGAACAGAATGTTAATCCATTCTGTGTTGTGTATTGTAGTAGGCCTCGCTTCAGCCTTCTATCCCATTGCTTCCAAGGACATTACACTTAAATTGGAGAAGTCCTATTTCTCTGACTTCTAATTCTCCATTTCATGAGAATCCAATATCTATTAATCCACAACTCTATATGTGGGTGTTCTCAAAGCATCTGTTCTGAGCTCACTACTCTTAGCATTTACATTGCTTTTATTTTAGCTATCACATATTTGCTGACAAATCTTCTTCTCCTTCCAATCCTTCTCTCATTCAATCTCTGAACCAATTCCCTATCGACTATCTATCGACTATCTAATTCTGCTACCTTGCTGACTGCATGTTACTATACTCTGCCACTCAGACTGTCCACTCCTTCTCCTTATGCAACCTATTTGTCCCCTGCTTCCCCTCTGCCTCATACCACTTCTAATAATTGTTGCTACTTGTCCCACTGCAATGGAATGCAATCCCCAGCCAACAAAGCTATGCCATTCTAATTTCACCTGCTAGCTATCAAAAGTGCCCCACTAACTCCTGTGCCATAGTTTCCAGCCTTATTCTGGGTACTTCTAGAGGAGTGACCAATGTGGTCAGGTGCCTCCCTGAGCTAGTAAAGGATGGCCCTGGTCATGCCACATAATCAGGAGGTCATAGATAGAAGTAACCAAAAGAGAGTAGAAGGAGGTTGAGAGAAAGCAGGAGGTTTTATGTGGCAGTCTTTTAAAGGAGGATGTCAATAGGTGGTGGTTGGTGCAAGTCATCTGAAGGAGGTGTTAAGGGAGTTGGCGGCCAGTAAGGCAGTAGTAAGCAAGAGCAGGGAGAAACCAGTGGGCATGCAAAGTAAAGGGAGTGCTGGTGATGAGGTTTGAGAACAGAAGTTGATTAAAAAGGAGGCACAGATGGTAGAGATCCAGACCCTAAGGACGGAAGGGAGGCTATAACCCCTTATTTGTTGGTAAAAGAGCATCTTCAGCTGTTCTTTTGGCTCATCCCAGAGACATGGACATGTCTACAGAACCAGCAGGTAGGAACAGAAGGGGTCATATCCCACCATCAATTGGAAAACATATTTGGTGAAGGAAGCTTTGAGACTAGAGTGCTGGGGAAGTGTACCAAAATCTTGTTAAATTTAGGAGACACTTCAAGCGATGGACTGTCTTAACCCTTCACGGAAGCGTTTTATAATGGAAAATCCCCATTGCAAAACGTTCTGTGAATCAGAACCCGTAATTTTTAAGATTTGTAATGAATACGGAACCTATGTAACTAATGACCAAGGGCTGTTCATGTCAGAATATGTATATTTTGTATCTTATATACCCCATTCATCACCACGTCCCCACTATCTACTTTCAAGATAAATATTGTTAAGGCACTATATTCATGTTCTGATTCCTTCCTGTGTTAATATTTCCTCTGTAAGTCATTTCTGAAGAAGTGAAATCACGTTTCTTCAATACATATACATACAGCAGCCCTGTCTTGTTTTACTGTTTTGACTAATGAACCATAACTACATGGACGACAAGTAACCCACATCCACTTCTTTGGTGTCTGCTTTTTAACAAGAAAATATTATGTTTACAGTGGGCACACTACAAGTTAAGATATTTAAAAAGAATACGATGTTTTTTCAATCACAAAGAAAAGTGTTAAGTTGACTCCCAAGGCCGTTTGCATCAGCTGTGGGGAGACATTTGGATGACACTGAGCAAACAAGATCCCCATATGCTCCTAGGGTTTGTCTCGATATGTGTGCATCACAAGTCAGTATTTCTAATTTAATCTCTCAATTCAAAGACATGTCAATCTTTTTTTCTAACTAGTCTGTTAACCTTTCTGGTATTGTTGCTTTAAAAAAATATAGCTGACTTCTGAACACATGTGAGAGCAAGGACTCAGCACGACGGAGCATTGTGCGTCACAACATTATCTCCCTGTCTATCATCCACACTAACATTGCATATTTGATTTTGCAGTAATTTCGTTGATATATACAATGTGCATTTGCACCACATTTTAAGATGTGCAAGGCAACTGGTTATGCTACATTCCACTTCACCTGCTTCATCTGCTCAGAAAACAGTGTTTAAAAGTGCTGAACAGGTGTACCATGTGCCGTCGTTTTTATCTGTTGGAGCGATTTATAATTTTCCTGAAGGTGTCTAGGTTTTAAAATGGGGCCAACAGTGACTTTCCACCCTTCTGTTTGAGTAGTCAGGGAGTTCATTTCTGAATTGAAGGTCGTGACAAACGATTTGAGGAGTGGGGTTTACTTACAACCTTACCCTGCAGTATGCTATCTCTTTAAGAGCTTCTCTAGTTGTACAGCATGGCTGGAAGACATATGTCAGTAGGCAAGATTATGCCATGTCCTTGAAGTCCTTTCACACTGGCAGAGAAGGACGTTTCATTTACAATTGTGTTAGACAGGCTTACTTCGCTGGGGAAAATGAATTGCTAATTGATAGGGACAGGCAGACATTTTCTGATGTGTAGAGATCTACTTATGTTATCACTTTCCTCAGCTCTGTTGTCAGTTTGCCGCTACCACTAAGCAACCACATTCATTTTCAATGAAACCTCCTTTCCTTTGTGGCTGCTGTTCCTTTCAATTCTGGGTCTCACACAGATAACAGCAGAAAAGGGAGCACTCGAGATAAAACTGGGCCGATCAACTAGGGGTGCTTGAAGTGCCCAAAATGGCGCCCAGCTGGAAAGTTGAGATTTACTCTGTGGTATTCTTTTTGGGTTTTCCAAGGGTCAAATCCTGCTGTAGTCTCAATACGGATTTAAAGCATACTGATCAATCACAACGCTCCAGGCTCTCTGCGGGAGTTTTGTCTAGCCAGTCGGAGGGACTAACATATTCTAATACGATCATCAATAAAGTGTATTACAGGCTATGTGACCCAAATAAGCTTTACATACAATCAGCAATTAAAAACGTTACATTAAAAAAAAAACACAATACATTCACCTGCCGTTACTTGCAAGGGGATGCTTGCTTCTTAACATACATATGAATTCTACGAACATACAGAGTTCTTGAGCAAAAAAATACATATCATTACAATGCAAGGTGCAGGTTCTAAACATTGTTTCCTTCTGTGCCAAGCCAAAACATTTTCACCTAATAAACTAATATAAGGGACAGCGTCATAAAATAGAATATCAGGTCCGAGAGTATTCAAAAGGGCCAGTGTGCTTCTTGTTCACTTTGTGGGTTTTGTTTGGCTTTTGGGTAACTTCTGGACAGTAAGGACAGGCTCACAGATTGATACGTTCTGGAGTGTTTAAGAATGTTTTGGCAAAGCTTTAAGTTGTTAGTAGTGTGTTTTCTGTTTTTCCGATTCATGTTGTCTCTGCTTTTGTCGGTTTGTGTCTATCCTTTCAGTTAATTCTCTAAACTTTTCTTCTCACCCATACTCTCATTTTAAACATAATAAAAAAAACGAAGTTCCTATTGTACTTTCCGTGTTTCAATGTGCACTTTAAAAAAAAAAAAAAGTTTTTCCTCCACCTTTTCGCTCCTTTGTTTGCAAATCTGAGATATATTACTGTGGTGAGCTAATTAATTTTCTCTACAGTTTTTGTGTCCTGGGAACTCTTTCCCATCACGTGGGTCTTGTGTGAATAACTTACATTTTATTTATTTATTTATTTATTTATTGGTATAGTTGTGTATAGTTCATTACAAACTTTTACAACTTTGTGCAATGTTCATAAATAAACTTCATATCAATTTTACAAAGTATAAACATCACTCATTCTTCATAATTACATCTAGTATAAAAATTAATTGACATTCAAATTCAACAATCTTGAAATTACTAAAATGGTATACCTATACCACATAAGAAAAACTTAATAAAGGTTTCAATACATGGCTCAAAGGAACATATGGTTTCCGGATCGACTAATTTATGCACATCTCCTGAAGTATCGTTAGGCAATGATTAGTCCAAGTATTCGTATTTGGTCACATCTTCATTATCCAATTAAGGTCATGCATTATCAACCTCTAAAAATTATGGAGGTAAATGAAAACATCATTCAGTAAGATATCATAATGGACGATGTCAAAGGCAATATCATATTGCAGTTATAATGGAACACATATCATAACTGTTCAACATATTGTGGTTCCATATCTATTGTGCAAAAAGAGATTTACCCAAAAATGTCATCAGTATCCATTAGGACTTCACTCAAATACATTTTATGCAGTGAGATTGTTTCAGCAGCAGACCTTACTTTGAGCATAGCAATGTGCAAAGGTTCTATTGGAGAGTTTAGGCAGAAGTGCCAAAAGTGCATATTAGCTATAAAAGATAGCTGATGAACGTATCAACCATATATATCCACATATAACAAGAACATGCAGTTAAAATATGTTTAGGGGTCTCCAACATTGCCTTGTTGTTACATATTCGACAATAACGTTCATCAGCTGATAGCTGCCACTGAGTGCCATGCATTGCTCTCACTGGTAATTGATTTAACCTCAAAAGAAGGTGAAATGTACGCACCATCGGATTTGGGCAACATATCAGATACATCTGAGGTCAAAGAAAATAATGAACTATTCCTTCAAGATACATGTAACATGATACAATAACTTTAAATGTCTTTGTCACTTATGTTGTGTTTCATACTTTAGCACAATGGGCTCTTTGGGAACCTTAGGACCATTTTTCTTTTGTACATTTGATCTTAGGCACTGTGTCTTTTTTGTGGGTGCAAGTGCCCATGGAGGAGATGGTGAGCTGGACTACTGCAGTTGAGACGGTGCGTGAGGCGGGGTGGAAGTGGAAGGAGAGTGGATGGCAGTTGAGGAATGGGATATAGTGGAAGAGGTTGGACAGGAGGAGCATGAGGAGGAGGATGTGCTGCCAATCCAGAGAAGGTTGTGATAAATGCAGAACCAGTGTAGGAGCCTGCAGGCAGTGGATGAATACCATGAGCTTGAAGTTGCTGGGGAAAAGGTTGTACAGGTGGATGAAGGATAACAGTGAAAGGAGGAGGAGGCAGTGGTGGTGTTGCAGGGGAGACCTGTGGTTAATATGGTCAGGACCAAGAGATATAGCAAATACACTAGCAATACAGACATCGAATGGCCAGAGTAATCTGGTGCTGTTTATTATGTGCACACAGCCAATAGGAAAACAAGGTTAAGTTCACAGAAGAAACTCGGAGGCACCGCTTTCTACCACTTAGCCGGGAAAACCTGCAACAACATCCCAAAAGTAATAAGGAACACTAAAGATCACCTTAAATTCAGAAAATTACTAAAAACCTGGCTCTTCAACACCAGAGACTAAAACCGAAACAACAATAAGACAAATGACTCAACAGAAAAAGACATTGACAAGTCCCTAGAACCTACAGAAGTACTCTGAGCACCTGTAGGCTGATGCTGGTCACAGGGGTCCACCTGCGAGACCGAGGGAGATGGAGGCAACAACTCCAGCCAACCCTTACCATCCCCCACCACCCGTACAGCCACAACTAGATACCACGGGGTTGTGGAATGGACGAGATACCACCAATCACCACACAATCGGAAGTATAGACACTAGCAGGTGCGCTAGTCATGTGGGTGGGGGTGAGGAGCATACAAAGTTATTAAGGGAGCGGGCGGAGGGAACAGCTAAATCCTCAAACGGCCTCGAATGCAAAAACGGGCACGCACCTCCTGAGGCACAGGGTGCACAAGCATCCCGTCGTGTAAGATTACACGAGCCCAACCGATTCAATCCAGGATAGAGATACCAACTAACCAATACCACTAACAATTTCCTTCTCTGCATATACCTCTCAAACTCCAAACCAAACACAACCACAAACCTCCAGCACAGCAAACCGCACAAACTTCACTACACTGCAACAACAAAACAAAAAACACACATAGACTCGCATATCAGCACACGACGACTACCGGCCGCATACACCCCAGGCCCAGACGACGGAACCACCGGGCTGAGGCTGCCAACAGCACATCACTGCAATCTTGCACTTTTCCAGCCTCCACCCACTAACCTACCTCTCCCCCCCTCTTTCAGAGCCGCCAGAGTGCCAGGGGACCACTCCGGTGGTGATAGTGCGCGGTACAAATGACCTTTAACATTAACATTAACATTAACATAAAATCTTGTTCGGTCATCTCAGTCTGTTAGGAGCATTTATAGTAATATTCATGTAACTGATAATATTGTGCTTAGCTACGATATCTATTGCACAACTTGCAAATGCTTAGCAATCATGATAAAACCCTTGGTTCCCATGAGCAGCTATGCAAGCACAGAACATGGTGGCCATACCAGGAATATTGTGGCCTCGATAAGGAAATATTTATGCAAACCCTCAGCTCCCTGTGTGGCTACTCATGCAGGGCATGTGCAGCTAAAAATAATACAGAAACAGAACATGTGTACTGATAGACCATGATTATGGTGCTTTCCCAATTGTGGTTCAGATGATGTTTGCCTGCTCAATTGTCCAAGCTTCAGTTTCTCATGTCAATAACCCAACTACATTTAGAAATGTCACCACCGTAGATGACCATGAACTGTGGAATGATGTAGCAAACAGAATGAATAGCTATGGGTAGAGGTATACATTTGTTTACACATCTCTGTGTACTGTCACATTTTCATTACCTCTATCTTTATTCGAGATAAGGTCATGGATTCCAAATTGTACTGCAGTTAGTCTAACGCAGCAGCAGAACATGTTGCTGTCTTAAAAGGGCAAGCTGAATCTGGGTGCTTGGTTTTTTGCGATGGAAAGATTACAGCTCTTTGTTGCAGCTTGCAGCATTTACAGAGGCTAGTATTTTAGTGACTGTCAGGATCACCTAGAAAAGGATAATTAACTATTCACCTTGGCAAAACTGACCAACACTTATGCAAACTTTGAATTCTTTCTGATCTGAGCACTGCATCAAAGGAAATGCTGTTGAATCTCATTTGGAATTTCACCACAGCTGCAGCTTCTTTAGAGGGGGACCTTGCCTTTGCATAAGTCCACAACATCCTCAAAGAACAACTCACACAAATCTGTGATGATGTGTGGCACCATTTCTGGCCACGAAAGCTCAATGAAAATTCTGGTTTAGCTGCCGAGTATATTCCTGGAGATGAGAAGGTACAGCAGTTGGAAGTGTCAGCTGATTCTGAGTTCATTGCAAGCCAGAAGGCCCATTGGTGGAGTCTCGCCCCTGCCAGTCAAATCGCACTAGGCCATAATCTCTTGGGATTGAGTTGCACACCAAGATATCTGGCAGGTGCAGATTCCCGGACAGCCATCTTTTTTTTCTAGCCAGTGAAAATGGTTTAACTCTGGAAATGAGAATAGGCTTAGGAACAAATTGGCTTTCATGGCCCCTACTCACAACCATCTGTAATGTCTTAGTAAGTTAGAGCATGGTCAAGTAATGCTGTTAGGCGACAGGATCTGTTGGGATGCGTTGGCCACAGGAATATCTATGCAATTAAGTTATTTGAATAAAGCTTAGTTGTATGTAGGTTAGTGGAACACCTTCTGCAGACATACATTTTCCGCTGAGAATGCAAACCACAGTGCACAATGTCTTCTGGCCAATGGAAAGGAAGAGGTAGATAAGCTTTGAATAAGAAATACCATGAGGCTTATTAAACATGACACTGAGGAGGTTTGAATATCTCTTAGAACTCCTACCCCAGGTCCAGGAAACCACTAATGTAATTAAGCAATTACACATTTTATAAACTTTCTTTGTAGAGGAAAAGAACATGTTTCAGGTCACCAACTGATATGCTACTCTTTGCACTTTTGATATTGTATATGTGATCATAGAACGTGTCAATAATAAACTTGCCACACCTATAATGAAAGGCTTAACACTTCTTTCTTTTAGAAGGGCTCATTGTTGGCTGTTGATTTCTTCATATATGATTCTCTGTAAGTATCTATACCACCAGATCTCCACTTAGTGGTGAAGGAAAAGTGTTTTATTTTGATAATCAAAGATCTGACACCATGATGAGCATTGTGGAAGAAAAAAAAACACTTATTAGGGGCAGAAGATATCATGGAAAGAGGGGTGTAGCTGATGGTTTTATTTTAATGTCAAAACTGTACACCACCATAAAGACAACATCTGGTTTCTCCACCCTAGTGTGTATTATTTATGTTTTCACTCCTAACAGGATTTGGCTAGAACACCAATTTGCCCGTTTTGGCCACAGCAAATGTTTGATCATTATGAACCCAACTCTGCATGTGAACGAAACCGGCTGATTGTGAACTTTCTGCCTACTTAACATTAGAGCTAGAACGTTGAACTTAAGCCAGTATCTCAAACCGGCTCAAGAAAACCTGCAAAATAAATCTCTCACCAGCAATGGGAGTAGTCAGGAGGGTGGAGACATTCCTTGCTGAGGTGGATGAGACTGGAAGCGGAATTCAGTCTCCGCTGTACCCAGAAATGGAACATCATGCGGTGTCTTGCATCATGAACACTGACGATGGACTATGGTTAAGACTAAGAGGCTTATTGTTTTAGGCAGGTGGGAATAGCATGCCAGATGGCCTGGTAAGTGTTTATTGAAACTTGAAGGGTCATGTGCCTCAAAGAATATAAAGGTGGTGGCCCAGGTGGGCGCGTGGGATAGTTGGTTGGGCATGGATTAATGGCTAGAATGTTGCCTGTTTGTAAATCCTTTTGATTCATAATCTCCCAAAAATTAAGACTATTCTTTTTGACCTTCCCAGATTGTTGGATAAAATATAAATGGGCGAAAACCTCTTTTTTTTGAAGGCCTGACTCTTGAGGGTGGCTGGTAGCAAAATTATAGGGGGTAGAGTCAAAAGCTTCCCTAGCCTAATGCGTAATGACAACGTTTTTTTTATGTATTGTGATTATGAACAATATATATTAATAGAATGTTACCACTACGAGAATGCTAACTGTGCAGTAATAAGACATTGTTTAGACTGTCACAAAGATACTAACCCACTACTGTGCAGAATACACATGCACGTTTCTATGGTGTTTGCATTGTGGTACGGCACAAAGAAGATGTCAAAATAAATCCTCATTGTTTTCTATGTACCCCACAGTGACCCCTTTTCTTCAGAACTATTAATCAAGGTTTCTTGACCCCCCATTACGCATTAGGCTAGGGAAGATTTTGACTCTACCCCCTATAATTTTGCTTCACAGATTGTTGCCACAACTCAAACCTGTACGGCATCAGCATTGGCCAGTGGCCTCATTCAAAGACTCCATCTGCACAACCAGAGAAGTTAAGGAGTTCTAGGTAAAAACTCCAAGTGGTTTATCAGGGGAAGGATGTCCAGGTCCGTAAATGCTGTACATCCGTAGGCATTCAGGGGAGCAAAGCATTTAATAATAAAAGTTAAGCAACAGAATGATCTGCCAAAGGAATACGAAAATATGGGTTTGGAATTCTAGGTAGGGCACAGAATTATAATACTTGTTTTTGCCTGTGGTTTGCTGTGTTTTTGACAGTTGTTTATTATTTTTATACTGAAATAGATCTAGCAAAATGCTTGGAACAGTAATTAGGTAGTACTAAACCCTGCATGTTTCAGATATATGAGGCTGAACTGGTCTGAATGCATTCAGATTCTGTTTAGATGCAAGGGCGTGAAGGTGGTCTGTCCGTTATCAGTACCTTCTATTCAGCTAGGGAAATCATAAACTAGGAAAAGGGAAAAACAGGATCTGGAGGGATGATAACACCCTGCAAATAAATAGGGAAAGACAGAAGCTTGCAGGTTTTGTGCCCCTATAGCTTTTCAAGACTACTCTGAGTAGTCTCTGCTAGATCCCCCACCCTTCTCATGATCACAAAGGAGTGGCGTCAATGAGCAAGTGATAAGGGGATGACTGAGTATAAGTTGCCTGAAGATAAAAATGTAGGGATAGAAAATGGCAAGTGCAGTCTACATAGACAGAATCCCCTCATAAGGGCTTGCTAGACATAATTTAATGTGACTAAACACACAGACCCAATTTCCCCTAGAAGGAACATTAAAGTTGGACACATTGGGAGTGTTAAGATGATCCTTAGAAGAACAGAAGATAAAAATAAGCCCCAACAATGGAGGCATTTGCAACTTGATTAAAGGAAGTGACAACTAGATGCAGTTACTGCAAGATTGAATGACTGGGGGAGTTTAATGATAGGCTTTGGGGAGAGATAAAATACCTAAGATCCAGGGGTACATCGATGAACCTGTGCCCCCAGATTTTAGAAGTGAAGACAGGCAGGGAACAGGATGATCAGGATAACAGGATTGCAGCAGAGATTATAGACTTCTTCACCACTGTGTGCACAGCAGCAATGGACATTTAGTGGGGGATCCCTGCATAAATATAGAAACATGCTCTGCAATGTGTGTTCAGACCAAATAAACTCATGTCCTGAGCTGGAGATTACTTTCCCTATCGTGTAACCCTTAACTAAACATGTTCATTTTGCAATCCAGTGGCAAGAGGCACTTTAAGAAAATCATATAAGTAAACATACAAATAAAAGAATGGCAGGGTCTGGAAGAAAAAAAGGTGAACCAAACTCTACTGAACTCTAACCCAGGCCAACCTACCGCTGACACTTATGTCAATGCCACATCCAGACAGACTTTTATGGACATCCTCTTCACTATCCCCTTTCCTGATCTATGAACCCCTCATCTGGTTTCCACTATTTCTACTTTCTCCTCCTCACACATTAATGGTGGCACTAGGTGGGAAGTACTCCTTGCATACTTCTCACCGAGTAGGTGCATCATTAATGGCTATCACAATGGCAATATCATGGCCCGAGGTTATCAACTTGCTTGTCTCCTTCTCAACCAGCGCCTGCCTTCTCTCATAAACTTCCTCCCTTTTCCTACTGCCCCTTCTTTCCCTCCCTTCACTTCTTCACCACCACCAATGACAGTGCCACGACTCTGTACACCCCCTTGGAAAACCGTCAAAGGTGGTAACCAGCTTCACTTAGCTACTCTGAATGATTGCGCTGCTGTGAAATATTCCTCTGACATCTGTCTCCTTCTCGATGACCTTCACTTGGATGTGCTCACTTTTCCAGAGACCTGGTTCAATGCCAGCTCTATATCTGTTCTTGACACTCTCCTTCCTGCGGGCTACAAAATACTCTCCAAGCCCAGACCCAACAGAACAGAACTGGAGGTGGAGTGGCCCTGCTTATCCCCGAGTGGGTCCCTGCTTCCAATCATTCCTACTCAATGCTACTCCTCTTTTGAATGTCTCATCTGTAGACTGGGGTCTCCCCTATACCCTCTCTCACCCTCGCCACTATATACAGACACCCTGGCCCTCTTTGTCTCTTAATGGGCTGGCCTTACTTCATCCCTTAAACCCTCTTCCTCCAAACTCCTCCTCCTAGGTGACTTCAACATCCACCTCAAGTCTATTGAATCATCCACCTCTCACTTCTGGGTACTCTGTGACTCCTTCTCTAGCAGTATTCTTCCTTCTGGCCCACCCACTCTGCCAGCAACACTCTTGAAGCCCTCCTCTCTGGTGACATCCCTATCTCTAAACCAATCACCAGCCCCTCTCCTGGTCTGACCACACTCTCCTTTCCTCCTACCTGGAGTCCCTTTGCCCTCTATATGAGCCAACCCCTGCATTGCCAGCCTCCTTTGTCATCATTCGATCAATGAAGCAAGTGTCGGTTGCAGCTATGCCTCTACCTTCATCCTCACTCCCACCCCTACTCCGGACTCTCACTATGACTCGGTCCTTGCTAATCTGCATCTTGCCATCTCAAACACCCTTAACTTCCTTGCCACTTCCATGAGAATCCGTATAAAACCTGCCACCAAGAACAACAGATGGTACAACTCTGATCTAGCATCTCTGAAACACAAGTGTAGAGTTGCTGAACAGAATTGGCAGACCTTGGACTCATCCTCTGACAAACTGGCCTGCCTCCAGCTCCAAAGGCAATATCGCATCTCTCTCCACTTCAAGAAGTGGGCCCAAATCCAAGCATGCATGACTGGAGCCACTAGCAACACTGCTGAACTTTTCAAAATCGGCAAGTACCTTGCCAATCTACTCGCAGTCTCCAACTCTGTACTTCCTTCAAAGGCTTTCTGTACTGCCTTGGCCTCCCGCTTTACAACCAAAACTCAGGGCATCCTGTCCTCACTCTCCTCTATCCTATCTCCTCCCCAATGCCTGCTCCCCTGCCTCCTTTGCCCCCTCCTGTAACCCCCTCACTCTCCTCCCTCCTGCCCATTGCACCTGACAAGGTCTCAAAAGAGGTCCGCTCTATGAAGACCTCCTCCAAACAGGTGCTACCCTGATCCTCAAGAACCATTAAGGACAACATCTCCTCTCATCCCCCACTGTTGCTGACATCTGTAACCACTCCTTCACCACTGGCTCCTCCCCTCAATCTACCAAGCACTCCCTTGTGCACCATCTCTTAGAAAAGCTGTCTGCTGACCACGCCGGCCCATCTAATTATTGCCCTATATCTACTACCCCCTTCCTCTGTAAACTCTTGGAAAAGTTGGTCCTCCCCAACTGACTCTCTACACGGATCTTGTTGGCTGCCTTCATGACCATCAATCTGGATTTTAGGAATCCAGAGGCATGGAAACTGCTGAACACCCATCAATCCATGCTTTCAAATCTCAACTCCAACTCTCCTGTTGTCCTCATTCTCATTGATCTCTCTTCTGCTCTTTACAAGGTCAACCATTCCATCCTCATAAAACGACTCTTTGACACCCTCAACATCACTGACCAGGCACTGGACTGGCTGACCTCTTTCCTCACTAACCACTTTCCCCACTGCTACTGGACACTTTTTTCTCCGCCACCACCCTCTCTACCTGTGCTGTTCCCCAGGGCTCTATCCTATTGCCTTGGCTCTTCATTATCTATCTCGCCCCTGTTGCTCACCACATCTCCTCCTTCTCTTTTCATTTCCAGTTTTATGCCGATGACACACAGCTTTCATTCAAACTTCCCCCTGCCTCCCCTTCTTCCTCTTTTCTCATTCCTGACTGTCTCTCCACCATCGAGGCATGGTGTGCAGTGTACAAGCTCTGTCTCAATGCCAGTAAGATGGATATCCTCCTCAACAGGACCCCTGTGTCATCTTTTCCCCCTACACTATGGCCACCCTTTTTGGGCCCTCTACCCACACCATCTTATGAGGCCAAAAACCTTGGGGTCATCTTCAACTCCGCTCTCTCCTTCCCTCCTCAAATCATGGACCTTACCAAAAAGCCCCACTTTCAGCTCCACCTCCTCAGAGGCATTCTTCCCTTTCACACCTTCCCCCAGAAGCTCAATGTCTCCAGAACTCTGGTCCTCTCTAAGTTGGACTACTGCAACAGCCTTTTTCTCAATCTCACTCTCTCCTCCCATCGCCCCCCTCCAGCTAATCCAGAATATGGTTACATGAATTATCCTTGGCCTGAAGCCCAGGGACTGTATCTCTCCAGCCCTAAAATCTCTCCACTGGCTCCCGGTGGCTGCAAGGGTCAAATTCAATACCCTCTACATCATCCACAAAGACATCTGGGGCCTGGGACCATGCTATCTTCAACTTTCCCTCCCTAAATACTCCCCTGCTAGAGCCCTACGCTCCTCAACTCTCCAACTCTCAGACTGTCAAATGCTTCTCCATGAATAGAGTGGGGGTAGGTCACTCTCCTCCACTGGTGCTTCCCTTTGGAACAGCCTCCCCACTCCTTTCAGATTTGAGGCGGACCTCCGTAGGTTCCAGAAACTGCTCAAAACTCTGCTCTTCTCTAACTCTTTTCGTCTTTTCCTTTCTTGCTAATCACCCATCTGCTGTCTTTACCTGTGGTCGGATCCTAATGAACCTCACAGGATCTCAGGCCCTTCCGCCCAGTCAATACCTGCACCCCTACCCTCACTCCATTGCCCCATGGGCCCCTGCCTGGTTGCCCTACATACCATCCTTAAGAGTTGCCTGTACTAGCACTTACCTTTAGGCTCTCCATCAGGCTCCCCTTAGCACGTCCTTCCCAGGACCTCCTCCAGCAATTGTTCACTCCTCTGCTCCTCCTTTCATCCCCCTCCCCAGCACTTCTCTTCAATGCACTTGCATGGCCGAATGCCACAAGGCCTAGCAGGACCACAACTGTATATATATGACTGTTGTTTTTTTTGCCACAGTTATAATTTCCCCTTTTTCATTCCCATTTAGCCTCATGGCACTTTGAAACACAATTCTGTAGTAAAAAAGCGCCTTACAAATGCTCAATAAAATAAATGGGGTCACTGCTGCTTTCATGGGTTGTGATGAAGCTTCTGTATATAGCTTCTTGAAAACTGTTCTTATTTGATTGTGTTTTGATGATAGAAAATATGGAGGATGTCATAAAGAATGGTTCAAGGGAAAGCAGTGTGCGTTCTAAAATATTTGGGAAACACTCTTCCTGATTCATGGAATTTTTAGCACGGCGCTGGTGCAAAGTCACTTTGCATCGGGCAAAACATTAATGATCAGGCCCTATATATTTGATAAGGATCTAATTAACTAACATTTTCCCATGCAGACACTACATTGAAAACACACCCAAATCAGAAACAAATAACTACGTATATCATGTACTTTTGACAGTTATTTTGTGTTTTTGTAACATTTTGAGGGATACATTTTTCATATTTTAATATTTATGATTACATGTTCAGTTTTTATCTTGGCATTGGTTGGAATAATGTATTACAGAGAAGGATATGATATGATATGATATAATATGGCATATATAACGCGCCTATACACCAGTGTTTCAAGGCGCAACGTGGCGGGGGAGGGGAAACAGAGGGAGGACAGAGACAGCAATCCTATTAGGCCAGGTGACATTCAGATTGCGCAAGTGCAGGGGACGGGGTAAAGGGAAAAGTGCAGGGGGAAAGGGTAGGGGACAGTTTAGTACATAGGCTAACAGTAAGATAAATAAGGACAATAAATAAAAGTGTGGGCACCTGGTGGCAAGTGAAAGGGTAAGTGCAGACATCATGTGTCAAGTGCTTGTAGGACTGGAGGGATACAGAACAGTCCCTGTGTGTAAGGGTTGCCAGAGGGGCAGTGCAGGTGTGCAACTGGCAGGGAGTGGACCTGGGCCCGAGATCAGAGGGTAGCCAGGTAACCTGTGCAGTTTCAGAATCAGACAGGAGATCAAAAGGGGAGAGGCGGAGAGAAAGCAGAAGCAAAGAGGAAAGTCTTGAGGTGCTTCCGGAACCAGAGATGGTTCTCCTCAAGTTTCAGAGTTTCACCAGGGGTGCAGTCTTGACTTATGAGGGTGCTCTCGTATTATCTCAGGCGGGGGGCAGCCGTGACTTACAACGGAGCTCACACGTTTTCACAGCGGTGCTGCCTTGATTTACGAGGGAGCTTGCACATTTTTGCAGGGGTGCTGTCTTGATTTACCAGGGTGCTTGTGTATTTTCACTGGGGTGCTGTATGGTGAGTCATGTTTGGACGCAGAGGTCTGCTCTAAGGTTGGGATATGGCTTGGTTTTTGGTTTTTGTGGGGGCATGTTGTGGGCGTTCATCGCACAGCTTGGTTTTCTTTGCGGGCTGGGTTGAAATGCGCTTTGGAACCCATGAATACATGCAGCACTGGGGAAAGTTTGCGGGTAAGGCCACGCAGGGTCATTCTCGGCACGCAGGCTTTGCTGGGTCAATGCACCTTTTTCCGTGAATCGGGATCCTAGTGTCCTGTCATCCTGTTCTATACCAAACTTCTAATTCATTATAGCACTTTAATGAATCTGGCTAGGAGCGCTTTACAAACAAACATATCTAAACTGCATGGTATGAATGGCTTTTGGGTGATCATTCATCTTCGATGCATTGCCTGTAAAAGGAATACTTATTTCTGCAGTGTCCATATAAACATTTTGCTGAGGGTGTCTCTTTGAAAATAAAATAAAACTGAATGGTTCATGATGAAGCAAATTTGCAGGAGGTAAAACACCTTTGCGTAAAAGCAGTCCTTGCATGTATCGGTTTTAAAAACAAGTGAAGAGATTAGTCGGTGTACATATATAATTCCAGATTAATAGCGACACAGGGTCTTTGTCATATTTGCAACTCATTGCCCTATTGTAGGCAGGGTGTGTTTATTTTATAGAGATTGCAACACCTTTAGAGATCTGAGCTGAGCCCCACTTTAAAGTAAAATAAGGCACTCTGCTCGAATCCCTTTAACTTTATGCGTGACAAGCTTTTTTCATCCCTGTCGGGTCCTCCAATGATTATTCAGGGCCCGGGCCGGGGATGCCAAAATGAGCAAGTGACCAACTTCCACACAAGCACGATCACACCTCTTGTCCCTCCATCAGGTTGTACATAGAAATTCTTGTCTGAATTCAATGATATGACATGTCTGGGAAATGTATCATTTTGAATTGTGACAAACCAGTGTCCTTGGAGTGATCATGTCTTGGAGTCATTGGTCTCTGTGGAGGTCAAGAAAAAACAGATTGTATATTTTTCCTCTGATACTACCATTTTGCGGTACAAAGGATACAAGTATTTTCAGTATTTTTGGACTATATATGCTATGATAGTTTTGTTTTATTTGTTCTTTTCTCAAGTGTAACTACTTTGTTTGAGTGTTTCAATGTTGCATTTCCACATTTGCTTCTACTGATAGTGATTGGTGCACACCCTAAGCATGCTTGAAACATGAAACAAATAGCACCAGACAATAAAACCTAGAGTAATCCAACTAAACCATCAAACCGTCCCAGGTTTAATGAGAATGTGCTCAGTATTCAGCAGGCAAGTGGCTTTATGACTATTTCAAACGTGATATTGCAATAGTCAGATAGAGAATCTGTACAAATATCCCATCAGAGAGCTGAAAAGTCAATAGTAAGAGGGAAACAATTTAAACATCCTGCTCAATATTCATTAGAAAAAATGAGCGTTCCGTTGATGGCATACCAGGAGAATTAGCTGTCTAGAAGGTTTTACTGCTGATGTAATCTAGCATCCTGCCAGGTTATTGCTTGGAATTTTCCTCTTCTCCTTCTGATGAAATAGATCATGCTGATGCCATGTTTTCCACCTTCATCTCTGTAACACGTTCTGGAAAGATTCATTCGGTTAGAACTCTTTGTACAGACTAAGGAAGTTGAAGTGATAGTGGTGACTCTTTTCTTGCCAGAATGATTTTAGACTCCTTTTCACAGATTTTCTCTAAAATGTCAAGAGCGGCTCCTTAATCGACAATTCCACCACCAAAGTGCCCATGGATGATTAATTCTTTGTTGCTTATGGTTATATTACCCAGAGGAGTGCTAAACACTTCTAACTAACGTGCTCTTAAAAATGGCAGCAAGTGAGCAGAGCTTCTTTAACCTTTTCAGAAAATAGCTGATGAAACCTGAACAAACATTGTGCTCTTTGCTGTAGCATCAACAACAACAACCAGCCTGAAGAGTATAACGCTGTCCCTAATGGATCTGCCTTTTCAAATCAGGGCTAGTGGGACTACATTGGGTGGCTTCCTGACCAATCAAGCTACCCAAAATGGACAGGAGTTCTCTTTAAAGGTTACATTTCTTTTTTAATACCGGGTCACCTGAGTGTTGGTCAATGCCAGGTACTGAAGTATCATTGGGTATGCATGTGAAAAATCTGGAAACAATTATTTTTAAAGAAGTCGTGGAAAATGTGGTCACTGATTGTTCCAACCTCTTCATGGCTGGTTACCAATAGACATTCAGGAAGTCTCTGTAAAAAAAAAAAAAAAAAAAAAACTGAACTAAAACCATGACAAAAAAAGAAATCTAAATTAAGAGTGAAACAAATCTTGCCTTTTCAGACCCAAAGTAGCTTTTTTCATACAGCATACTGTGCATACATTATTTAGTAAACATGAACCTATGTCTGGGGATGCGTGTGGTCTCATGCAGAAGGGATTTTACCTAGCAGTTGTGGGCTGGACTGCCCATTCGGGGTCGGACAAAGCCTATTTTGCATATGGTCTTTCCCCTTCTATAATGGCTCGGCAGGTGAAGAATGATGGTCAGTAGGGTTGCACAGAGCAAAACCAGAGGTTGAGATTAATTGTAAACCTTCCAGCCATCAACCATTTTGTTTTGATAAAGCTGACTGCTTGACTAAGTACCTGTCACTGGGGTCCAAACATCCAAGCTAATTAATACAGAATGAGTCCAACCCAATCACAAGTGGGAGAATGGAATCAAGGAAGACCAACCAGCAGACATATCACATTGCTATATACTCATGAATACTATAAAAACCTGCAGATACAAATAGGAGAGCAGCATACCAAGTTATCAACCCAAAAGCAGAAAGTGACTATCTTGTTTTGCTTTCAGGTTGGCAACTCGGTGTGCTGATCCCCTATTTTGTATCTGCATTGTTTTATAGTAATTAGTAGTTTGATAGACAGAGAGACCAGCTTCAGAAGAATGGGTAAACCCCCCACTCTTCTGTGTGGTATATATCAGACACTGGTTAAGACCATATCCAGAGAGACAGCAAAGGAACTAGAATCCTGCTGGTGGCTAAATCTCAGAAAGCAGGCCCATAAAGAGAAAGAAGGAATTGAAAGTCTGCTGAGAGCTGTTCCTATGGCACTAGCAGTGACACTCCCTAGAGATATAGAAAGAGCTGAACACCTGCTGATGGCCATACCAACACCTTGGTGGAGACCAGACCCAGAGAGAGAAAAGGAATTGAAAGCCTCCTGAAGGCTGTACCCCAGGCAATACCAGAAGCCAGCCTATGTGGAAAAGAAGGAATTTAATGGTAATGAGTGTTTTTATCACAGACATTGGCTGAGAGTAGTTTATGATCAAAGACAAGTGCTGCAAGCCTACAGAGACCTAACGTTTAGACCACAGCATAATCCAGTCGGGCACAAGAGGTAGAAGGAGCAAAGGTAATGGGGGTCATAGTGTTCATGAAAATCCAGATCAAACTCAGTTAAGGCCTGTTTAATTTAAAAGGCCAGTGATAGACCAAGAGAGAAGTGCTGGTATGACTTTGGCTAGGTAAGGAGCCATGAATACTGTGACATTTCCAGAAGGTTAATGAAGCTGATGAGTATGATTGGGATTTCTGTGTGTAGTAAGTAGGGGGAGGTACAGGTCAGAGAGGAAAGAACATATAAGGCCACTGGTTTATAGATGAGGAAGGAGGTGACAGGTGTTGGTGGGGTGAGTTGAGGCGTGGTGAAATCGAAAGGAGTGGGATAAAGTCAGAGGGTGAAAGTGGGTAGAGGGGAGCAACTGGTGAACCTGTATGCCAATGTCTACACCTCTTTGAGAAGAGACGGGTGAGTGAGAAATGGTAGCAAAGTCAGTGTGAAGAGCATGTGACATTTCTGAGTCAAGCGTAGTGATACAAGTCTTGGTGATACCAAAGACTGCTAGATGGGGTTGTCGGAGTCAAAGTGATTAGTAATGAAGGAAGGTTTTTTGCAGATAGACTGTGCATTGCAGAGCATTGGGGATATTAGAAGGAGAGGAAGAGGAACAAAGAACAGAGGGAGTACTTACGGGTAGGCAAGGAGGGTAGATAACATTTGAGGGAGTAGGGAGGCCAGTGGGACATGATAGGGTTTATTTATTTTTTATTTATCTTTGCATTTATTGCAGCGCACTGAACCCTTCGGTATCTAGATTCAAGCTACATTGTGAAACATAAAATACACAAAAATACTGAGAAGACAGACAAAAAACAATAAAAACACAGTAGAGATAATACAGGAAACAGGCAAGAAGACAATGGTGTGGGAGTGGTGTCAAGGTGTCTTAAAGTCTTGGAATGAGGGTGAGGGGGGAAGAGGGGAGACATGTATCCGATTGTCTTAGACTATTAGCTTGAGGAGCTTTTTGGCAAAAAGCCACATTTGTATATTTTATCAGAATGTCCATTAGGAAGGTTCCTTTTTCAGGCTGATGGGGAGTTTGTTCCAAACCTCAGCGGCTGTGACAGGAAAGTTCTGTCCTTCTGCTGTCCTCCTGGTGAAGGTGGTCACTTTGAGGAGATGGCTGTTTGTGGATCTTAGAGGGCGGGAGGGGGTGTATTTCTCCACCCAGAGTGAAAGGTAGACCAGGGCAGTGTCCATGGTGCACTTGTGTGCGATGGGGAGGGTCTTGAATTTAATCCATTCACGGATCGGGAGCCAGTGGGTGTCTTTCCTGACTTTTGTGATGGTGACAAACCTAGGGCTGCTCAGAAGGTGTTATTTTTGATGGTTTGAAGCTTGCACAATTTACGTTCAGAGGTTCCTGCAAAGAGAGTGTTACCATAGTCCAGGTGCAGTGTAAGCAGCAGAAGAGGCAATGGTGTTGACATGGCAAGAGAGATCAAGAGTAGCGTCTATGTAGATGCCCAGAGTTTTTTCTGCAGAAGATATTTTGATCCGGTTGCCGTCAATGTGAAATGCTTTGTAAAATGGGTCTATGCTGTGAAGGGAGGAGTGAAAGCCTACAATGAGGATCTCAGTTTTGCAGTCATTGAGACATAACTGGTGGGTTGCCATCCAGTTTTGGACAATGTCATAAACTGAGTTGATGGTAGCAGCAACAAGGGTGTAGGTGCCAGAGAGGGGTCGGAGGATTTGGGTGTTATTGGCATAGTTTGTGTAGGATATACCATGGGCATCCAGGTAATCAAAAAGGGGTTTAGTGTAAATGTTGTACAGGGTTGGGGAGATGCAGCATCCTTGTGGGATGCCACAGGTTACTGTTGTTGGTGGGGCAGCATGTTCCTCCATGAAGACATGGGGGGATCTATCTGCTAAAAAGGATTTGATCCAGTCTGTTGCTGCTGGGGAGAAGTTTGCTGTTGTGGTGAGGTGGTTGCAGAGTGTCTGCTGGTTGACAAGGTTGAATGCTGTGGATAGGTCGAGCATGAGGAGCGGGGCACGTTTGCATGAGTCATCTAACAGTTTTTTTAGGTCCAGTAAAGCGGTTTCGGTTCCATGCCTGGGTCGGAAGTCTGATTGGTGGATGCCCATGAAGTGGTTGTCCTCGAGGTATTGCTGGACATATGCTGCATTGGTGAGGATTTTAAGGATTAAGGGTATGTTGGTGATGGGTGGAAGTTGGTGGGGATGGTAGGGTTAAGGGAGGTTTTCTTTAGAAGCAGGAGGATCCAGGCCTCTTTTAGGGCAGTTGGCACAATTTTTGTTGTGAAGGAGGAGTTGATGATGGATGTAAGCTTCACGGCACAGTCTGTAATGATAGGGGCCGGACAGGCATCACTTTTGTATCGGGAGGGCTTGAGGACTTTCATTAGGTTTTTGACTTTGAGTTCTGATACTGGGCAGATTTTTGTCTGAATGGATGCGATTTTGCCTGTGAGGGCTTCTTGTATCTTGGTTCCCCAAGTGTCATCTACGATGAGGTCTGAAGGAGTGGAGACTAGCGACTCGAGTTTGCGTAAGATCATAAAGAGTTTGCATGTGTTGGATTGTGTGTTGTTTATTCTGGCATTGTAGCTGCTGGCTTTGGCAGTGTGAATTGCTTTTTTGTCTTTGGCTAGGGAGGTGTGCAGTGCTTTGGAAACTGTGGATGGGTCTTTCTCCATGCTGTTTTCGCAGCATGTTTCTTGGCGTGGGAGGCTCAGAGCTTGGGGGTGAACCTGGCTTCTTTTTTAAAGCATGCTAAGCTTTGTGCTTTTTAAGCAGAGCTAGAGTGTCCACTGCTCGAGCAATTGTGTCATTGTAGAGATGGACCATGGACCCTGGGTTTGTGCCCCTGTTGGATGGGTTAGTGAAGCCTGAGAGAAAGGGTGTGAGGCGGTCATTGTTCAGGTCTTTAGTGCAGCGGGCTAGGGCATCGGGTTTCACTGAATGACAGGGTCTGAGCCTCTTGTTGTGGAGGTCGAATCTGATGGTGTAGTGGTCAGACCATGGGCAGGTTGTGGTGGTAAGGCCGGTCAGTCTGCAGATCCGGTTGGCAATCCAATCGAGGGTGCAACCCTGGATGTGAGTAGGTTGTGTTCTTCGCTGAACAAAGTACTTAACAAGGGGAAGCTGTGCAATAGGAAAGAGGGGAGACCTTAGATGATGATATTAAAGGGATAATAAAGAGGGAGTGCTGGGAGTGTTATGGTGTTCAGAAAACATCCTGCTTTTTTTTTTTTTTTAAAGCTGAGTTTTTCTATGCTACTTATTGTTTTCAACTGATGGAGAGGACATCGGAGCGGGCGGAGTGCCACGAGTGTTTCAGTGTTCGGAACACACTCTGCATGTTTTGTTGAAAAGCAGAGTCTTTCTAAGCTGCTCATCGTTTTCATCTGAGGGAGAGGAGGATGTCTTTAAAAATCCTTGGGACAGCAGAGCGGGCAGAGTGCCAGGAGTGCTTCGATGTTCAGAACACATCCTGCATGTTTTTTTGAAAAGCGCAATCTTTCTATGCTGCTTATTGTTTTCATCTGAGGGAGAGGATGCAGGCTTTAAATACAGTGGACGGGGCGCAGTGCCAGGAGTGTTTGGTGTTTTGGTGTGAGGGTCTGTGGCTGGAAGAAAGGGTGGGCCTGCCTCTCCCCTCCTTGTGCTACTTTTTTACTAGATTTACCACACCGCATACGCTGAGCACTATCAATGCTGAGGATTACTATGGAAAGCCTGCGCACTGTGGCATTACGGTTGTATCTTTCTACTGGTACTGAGTAATAGTGAGCAATAGCGATTTCTAATTTTTGGATGTGGTATCCTTTTCATAATGCAACCAAAAAAACGTATATCTTGCGCAGCGACATTTTGAAATCCGGGTATCGCCCACGCAGTCTCATGTGTGCCCTTAAAGCCCAGAGTCGGTCACTGTGGGCCAAAAAAGGCAAACTGAAGAACAGACGTGATAATATTGCCTCTTTGCAACAAAACATTACTGGCCTATGGGATTGCACACTGCTTGCTGGAAGTGCTACGATATCAGCTGGGGAATCCCTCGGGCAAGCTGTAGCAATTTCTCTATCTGTCCAGCCATTAGATGTATTACCTTCTACGTTGGTATCCATGGCTGAAGGCAGCATTTGTCATTCACATTGCTCGGCAACACCGGACAACAATGGTTCTCTGCTCAAAATGGGCCATAAGTTAAAAAGTATACCGACCGCTCTAAATTGTGATCCTTTGCCTTTTTCTCCTTATCAAAATATATATTTCACTCCAGATTTGGAGGCGCTTGTGTCCCCCACGCAGGCTGCTTATGAATGTCGTGAGGATGAAGAACTTTCCTTGGCTATTGCACAAATGACATCTGAAGGGAGGAATTCCTCACATTGCGCCAACAAGGTTCTTGAATCTAAAATAGAAGCGGTATTGGTGTTGTGCACCAGCATTGCATTGGAACAGAGGGATATGACATTTTTTCCTGTCTAAAGTAGTGGGCCTCCTTGTAAATGAAAACCATATGGCCTCTAACACGGTCGAAATCATGCCTAAGGCTTCCAATCGAATGGGTCCTTAGTTGGTTCTAGGGCAAAGATGCCTTTGTCCTCGGAAAATTGAAACAACAACCTACCGAATCAGCTGAGACTCTCAATATTGTGGTCTGCTTCTGAGAGTGATGCCATACATACACTTTGTAATGAGCTCTCCGTGATTGACAGCCCTGAGACTTATGGGGACGATAGCCAAGTGCAGATGAGTGGTACTATCAAGGACAAGAACAACAAGAAAATATATTTGTTTAACCTCATCCCTTAGCTCCCCATGTGAACCTGTGGATTTGGTGTTATTGACATCACCCATGGGTGGGTCCAGACGTATTACTAACATTCAGGGAGATGGCACCAGACGAGAGGTTGTCCTACATGGTCCAATGGATAAATGGGTTGGCTCTAGAATTAACAAGGGAACCCTCCCCTCTAACAGAACTCTGACTTTGCCTAGTATCTTGTCTGTTAATATTAAACACGCCATGACGGATCCTAGCAGTATACTCGCAGTGGGATCAGGACTGCCTGCTCATGGTTTGCCAAACTTAGTTAATTTACCGGATCCACAGTCACAAGAGGTTCCTGTACAAAACCAAGTGGATGCAAATGGTTTTGGTTCTATGGGTTGCATGGACACATAAGACGAAATTACTCCAAAGAAGGAGAGCCCATTTATGATTTGTATGAACGTGCTCACTTTATTTAACTCAATTTCTTGTTTAGCCAGCATCACTAATTCTGATATCCTTAGTTTTGAATTACCTAAATCGGATAGTGTGCCTAACTGGGTAGTCATTGAATTTCATTTGCCAGCTGGTGTTTCTCTATTATGGTCTTATGCACAACATTTAAATGCAAGGGATCTCAAAACATACCATTTTTAATACGTCAGATGGAAAAAATACCAATGGCCCATCCAGGCCATCATGGCCAATATGCTCTTGAGAGATGGGAAAGCATTTATTGATAACGTATTGATTTATACCATTAAACAAGATATGTGCCAGCAGTTTACGACACATAGGGCAGTGCGACACAAAGAAAATGTCGCTGGGGTGTAGTATATTGATTGACTCCAGTTGCATGATAATCAAATGAAATGGCTTAGCTGGAACACCTGTGGTTTTCGATCCTTTCTTGAGCACCCAGCAGGTATGACATGCATAAATAATTGTGATATTTTTTTGTTGCTGGAGACATGGGCTAGTAAGGCTCTTTTTATTGATGGCTATAATATTTTACATGTGGTTGCTAAATGTGGTGATAAGGGCAGGTTTAGTGGGAGCCTTGCCATTGGTGCTATGGTTAAGTATATACTAAGGGGACACCCTATGGCTAGACCTTCATCATATGTTATGGCCACCACTTTGTCAAATACTGAATGCCAACTCCTTATTATGAATATCTATGATCCCCCAGGGGGGACTGGCACAAGGGCCATCATCAGTAATATTGAAGACACCTTATTACTTTGGCTAGATGTATGCCCTAAAGGAGGGATTATCCTTGCTGGTGACTTGAATGCCCCAGGCTTGTTGCAGGGCGTACATTGTAATCATAATGGCAGTGGTGGGGGTAATCTAGTGTATTTGGATTCCTGTAGGAACACAGATTATATGTGGTCAAATTTGGCTTTGAATCAGGACTTTGTTTGCCTAAATGTTAATAAGTATGGGAGCTCAATAGATACTTGGACTAATTATACTAGTTATTCATGTTTGGAATATGTGTTTGTGGACAGGCACAATGTAAAGCATTGTAAGGAGCTTGGCAATATATTCAACACTGTTAGCGATCATGCATCCCTGGAATGGACTTAAAGTTTTTTATCTGCCCCTCGTCCAAAGTATATCCCGATTTCGATTTCTGTCAATCCTCGGGGTAATCATATATAATTGAATGACCACAAAGTTGTGTCTTTTAGAAATTTTGTTAAGGGTAATCAAGATGCCTTGGCTGGTTGTTTTTTTGAGCAACGCTGGGATGTTTCTAATGTTATGAACCTGTTGAATAGCCAGTTCCAAATGTCCCAGAAGGTGATTGCCCATCCCACTTCACATTGTAATAATTTTGATATAGTGGTCCATCATGAGAAAAACTGTGAAAATGAGAACAATTCTATGAATGTTGCAATATGAACCAAAGTTATTTTGGCATTATATAATAGGATTGAATTAGATAATATCTCTATTCCTTGTACTCACAGTGTACAGTTCTGTAAGGGTTTTGATATAGACGACATTGAGACTATTATCAAAGCTTTAAATGGCTCAAGAGCCCCAGGTCCGGACATGATGGCACATGCCATCTTTAAAGCCAATCCAGATTTCTGGACAATGGTCCTGTCCAATCTTTACCAACATATTCTCATTACTGGTTTAATACCATCTAGTGGGTGCAAATCAATTCTTATCCCAGTTTTTAAAAAGGGGGATTGCAATAACACTGAAGATTGTGCTTTATTGGCCATGCTTGACATTAGCTCCAATATGTTTGCTATTATTCTTTCCAAAAAATTATCAAAAGGGGCGATAACGAAAAATGTGTTGTCCCCATTTCAAACGGTATTTCGCAAATCAAATGGTACCCTGTATAATCTGAGCGTATTGCAAAACATTATCAGTCATTGTCAGGAGGATTTTTATGGGAATCTGTACATGTGCTTAGTTGATTTCTAGAAAGCATTCAATTCAGTTTGCCGCAATCGACTCTGAAGTAAATGGATTCATTGGGATATTGATCATTCGCTCCTATATTTCCTCTTCTCCTTGTATACCGATGTTATGGTTTCTCTTTGAGTCAATCAGTATGGTGAGATTACTGAGGACATTCCAACGAATACAGGGTTCAAACAAGACTGTGGCCTGTTCCCATTCTTGTATAATTTATATGTGGCAGACATGGGTTCTTGTATTAAAGCAGCACTTAATTTAGTTTTCCCCCTCGTATTGACATGGTTCCAGTTTCTTGGATTGGATAGGCCAATGGTACGGTTATGCTCAACCAAACTCCAATTGGTCTACATAGATCATTAGATGCTCTGATGGTTTTATGCTCAGATGACCAGACTTAATAGCAATAGCACCAAAACCAAGATATTGATATTTGGTAAGAGAATGAAAAAGAGGGATACGTTTAACTGGTGCTGTAAGGGCATCCTTCTAGATAGTTATTTATATTTAGGTGTTTAGAAATTGCTCCTTATTAGGAAGTTTATTCATAACAAAGGGTGAAACAATGTGGAGGGATTTGTTGAAATATATTGTGGACGTATTGTACCCATGATTTTGTATGGCTCTGCTATTCATCCAAATTCTTTGATGAAATGGATGGATAGACTAAAGGCTAAATTGTTGAGATCTATATTGATGGTCCCCTCTACTGTCCCAGTTGAATCCCTTCATTGCGAATTTGGTGTACAATCGATCAATTCTCTGTGGCTACTTCAGCGGTGTACATTGTTTCTTGAAATGTTTCACTCACCGGCTTAAATATAGAATGTGTATAGTTATGTGGCAGGCTTTAGATGGGGCAGGGGGAGTAGGTCTAATACATTTCATGTCCATTTGAAAGAGACAGCTATGGAGCATCTTTACAATTTGGATATTGATATCTATGATATAATGGAACTACCTAATGCAGCTCATATTCTTAAAAAGAAGAACAGATTGTATAGCCAACATCAGGTATTTGAGTAAGAAGACCATCTCCTGATATATTCTACCCAAGGATTTTGTCAGGATTCACTCCCATCCTATCTAACCAAATTATTGTCTCTGAATATACGGAGATATTTATTGTACCTGCGTTTTAATATACTCCCTCCTAGAGAGCACACAGGGAGATGGCAAAGACTTGCACAACGTGATATGACTTGTAGATTATGCAATGCCATATGGAAACTGCCACCTTTTAACCCAATGTTGGGCCCTCACATCATATTATTATGTTAACGGTACCTGCCTTGTACACAATATATTATCAATTGAGGGTTATCACTTTTGGAATACTATTTACAGTGTTCAGAGTATTATTTTGACAGCTGGGCTTACTATGTATGGAAAGTAGCACCGCACCAAATAAGTGTATTAAATGTATTAATTATGTAGAGTAGATGTCTTCTCTATAATAAGGGCATTTTAAAATCTTTCAATAACAACATATCTGAAAGTTATATTATTTATTTTTAAAGTATATTTGATCTTGCTTACATTTGTATTTTTTTGTATTGCTCTTTTCCTGCATGATTAAGTCTTTTTATTCTATTTATTTTATATATTAAAACGGCAAAAGGTTTGTTTTTTGTAACCATATGCTTAAATAAAAAATAAAACAATAATAAAGAGGGTTGGGGTAATAAGGAAGTGTGAGAATTGTTAGTGGAAAAAGTAAAGTGAAGTAGAACGCAAATGCAGAGATATGATGTTCATACAGGCAAGAGTTGCAGTAAACCACTGCAGAGCACAGGACTCTAGATGACAAGATGGCAAATATTAGGTACAACACAAACAGGCTACATTTTAGGGCACAGTGCCTTAGGCAACCAACAATACAATATGGATGCAATTTTAAGGTAGATAGCATTAGTTGCCAAAATATAAATGTTAGGTATAGTACAATCAGATGCAATATTTCTGCTTGAATTCCTAATCGACAAAAGTGCAGAGATTAGATACTGTGAAATCAGGATTCAATTTTAGTGGACCTAGGCCACACAACTGCTGATTCAAATACACTGCAATCAAGACTGCTATAGATAGGTATCATGGAATTGGTTGTTAAGCAAACAAAATACAGGGATAGCCAAAACAAGTCACACTACTGACAATCTTGGGTGGAAATAATGTGACACGCAAGGCGAATGTGTGGAGGAGGTTGAAAACTGGAGTATTATAAAGACCCAGGGAAGAGCACTAGGTCAGATCAGGCCCAATCATGGCCAAACAGATTTGCCCTTAACTCTGCTGCCCTTCACTAGGACACCTAACAGGGTGTCACTGATAAGCAGGGTTTTATTGATGGTGCTCATATTAGCACAAAGTTCAATCATCTCTCTGCACGACCTGTGGATGAGGGGTGTGTGGATATGGTTAAACAGCTAAGATGGAGGCCTGCTCTAGGCTGGCTGCAGCTTCTGTTTGAGCAAACAGAGTTAGGGACCAAAGCAACTTTTGGCCTCTTCCTAGTGTGGGGACTTGCTTAAAGGGGAAAATATTGGAGATGACTTGAAAACCTTTAGTTTAGGCATGCTGGTAGTCATATGAATATGATCGCTAATCATGCCTCTGCTTGACTGTGAATGGAGAGCAGTTGGATGCATTCTGTCAGCGAAGATACAACACTGGTGTTGGCCTGCTCTATCTATGACTCTGGCAGGTAATGCTGGTATACTCAGGCCAGGTCAGGCCTTGTCACCTTTTTTAAAAGAGGATGGTTTCTGCATTGGGGATAATGTCACTGGGGGGCTGTCCTGCTGCTGTTTATCTGGCCCAGTCCTATGGTTCTTCCCCACCTAATGGATCAAGGGTCCATAAACAGGGAGGAATCTGGGTGATACCAACCTCAACTACCTCTTGGTAGCTTATGTCCCTGATCTGCAGTCCGTGATATGCCATCTGTATGGCTCTCCAAGTATCCTCCATGATCTGGGATGGAGTAAGAGCTCTGAAATTGTCATACTGTCCAAGTGCCCAGGTCTCACTCTTAGGGGCCATTCCTACCTTACCAGCAAATGAAAATAGAATTTATTTGCCTTTACTCATGCCCTTGAGGCTACTGATAAACACTTGCCCACTTTTAATATACAATTGCAGGCACCCAAGTGTGGGGCAAGGGATAGATTAGCACCATTTATGCACACATTTAGGGAGAACATTTATCTGCAAGCAAACTGTTGAGTGAACCATTAATCATGTTGATCACCCAACTTCCGACTGTGAAATACTGTTTGTGGCTAATGACTTCTCACATAAAAATAGGGTGAAAGCAAATTAGTTGGCTAAACTGGAGGAACTGATAAAGTGCTTCCAATTTGTACCTTATGATACTGCCGGGCTACAGTGCAAGTCCTAAAGCATCATTGCTCAATCGGGTGGGTTTGAAAACATTAAAGGATCATTTTGAGTTGACAATAATTTGAGTTAATTTTCTCAGTGATATTCACTAAAACTAGGCATTGAAAAGAGCGCCAAAGACAAAGGGCCTCAGCACGAGTTGGGCGGTAGCCCTTAAATGCGGTGGTAACACTATTACCACTGTATTTAAGGGTCCGGCCAAACGTGAGTCTGGCAGTATTTACCCCCAGCTCCATGTTGTGGGTAAATGCGGCAGAAAAATGCTGATTTTCGGCACAATTACTCCAGGGAATAGGGATTTACAGTTGCCGCCCAAACCGTGATCTTGGGTTAATGGTGCCGGACGGTTGGGCAGTGTCCCAGTCGGGATACCGCCCAATTCATGATGAGGCCCAAAATCCGTTGGATGTAATTGAATATTAAATGATGAAATAACATATGAATAAAGATAATTAAGAAATGCCTGAAGAGGTATCAATTGGTAAAGTAACCAATGATTATAGTGCAGTGCAAGTGTCACATGCAGGAGAAAATGAACCCTAGCACCATGCAAATATTCAATACAATCGGAATGTCCTTTAGTCATGCATTGATTTATATGGGTAGGAAAAAGCCTTAAATAGATTAAACGAAGTTAGGAGGGAAAATAGAGGCAGGTGGATGAGGCTTACCGAACTATCAAATTAATTTCACTCAGCATCAGCGCAATATTTGAATACATGGCAAAAGGGACTGCATACCGAAGCCTGCATCCCTAAGAATGCCTGATACCACACACCGGAGCAGTCAGGGGCTGACAGGGATGTCCTCAGCGTTCTGGGAAAGAGGAGAGCCACAGGCACATAGAGGAGGTAACAGTGTGTATATGTGGTCGAGTGAGTTTGAGGGGGTGCGGGAGCATAATGTTTGTGGTAAGCAAGGAAGGGGGTGGGGGAGGAGAAAAATGGGGGCTAGAGTCAGGCGATGAAAAGAGAATCATGCCAGCCCAGTAGAAGGTGGAGGGGGAAGTGAATGAATGACACAACCACTTTAAGTGGTGCCCAGCAGCAAAACCCATCAAAATAGGCATTACCTACCAGTTGGATGCTTTTCAAAAACAACAAAAAAAGCAACCTTTTCTGGATGGGTACTTCAAGAAAAGTGATTCAAATAAGTTGGGGCTGTAAAAACCACTACCAATCAGGAAAGATGGAACGGTTAATTTTTTTATATTTCTTACAGTTGAGCGATAAGCATCCATGATAAGGCACAGTATTCATACTGTTCATAACAGGGGGTAAATCTAAAAGATATTAGGCTTGTGAAATCGGAGAAAAACGCCTGGCATGATATTGTAACATGGAAAAGGAGCGCAATAGAATCAAATGTCAAGATCAACGATCTTGACCTTGTGTTTTTGTTAGTGTGGCAAAAAGTGTATTCACAATGGACATAAACTTAACTGATTTTGTCATTAGTAATGTTCTTTCCTATTGACCAGAATTCAGACCATAAAAGGCCAGGACGCTAGACTTCCTCATCAATGCACTGAGAATGTGGAGCAACATTCTGCCTGACATTGTGTGGCGACGTCACGAGATCACGGGCAGGGGATCTTGCGAGATCTCGTCTCCCCGCGAGAAGCATAGGACCCGCGCACGGAAACGGAGAACGGGCGGCGGAGAAGGAGCGGCCGAACCGCCCCAGCGCTGCTCCTGCTACGAGGGGCCTAGTTACGTGAGGTCCTCTCTGCAAAGAACCCAGCTTCCAGGAGCGTACTTGGGTGCCCTGGAAGCCTGTTGTGTGCCACTCTTATCCGCACACCCTGCCCTCAGTGAAGCAACTGGGAGGCACATGAACTGAACAGTGAGTACATCTATTCTTCCCCATGGACAACAGCTCACCTCAGTACCTGTAACTGTCCCAATAAATACAGTTGGTAGCATTACCCTTGTCCTTTCTTCCCTCAGACCACTATATAATTGGCAACAAGGACACTAAGGACCCATGGCCCACCATGCAAGGCGCCACATTGCCCCCTGCATTCCTCCCTTCACCAGGTACCCCAGCCATCCCGTGGCTACAATGGGAGCCCCTTTTCTCCACGCACTTGGAGGCAGTAGGTGGCGTGGGATACGCTCCTGACAGAAAGAGGGCAATGTTACTGAACGCAATGGGGGTCATAGGCCAGCACATCTTTGCCAGTTTGAAGGCCATTCCTATGGAAGGCAATGGCGATGACGTCTATAAAGAGGCGATCTGCTGCATTATGAAGAGATTCACCAATAAAGAGAATGTGCTGCTACACAGGATGAGGTTCTACGGAACTAGCGGCACTGCAGTGGAGAGGGCGCAGAGATAAACAGACCCGTGACAGCCCCAGAGACAAAGACCCCAAGCCAAAAGATGCACTGAAATGCTACAGGTGTGCCAGCACCAAACACATGGTGAATGATCGCGACTGCCCCGCCAGGAACAAAGAGTGCTCCAAGTGCAGATGCATAGGTCATGTAGCTCTGGCCTGCACGTGGCGTGAAAGGCCGTCACCGTATCAATGGGGACTGTGAGTCGAGTGAAAAGGAGGACCAACAAGACAGGCCCATGGTCATCATGGTCAACGCCCCCATGCCAGGAGAGAAAAGCCCCACTGCACCATTAAAGTGGACGGCATGGAGACACGAGTCATGGCTGACTCGGACTCAGACCTCCCATCCTTCCCATCAACACATACAAAGAGATGTTGGGACAAGACAGAGTGGAAATCATGACCACCAGGCAAAAGCCAACCGTTTTTGGAGGTGCAACGGTTGAACTACTCAGCTATATCAGAGCACAAGTTGAGATCAAAGGCAGGTCCACCACCACCAAGGTGTACTTCTTGCATAAAGGCCCTGCCATGCTCAGATGGGATGATCAACATAGACTGAGTATAAAACTGGACCCCAAAACCCCAGAACAGGTGCTCATGGTCTTATCAGGAGCAGTGCCGAGTTTCAGAGAAGCTTTTCCAGACCTGTTATTCTGAAAGCCCGGGGAAAGTGAAGAACTATGTCCATAAAATCTGCCTCAAATTGAATGCAGTGCCGGTGAAGCACAAAGTCAGACGAGTACTTGCTACGGCAAGATCACCCACCTCCGGAAGATGGTTGAGGGAGGAACCATCGAGACAGTAGAATCGTCAGAGTGGTTGAGCCCAGTGATGCTAGTTAAAAAGAAATCTGGCAACAACCTCAGAATTTGTAGTAAGAATTTCCCCATTTAATGCTTTTGTTTTGGGTTGTCTTGCATTGAATACACGCTAATCCCTTGTCACTAGTGGTGGTGGTTACTTTTTTGTTTTATTACTGCATTCTGTCAATTTATTTTGCCATTACAATGGTGTGAGGGCAGGGCTATGACTGTGATCTAACCTCCCTGCACACCCAGTATCTCTGAATGATTTTTTTTGCATTTCTGTTTGCTCTCGTTACAAACAGCTCTTTATTAATAATACTGATGCATGACTACTAAATGCATCCAGCAGCAAAATAAATTAATAAGCTGCATACATGATATCTATTTTTGTATGAACTCCTTCTTGTACATCTTCACATTTGTAGTGTTTTTGTATTTCCTTGGACACAATAGAAATTACCTGGGCCTACTATAATCAATAAGTAGTCCGCCCCCAAAACGTTAAACGTCAGAACAGACTCCCTTTGTTAACCAAGTATTACCAGCCCATTGTTCTGCAGTTGGTGGGCTATCCCACCAGTTACCAGCAATTGTCTACTTTTCAAGCCACCTTTTATAAACATAGACATTTGTAACATATTTCTATGTTCATAAAAGATGGCTTGAAAAGTACGCTTTATAAAGCGTTGAGGACGGACAAAACCCAAGGTGGTTTTGTCCGTCGACAAAGCTTTATAAAAGATGCCTTGAATTGTGTACGTTTCAAGCCATTAGAAATATTTCTACGTTTACAAAAGATGGCTTGAAACGTACACATTTCAAGGCATCTTTTATAAAGATTTGCCAAAGGAGACAGGCACCTCGGGCTCAGTGATCGCTGCTCTGAGCAGAGATCACAGAGCCCAAGGCGTCTTTCACCCTCTGGGAACCCGCGGGCTCCATGATATAATCTACATATTAGATCATGGAGCCTGCAGGTTCACAGAGGGTCAGTGACCTGGCGAGGGCAAACAAAGGAACTGTAACTTCCCTGATGACCCCTCAGATGGGGGGTCATCAGAGAAGTTACAGTGACTGACAGAAGTGCCAGCCAGCCTCAGCGACGCTGTGGCTGGCTGGCACTTCTGTCCACTTGCCTAACGTTACACTGGCGGGCGCATCTCCCGTTGCGGCTGCGGCGGGATAATTCATCCTGCCATGGCATGGTGGGACCGGGGGGCCCCGGCAGGGCCCCGGCTCAGCCCCACTTTTTGGAGACTGGCGGGGCCCGGCCCCGGCAGGCCCCGGCCCACTTAAAGCACTGAAGTAAGGGATGATGAAGAGGTACAACAAGCCCATAGAAGTCATTGCCAAAGGGTCCAACCACATCTGCACCAGCTACAGGAGTAAATGGAATCTAGAAAGGGTGGCTATGTACCGCAGAAAGGAATCTGCCGAACATCCACTGCCGTAGACGGTGGAAGACCAAGACCACCAAGAACCATACGACAACCCCCAACAGCCAGAAAGAGACACGTCAGAGACACCATACCGCGACAAACTCTCAGGCAGCAACCCATCAACCCCAGCTTAGGAGTCACAACACAGATCAAGACATGGAGAATCAGATCCACCCGCATCTCCCAGGCAGTCTCCCGCAACCACAGAGAGAGAAAAGGAAACCCAGAAAGTTCGCAGACTTTGTCATGCAGTGACCACACTTTCCTTTTCCCACCAAAGGAGGTGTGTGGAGACGTTGCGAGATGGTGGCAGGCGACTACCTGTCGTCCCTCAGACCAATACACATTGGGCTGGCCCCTGTCTCTCCTGCAACTCAGAAAATGGATGAATGTACATATCTCGACTTTTCACACCCGGTTGCATTCACTCCCTTTGCCTTTTGTGCCCACTGGCATCTCCGCTCTTCAGACAGTGCCTCCATCTGTGTTTTTTTTCCGCACCGTGCAGTGAGCTGGAAGCACTGCTGTGCAGTACTGGTGAACCTGCTAACCTGCGATCCTAAGAGGTTACACGTCGGAACACTCCGGAAACGCTGACGTGCTGCAGCATGGCAGAGTGAGAAGGGCTAAGCCCGAGAGCGTAAAGGGCATTTTCATTTGGAATACTACTGTTTGGCTGATTGCTGCTTGTTGCGACTTGTCCTGCTGTGGTGCTTTGGTGTCGGAATAACCGAGGCACGAAACGAAGGTAAACAGTCTTCTTTGGTGATACAATCTGGAAATCAATTATAAAGACGTTGCTTTAAAACAAACATTATCGACCCATTTGACTTTCAGTAACTATTGAAACCGTTGTTTGTAAAAGATCTAAGGAGCCCCTTTAACCATTTTGGCGGTCTATTGTGTAGTCTAAAATAGCTTAAAAGAACCTCTGTTCGGTGTAACTGTAATCCCGGGGACTGTGGGATGCGTCCAATTAGTTCACTCTTTGACCCGGCCTTGTGACGCCATAGGGAGTCTTGTGGTCTGCGAGTGGAGAGCAGACTCATGGCTGCTATTTATTAAAAGAGACTAGATTGCCTCTATGAGAGTCTATTCACTTTAATTGAGCATTTCTGCTGAATACATTTTGCTGGTGAAAACAACTCTCCTACTTTAATGTCATTCATATTGGGAGCGGCTGCTGCTGTGGGGATTGACGCTTGTGCAGCCGGAATTTTTATACTCAAGGAAGCACTATTTTTTGGTAATTACCAAGAAGTTTGCCATTGTTGCAAACGATTCATCCAGAAGCAGGCTGTGACTGCGGGGATTGACCCTTTGAGCAGCTGGGGCTCCTAGACTCTAGGAAGTACTTTCATTGGCATTTACCAAGAAGTTAGCCATTTTTGCGAAAGATTCATCCTGAAGCACGCTGTGACTGTGGGGCTTGACCCTTTGAGCAGCCGTGCTCGTGTTAAGCAAGGAAGAACTAATATTTAATAATTACTAGTGTTAGTCTGTAACTGTGGGGCAAGCCCTTTGAACAGACGTCCTTTCTTTATGATATTTGTGGATAAACTAATCACTATTGTGACTTATATGACGTACCTGCATATGTAAAGGAAGAGTTACTTTTTGGAAGCAGCGGGTTGCCTTTTTGAGTAGTCTCTTGTGTTTGAATTGGGAAGTACTTCAATTTGTAATTTACAAGGTGCGCCTGTAACCTTGGGGTAAGTCCCTTGCGCAAACGTCTTTTTGTTTTGGTTAAATTATCTAAAAGCCACGAGGTATGTTTGGCACCGTGACAAGCAGTTTTATTGTTTTGAATAGTGTACATTTTTTCTAAGCAAACAACTTACACTTACGCCACTCTACAGATTGCTCTAGTTGCGGTAAAAGCGCACTAAGCGCCCATGTCTTCATCTGCATATACTTTGAAATCAGGCATGCCTAACAATCTCAAGACTTCTTGTACCTCTCTAGTGCTGAAATCGACACTGGTTAGAGCAACACCAGTGAATGTCTTAAAAAGGAAAATGTTTAACCAGCCTCTGGTTATCTCTGAAAAGAAAATGTGTGCCAGGGACATTCGAGACTTTTGTAAGCCTGCACTAATTATTCCTTCAATTACTGTGGATAGTGGTGTCCAACTGATGAGTGGCTTACCAATAACTCCAGTTGGCAACATGGAATCACAATCTTTCCATCACTGATACACAGCTGATGTCAGCTGAGAGGGTGCTGATGCCAATATCTCCTTTGTCTATAGAGTCATCTAAAGTCACTCCCTCACCCACGGAGCATTACAACCAGTTGTCTCCTTAAATGTATCATTACATAAGGCCCTGCCTTTACACTCTAATCAGGCGTCTGCTCAATCCACACAGCATATTGACGAGGAAGTGAATATTTCTATCATATCTTCATCATCTTTGTCATGCACTGAGATTAATAGCTTGTATCAATCTCCCAGTTTATTTCCCAATTCTGCTCAGTCTGTCCATTCATACTCAGCAATGTCTCCTCTGTCACATTCTATTCTGAAAAGTGTGAGAGAAGCCAATCTACTAATATCTCAGCAGTTGTACCTTCTCCTTCTCTTTTACTCGAAATAACAATTAATGCAATGAATATAACTATAGTCAGGTTAACTAAGTTGGTTGAGACATTAAAATTCAAACTCAATGTGCAAGCAAGACAGATCGATCAACTTGAGGCATGGTTGCGTGAAATCACAAATGATAAGCCATCTTTACCCAGAAAAATGGGTTGAATCGATTCCCATACTTTCCTAAACTGTGTACAAATTTATTAAGGGATTGTGACTTTAATCGACCTGTTGTGCCTGAAATTGGGCAGACAATTGGCATTGATATGGTCGACCCTAATGTGTGTGAGTTGAGTCAGCATGCTACTTCTTGTTGCGAGAATGATTATTCTAAAGTTGATTCTGGTCCTCTTAACAGGACCGTACCTTGTGACAATGAGTTATCACTTAATGCAGGTATTACAGCACCTGGTATGACTGATAAGGACGACCTGATTCTACCTAATGCTATTACTACATCGCCGGATATTGTCAAGGGGTCTGACTCTCAACATATCCCGATTAAATATCAAGTAGAAACAAAGACTCCCTATAAATTATTTAACTCTCACAAAAGTGGGGTCAAAGGTGTAGTTGTCCTTCAGATGAAAAAAACATCTAAAAACCACAAGGGCCTGTCAACAAGAATTCGAACCAACATTACACAGTTATTTAAAAACTTGGTTCCCAAAGACAAGGAGTTGCCTTGTAAATCAAACTGAATCAAAAAGAAATGACACAGACAGCTCTATTAAGATCATCGATGTGGAGAACTATCCTCCACTAAATTATCTTGTAGCCTCCATTTTTGATCACACAACGACTAAAATTGTTGAAATCGCTTCTGAAATCACTTCTCAAACCAGCCCTAATGATATACTTCCATCGACCAAAACTGCAGCGAGAGTTACCTTTGCTCCGAATGCACAGGTTGAAACACATTTTTCGGCTTTAGCTGATGTCAGAGATAACATTTAGAAATCAATCAAACAATATGCCATATTACAGCAAACTAGATCAGATTCTGCATCACTTCAGCCTTATTTATCACAGAAACAGGTGGATCGCATCATAAGGTCTCCTACCAGTGAAGTTCTAAAATCCTCATCAGATCTGGTAAATACTCTTACAGGTAATGCTCATGGTAAGATAGATGCAGCTTTAAGGTCCTACAATTACGAAGATGAAAAAATGGTTCCTCGAAATAATGCATCTACACTATGTCAGGCAGGGGACCCCATAGTACGAGGGAATGATGCCTTGATCCCAAGTGAAAGGCAATCTACCCATTATCAAGAGGCACCAAACAATAACTATTCAATAACACTATCTGTCATGGGTATCAGGCAGGTAGTTGGAGCAAGATGGGTGGAGGCTTGGCAGGCCTTGCATAGGCACACAAAAACCCATAGCAAATCCTTCCTTTAATCCCTTCCTAGTGTTTGTAGCAACTTCCTGGTTACCACTTCCTGTTGCCAAACAGGAAGTGCATGATGATTCATGAGCTCTCTAGTGTTTGGGTGTGGCTGGCTATTTAAGCCACACCCAAGATTATTCCAGTGCTTCGTGTTGCTTACTGTGAGCTGTTTCAGCAACACACTTGCCGTGCTCTGGATCAGCCAGCATCTGCTTACCTGCTCCGGATCATCCTGTTTCTGCTTAACTGCTCCGGATCATCCTGCTTCTGCTCACCTGCTCCGGATCATCCTACGTCTGCTTACCCGGTCCGGATCATTCAGCTTCAGCTTAACTGGTTCTTACTTGACACCGCAGCTATCTCCAGTCAAGAAGGGACTTCTACACAGGCACCTGTAAGAACAAAGAAGAACCGCGTTAGCAAGCGCACACCAGTAACGCTGCGCTAACTCATCGAATCTTCCCGTGACGCTGCAATCCAGGTTAGTTGCACGAGTGCACAAACCCCTGTAAGAAAGAAGAGACATTATTCATTGCGCTCGCTCCAATAACGTGGACACTTATTTCACTGCGCTCTCTCTCTACGCGGTGCAAAACCACCAAGTCTCCAGTAGCGCTGAACCTGGACTCGAATCGCTAATACCACATAATTTCTCCTGCAAGGGAAAGGGAGAGACATTACCAGGTGCGCTCTAATTGAAGGCACTACGCACACCTACCAGCAGCTAGCTTCTACACACAGCGCTACTCACCCACAAAAATACTGACAAAGACAATACAGACAATTTGGGACACTCAACATTCTCCACGCAACGTTCACTTGTGGGAATGACTTTCTAGCCAGTGTAGAAACTGGTGCCTTGAACTCTCGGCCTTGCTGTGAAGGCACAAAACAGCATTTGGCATCTGAACTCATGCTACTGACATTGGCACCAATCACATGAGTGAATTGCGCCCCTGCAAATGCAGGATGGAGTGCACATCCTACTAAAGATCAAGATAAGCCGATAGGGGGACATCACAGCACACAGTAAAGAGAAGGGAAGGGCCCAGGGGAATTGGGTGAATTCAGGTCTGAGGGTACACCTTGTATTTGACAGGCATTCCTCCAGGCGAAAAAGCGGAAGTGAAGACTCACGGTCAAGGGAGACTCGTCCATCGCTCTTGCAGAGACACAGGTGAGTGTGACACTATAAAACAAGGGTCTAACTGCCCAATCTAATAATCATACATTTGAGCCCAGACTGCTACAGTCCTCCGATAACACAGTGCAAAACCTTGTTAGCATGAACATGGCAGAACAGATTGCCAAAGCTGTTGAGATCTATCTAAAACAGAATCTAGTTCCAAAACTCCCCAGGGTCAAAATGCATCAGTCTGATGGGTATGCCAACGCACCAGATACGCAGTGCGATCCAGAAGTTTCATCAAGAAAGATATGATCGGATCCTTATATCAAGGCCCGGCATCTTGGCAATGGTGACCAATTGTTCCCTGAAAACATAACAAAAAAGAATGGGACAGATTCCATCGTCTCATTTTGAAATGCCGTCCTGGTCCTTATCCAGAGTATGATCTAAATAGGACGAGAATTCTGGCAATCTGTGAGGAAGTGAGTACCTTACAGGAGATCACTTTATCAGATATAGAACTGGTTGAGTTTGTTAATGACAAGGATCTTACAATTGCAATAATTTGGTTGCAATCTAACTTGGTTAGAAATGCCTTCTGGCAGGCTCGCATGGAAATATTTGAGCTTGGGTTTGTGCTCACCCGTGATCCTGTTGTCATGGATTCTAATGGTGAACAAACCATTGGTAGGTTGGCTAATCCATCCGTGCTACCACAACCAACTATATCTGGGCATGACAAACGAGATTGCACTGAACAAACCTCACTCACTGGCTCATGGAGAAGATCGTATGAGTCAAATTTATAACTCACACAGGACACAAACCCACATGATATTTCATTAATCAGCTGGAATGCATGTTGTTTCTCACATCTGTTGTGTCCTAGTGCTGCCTTTTTATCAGATCATGACATCATTATATAACAGGAGACTTGGCTATTGACAACACCTATATGGGAGGAGCATACCATCATATTACACCTTGGTAAAACATTGTCTCGAGGTCGTCCTTCCTCTGCCCTCATCATTGCAAATAGAAATCATAAGAACTGGGATTTGTCGTTTTGGGCTGCTTCTAACCACTATTTACTCATGGCCAAATTGTCACTGCCTGGAAGTGATAGTCAACATGTACAGAAACCCGAGTGGTATCACTGATGACATTTTATTCTCAGACTTTGCAGACCTACTGAACACAATTTGTCAGTCATCAGAAATAACAAATCTAATACTAATTGGAGATCTGAATCTGCAACTGTTACCTCAGACTAACTCTAAGTTTAATTTGTTTTGTTTGAGATGGAGATTGATGATGAAAGAAAGAGGGTTTATCATGTGTAATCGTGCCTTACCTGGAGATACCCCTGCCAAAGACCTGGTGAAGGGGCTCCAGGAAATCTAGAATAGACTATGCATTTGTTGACTCTTGCATGTTCGAGGTGGCTGCAGGGTTTCAGGTGATCCCCCAGACTTATAGTGATCATGATATGTTAAATCTAGCCTGGCGTAGATGTAATTTGTCATCAGATCATTCCCTTGGCACATTTGATCAATTTATGATAGTGAACAATGCTAGAACATGTTTTGCATGGAATCAGCATACATTAATCTCCTTCTGTAACAACATGGAGAGTTCCTATCATGACAGCACGGTAAACAGGAGGGATTATACCTCATATCTGGACTTATACAAGACACAAGTCCATAGGAGATCGACTATATGTCACAAACTCAGACATTAATTTGACATCGCAGTTCAGAGCCCCCTCCAACAGTGTGAATAAGAGACAAATAATTATATCATTAAAGTGCAAATACAAAAACTGGCTCCGTTCTCAACATACACACACGCATATGGAGAGGCCATGCGGTGCTATTGCCAAAAAGAACTCTGCTTAAATATGGTCCCTCATCAACATAGCAAACAGTGCAGCTCAGAAGCCTCTCCAATTGAATGGAGTGCGCGAGAAAGACTGGGTGTCCTTTTTTACAAAGCTCTATGCTAAATCACCCTGTCAACAACAGAGAGCTAATGAGCTTGAGCCAAACTTTGCGGGTTTGCTCAGGATGTTCTGTTTTTTATTAATAAATTGAACAACTCTAGGGCAGCGGGCCCAGATAGGCTCTACAATCTAACATTTAAACAGAACCCCATTTTATGGGCAAAAATCCTGTATAATATATTCAACCAAATAGTATCAAACAATGTAATTCCATCATCATGGCGCTCCTCTGTTATAGTTCCCATTTTTAAAAATGTAGATTGCTCACTTCCAAACAACTATAGACCTATTGCGCTATTGGATGCGCCTGGTAAGTTCTTTTCAAAGTTTATCTTGAGAGATTTCAACAAATGGACATTAGATCAGCACAGAAGGGATCCTTTTCAAACTGGGTTTATCCCAGGTATGGGCACTAGCGTGAACCTCATGACTTTGTCTGCCATTATTGAACATTATTGTGCCCTGAATCAATCCTTGTATCTGACCTTTATAGATCTAAGAGCAGTGTTTGACTCTATTTCTAGAGAGATTTTGTTCTCAAAATTGCGTCAACAAGGATGCCCAATATACATTGTTTCCATAATTGAAGCGCTCCACACAGCAAACAGCATACGTGTAAGACTCACATCTGATGAAAACATTTCTGATCCCATAGGGACGTACAGAGGGCTGAGGCAGGATTGTACCCTAGCCTCAGCACTCTTTACCTTTTTTGTATCGGATGTGGGAAGAGCGTTTTTGAATTATCACTGATCCTACTAGACTAGCCAATAAGCCCATTTTGTTTCTCTTGTATGCTGATGATTTGGTATTATTTTCAAAGAAGCCAAAAGGCTTACAAAATTCCTTGGATGCTATAGTCACCAATACTGAGCAAAATTGTCTAACAATAAATTTGGAGAAGACAAAAGTTATGCAATTGCATACGCAAAATAAGCACACAATGAAGTCAATATGATGGACTTTAAGTGGCGTCCAACTTCATACAGTTCAACACTATACATATCTAGGCTCTTTGATAACCCATCGGGGAAGTGCACTGGTTTATCAACTAACGCTATGGGACAAGGTAACCACTTTAATTCATCAGGCCAACATTATTCAAGCAAATTATGGCAAATTTACTATATCTCCGGCTATTACTTATTATTGCCAGAAAGAGGCACCCATATTGCTTTACGCCTCAGAGACAAAACAGACATTTTGGTCCAGTTTAGAGGGAACATATTGGCGTGCTCTCCTACAACTCCCCCAATCAACACCTGTAGCACTGATTCTTAATGAGTTGGGGTTGATCTCCTTGTTTGCTCGCTACATGTGGCAGTTGGTGACCCTTTTTTGGAAGTGTTTGTGGCCATTAAAACCTCTACCGTGTTGGGCTTACTATCAGATTTTGTCTTTTCAACAACTGACAAATTTAATAAGTGGTGAAAGTTAGTCATTGATGCCCTAGCGCCTGCTGATGTCTCTTTGTTGAATCTCCTGCAATACCCAATACGAGTAAAGACCAAGGTATTCCAACAAGATTGGATTGACAATAGGGAACAATGTACCCACTATAGCAATTTCAGCACAGAACTGTTTGCAAACAAAAAACATGGTCAACCTGAGATTTACTTGCTGAAATCACCCTTGAAAGCACATCAAAACCATTTTATTTGTTTGAGACTTAATCCGTGGCCGACAAGACAGGTGTTAGCTCACCGTAAAATAATCAAAATGTCTGAAAACTATTGTTAATTTTGTTAAAAGGTGGAACAAGAAGAAACATGTCAGCTCCTGACAGAGTGCATTGCCCTGGTTGATCAACGTTTAATACATTTCCAATATCTCATGGAGTTATATAGGTCTCTTTCATCAGAAATTTTATGAAAGATAATACATGCTGGCTTTTTTATTCAAGCAAGAATAGGAGCACTTGCATTTTGTATGACCTGAAACTCAATGAGAGCAATTTATGTAAAATAACATCAGGCCGATAACATTGTATATACATCCAAGATAACAAATGTAACCCTAATTGTGGTTATGTCAATTTTGAATCAACTGAGTTTTTTTTTTTTTAGTTTTTTTTCGCAATTGGGTTAACAATCTCTTCTGTTATTGCTCTTGGTTTACAAAATAATTGGACTGATGTTTAATATTAGATATTTTGGTTTTACATACTTGGCTTTTATTATTCATTTTGTATATTTTTAGTCAAGACTTGATTCTTGATTTTGTATGAATTGGACGTTTTACTAATGTCGATAAGGATTTCTTGATATGTTATTTAATTGTAATTCTAATTTTATGAACAACATATTGTAAACTTGATTTATATCAGCTATATCAATTAAAAAAAATACATATCTCAACAGACCATCCCACAGGTGAATAAACTGCAAAATGAAATGAAACCAGGACGTGCCTTCCTTTCCCTCCTAAACGGGTATCCTCAACTTGTAAGTCCACTATATCCTTTCTCCCTAAATTTTTAACTGTACTCTTAACATTCTGTACGTGTAAATGAGTACCCATTGTTGTGTATGTCTTCCATTGCAAGCCTTTAACAACAATTATTGAATGAAATATCAGATGCTCTCATTGTGACGTTATGGCAGAGGATTATGAGTAACATTATTCCCTGTTGTGATGTCACAGCAAGGATGAAAAGGTGTTGTATAGCCTCAGGGCTGATGCCAAAAGGGGCGTAGCAGTACAATGGTACCACCTGTACAGTAACATGATGTAGGTTACTGAAACCACGTAGGGATCCCCTTGCACGTGGGAGGCTGCCTGAACTGTATGTGAGCATGTCATGACCCGTGGGCGGTGCCCCTTCTGGACTTCCTGGTCCTTGTCGCGGTGGGGCTTGCATTCATTGTTTCTCCCAACATGGACGTATCACATGATACGCCTCGCACCAGCCTTCACAGCGGATGTAGTACGTTCCATAAATATGCCACACCCCCACGGCACCGCGCGTCTCAATGCTATTGTGAAGTAGTGACCAGACTTGTGCTCCGTAGCGCGCAGTATTGTTTCCCTTGCTTCTTCCATTCTAACCCAATTCTAGTCCCTTTCCTTCCTTTCTTGATTCCTGGACTTGTGTGCTAGTTGCGCACCCTGTTATTCCCTGCATTCCTGGATCCCTGAATCCCGGTACTTGAATGCACGCTGGATTCGGAAGAGACTCATGCAGCCTTATTCAAGACTCGAACAGTACGCAAGAAGGCATCGATCAAGAAATCCAGCAAAGATCGAACCCAGGTGAGAAGGTGGGAACTCCTTAACAGTTTGAGACGCCAACCGACCGAACTCGAGATGGACATGGAAGCGGCCGTCCAGAACCTGATGCATGGCATGCAAGAGCTCAACCGAGGTGCAGAATCTAAAGGCGGAAAACGCCGCTCTCAAACAACTAGTTCTATCAAGCGATTCTGCCACAACAGAAAGTGTATTGCTGGCGGCATAGTGGACAAATATGATGGCTCACCAAAAACCCTTCGAGGATTCCGGGATTCATGTTTGGTTCACTTTACTTTTAAGCCCTACTACTTTTAAACTCCCAGGGCTAAAGTGGGCTTCATAATTTCCCACCTTTCAGGAAACGCCATTACCTGGGCCACGCCCCTCGTTAATTCCGGCGACGTTCTTCTGAATGACTATGATGGCTTCACACAAGCCCTTAAGACCATGTTTGACTGTCCAGAACAGGTCTATAGTGCCCAGGAATGCCTGTTAGACTTTCAGCAAGGATCCCAGGATATGCTCAAGTATGTTACCCGATTCAAGCAGTTAGTGCAGGAAGCTGATTGGTCCCCGAAGGTGAGTTTTACTCTTTTCAGGAGAGGATTGAATGAGGAGATTAAGGATGAGTTGGCCAGAGTGGCTCGCCCAAACTCATTCCAGGCATTAATGGACCTTGCCATGCAAATAGATTTTCGTATCCAGGAAAGAAAGGCAGAGAAGAAGAAATCCAAAACTAATCCTCCAAAACCATCCTTTGAGAGTACCACGAAGGCAGACACAAAACCAGGCTCAATCTCTGAACCAGAACCCATGCAGATAGGGGCCTTCCGTGGACCTATATACCCACAAGAAAGAATGAGAAGGATTCATGCGGGGTTGTGCATGTATTGTGCCTCAGACAAACACCTGGTTAGGGAGTGTTCTCTGGCCCCTCCTCGGCGTTTGGGAAATGCCAGCTCCCGATCCTAGATGGAGCAGAGCTTCGGGAGAGAGATGTTTGCTCCACATCAATTCCATCCTTGAACTCTCCTGGTCAAAACAATTTGGTGATACTACAAGCCTTCCTGTCACCCTGCAAGAATAAGACCTATCCCATTCTGGCCTTGGTGGACTGCAGAGCTATGGGAATTTTCATTGATCAAGACTGGGTTGTTAGTCATCATGTTCTGTACGAGACGCGAAGCACCATGCAGCCGGTGGAAGCAATCGACAGAAGACCCCTCTCTTCAGGACCCATAAGCCTGCAAACAAAAGAGATCCAACTTTCCATAAACCATCACCAAGAGCGGATTACATTCGACATCATTAAGTCAGCCCATTACCCCATAGTATTGGGTATGCCCTGGTTACAGAAGCACAATCCGTATATCAATTGGACAGCAGGATCACTATTCCTAGGCTCAGAGTTTTGTATGTCCCACTGTCTAATCCTGGATCCCTCCTCGACACCCCTTAAAGAACCACCAAGAGACCTGAAAACACCACTCATGGTTTCTAATATCATACAAGTCCCAGAGGCCTATCAGGGATATGCTGATGTATTTTCAACTGCCATAGTCCAGGCATTACCCCCTCACAGACCTGAAGACTGTGCCATAGATACAGATCCCTCAGCAGTGATTCCTTTTGGCAGAATGTTCATTCTTTCCAAACCTGAGAAAAAGCCCTCAGAGAATACCTGGATACCAACCTTGAAAACGGCACCATAAGACCCTCAAAATCTCCAGCGGGTGCTTCATTGTTCTTTGTTCCCAAGAAGGACACCAAGGAACTCAGACCTTGCCTCAACTATTGTGGCTTAAATCAATGCATCCTCAAAGATAGGTACCCACTACCCCTGATCTCGGATATCCTGGAAGCTGTGAGAGGCGCCGTAGTATTCACGAAGTTGGATCTCCGGGGTGCCTATCATTTGATCCGTGTCCGGGAAGGAGACAAATGGAAAACAGCCTTTAGAACACCCTTTGGTCACAATGAATATCTAGTCATGACCTTTGGACTAGCTAATGCCCCCACTGTTTTTCAACGTTTTATGGATAGGGTGTTTTCTGACATGTTATTCCTTTTTGTCATTGTCTATCTGGATGACATATTGATCTTTTCCAAAGATCCTCTAAAGCATGAAGAGCATGTAAAGGCAGTACTGCAACGACTCTGTGAACACAATCTTTTAGCCAAACCCGAAAAATGCTTGTTTCACGTTACTTCTGTTCACTACCTGGGATTCATCCATAGCCCAGAAGGAATTGGTATGGACCCATCAAAGGTAAAGGCCATACTGGCATGGCCTGCTCCCACGTCCGTGAAACAAGTTCAATCCTTCCTGGGGCTTGCTAACTTCTACCGGAAGTTCATTTCTACCTTTTCCGAGATCGTCCAGCCGATTGTTGCTCTCTTGAAGAAAGACACTCCCTTTATTTGGTCTACACCGCAAGACAAAACATTTCAACGATTGAAGACAGAGTTCACGCAAGCCCCCATCCTGGCCCAACCAGACATAAATCGCCCATTCCTAGTGGAAACGGAAGCCTCTAACTACGCCATAGGAGCGGTCTTGAAACAGGAACTTGAGGATAAACTGGAACACCCCATTGCTTACCTCTCACGAACCCTGACTCCCAGTGAGACACACTATTCCTTCCTGGAAAAGGAACTGCTAGCCATCTGCCAGGCCTTCACTGAATGGCGACATCTACTTCTGGGTGCTAGATATCCAGTTCAGGTCCGCACGACCATCAGAATCTTCAAATTCTACAATCATTGGAGTGCAGGAACAGTCGTCAGGCGCGTTGGGCCTACTTCTTTGCCCAATACCAAATACCAAATCACTCATGTTCCCGGATCACAAAACATGATTGCTGACACCTTATATCGACGTCCTGACTATGTAACTAGTGAAGACAAGGCATATCCTAAGATGTTTCCCCACACAATCTTTTTAGCTCAAGCAGTCAACCTCCTGGAAGAAATTCGAGTACAAACCCAATCCTCTGACCTCTGGTAGGATATTTCAAGGAAGAATCCATGGAACCTAAGACTTAAGGAAGGATACTTATTCAAGGACAATAAACTGGTCATTCCTACACAGAAATTACAACAAAGAATGATAAACCTCTGTCATGATACCCTTCACTCCGGACATCGTGGCATAACCAAAACCCTCCGCCTTATACAAAGACAGTTTTGGTGACCTGGAATGAAGATAGACAAACAGCAGTACATCAAAGCTTGTGCTGTCTGCAGTCAAAACAAACATGATAACAAGAGACCGGCGGGTCTTCTAATGCAACCATCGCTGCCAACAAGGCCATGGGAATTCATTGCTACAGACTTCATTGTGGAATTACCACCTTCCCGAGAGTACACGGCCATCATGGTTACCATAGATTTGTTCACTCATATGGCTCAATTTACACCCCTGTGTAAGTTACCATCCTCGGTCGAACTTGCTGGAATCTTTGTGGAACACATATTTCGTTTACATGGACTCCCTTCCAAGATCATATCTGATCGAGGTCTCTCAATTCTGGAAACATCTGTCGCATTTTGGGAAACCAATGCGCCCTCTCATCTGGTTATCATCCCCAGACCAACGGGGCCACAGAAGGTCCTAATCAGACCCTGGAACAGTATCTTCGATGTTTCACCACCAAGGTTCAGGATGACTGGTCGCTCCTAATACCCGTGGCTGAATTCGCCTACAACAATTCTGACCATTCAGCAATTAAGACCAGCCACTTGTATTATAGCCAAGGTTTCCATCCATCAGTCCTACCCTCTGTTCTCCCTCATCCTACACCACTACCTACTGTCGACTCCTGGATTGAAAACCTCAACAACGTACACCAAGAGGCCAAAGAAAATTTAGAGAAGGCCAGAACACAGACTAAGAGGTATGCAGATTTAAAAAGGAGACCAGGTCCTTCTTATGCAATCGGTGATCAAGTCTGGTTGTCCTCGAAATTACTACCCCAGCATCTACAGCCAAACAAGTTGGCTCCTCGGTACTATGGTCCATTTCCCATCAAGGAAATGATCAACCCAGTTTCATACCGGATTAGTCTACCAGACTCTTGGAAGAAAATTCACCCATTATTCCACACATCTTTATTAAAACCCTACCACCAATCCTCCCGGAAATCCTACCGACCTCCTCCTCTACTGGTCGACAACCAATTGGAATATGAAGTATCTCGAATATGTTACTCCAGGTATAAACGGGGTCAGCTTCAATACCTGGTTGAATGGAAAGGATATCCTCCTACTGAAAGAACCTGGGAACCACTTTCTAATCTCAGCACCCCTCGACTACTCAGAAGATTTCACCTTATAAACCCGGGCAAACCTGGTGGAACAGGTTTTCGGAGAAGGCATGCTGTCATGACCCGCGGGGCGTGCCCCTTCTGGACTTCCTGGTCCTTGTCGCGGCGGGGCTTGCATTCATTGTTTCTCCCAACATGGCCGTATCACGTGACACGCCTTGCACCAGCCTTCACAGCGGACATAGTACGTTCCATAAATATGCCACGCTCCCGCAGCCCTGTGCGTCTCAATGCTATTGCGAAGTAGCGACCAGACGTGTGCTCCGTAGCTCGGGGTATTGTTTCCCTTGCTTCCTCCACTCTAACCCAATTCTAGTCCCTTTCCTTCCTTTCTTGATTCGTGGACTTGTGTGCTAGTTGCGCACCATGTTATTTCCTGGATTCCTGTATCCCTGCATCCCGGTACTTGAACGCACGCTGGATTCGGAAGAGACTTGTGCAGCCTTATTCAAGACTCGAGCAGTACGCAAGAAGGCATCGATCAAGAAATCCAGCAAAGATCGAACCCAGGTGAGAAGGGGGGAACTCCTTGACAGAGCAGCAATCATTTAAAAAAAATGTTACTGTGTTATTTGTACACATTGTACCTTTACACACATTTAATACACAAACTTTAAGCATGTCACAAATTTCATAAAAACATATAAGAATGATACACCTATTATCACACTATACATGAACAAATTTAACGGCAGAAAAAAAGAAGAAAGTGAATGGGTGAAAGAAACAAAAGAAAAAAGAAGACCAAACGGGAAAAAACTTCCTGTTAAAACACTATATAGATACTTGTACTACTAATCCACGATTGGTGTATGTGTTCACTCTTTAACATTGACATACATAGATTAGGTCAAAGATTCCTTGCTCTGTGACTTCGTTAATTTTCGCGAAGATGTCGAATAACATTTTTACTAGAGCTATCGATAGTGACAGCTGGCGGGTTGTCATAAACATGTGGCGTAAGTCATTAGTCAAGACTTTAGACTTTGAGTGAATAAACCATTCAAAACAGCATACTCTGTGGTTTAAAAATGAGGGGCATAACATCACTAGATGAAATAAAGATTCAAAAGTGTTTGATTCACACATTCTACATGTATGCAGTTCTTGTGGGACTCCCACCTCTAGCGTAGGAAGGCATTTCAGCCGGAATTTCAAATACCAATTATGATATTAAAAGCTTGGAATTTCACCAAGTAAGTTTTTAAGTGAATTGGAGGTAAGTAAACAAGTTCCTTACCCATGTAAAGGTTTAAGAGGCTCAAATCTAGCTAGTCATTTGACATGTCACACCTTTTGTTTTGAAACACTATTTCTGACTCTGAACCATTTAATTCAATTATAGTGGTAAAGTTGTCACATCTCTTTTTTATTTTTTTCAGAAATTGATTTGTGTTTTACATTATAGGGCATTTAGTTAGAACCTCCAAAGAATTCTCGCCTGCTCTTTCCAAAGTATTGATCAAAGATAAACTCCTGCTGATGTACTGCGACCACCAGGACGTGAGGCCCAATTCAAGTCTGATTGCACTTATTGGGACTGAAACTGGGAATCCCAACACATGTTTCAGAAATGTGCTCTCTAGTGCATCAAAAAACCTCCTGCCGAGATATTCATCAGTTCACACCCGTAGAGGGCAATAGGCAAATCTTGCACTCTATAGAACTCTATTAGTAGAACCAGAGAATATGCACACAGTTTGCTTTTTATCATTTTCAGCAGTGACAAACATGATGAGATCTTTTATTTTTAAATTTTGTTTCTTAGCTGCAATCTCATAGCCTAGATAGCAGATTGAATCAACTAATTCCGTAAGACCATTACTTAAGATTTTGCGGTGTTTATTTGCAGGGAGTTTTCTTTTAGATATTTGTCAACCCCGTCAAGTTGCCGTTGGAGACCTGCCGGGGTGTAATCCATTAGCAAAATGTTGTCGTCGAAATCAATGCACCTAGGTTTTAGTCCCCACCACATGGACATGAACCCTACCCACTCCTTGCTGGCTTCCCACAAGTCAGCCAGGTAGAAGCTGAATAGAGTGGGGGCCAGCAAACAACCCTGGCACACTACTTTTTCCGACAGGATTTTCCTAGACAATACTCCTGATGTGTTTAACCTTACTCTTGTGGAGTTGTCAAAAAATAGCAGTTGGATCATTGCTAATGATGAAGGATCAATCCCCCATTTTGACAGTTTAGACCACAGCTTAGAGATGTTAAGGTTATGAAACGCTGAGGATAAGTCGATCGATGCTATACATAGGGTATGCCCACAGTATGACCCCACATCAGATGACAAACCTCATTATGGTGCCACCCCATCTCTGTAGCCGGTCTGCAGTCGGATAAGTAGATGAATTTTATCTACCCATGATGTTAGTTCCTTTATACCAAGTTAGCAAAGACTTTTGAGGAGGTGTCGAGTAGGAAAATAGGTCTAGAGCAATATGGTTCTGCTGTATTCCCTTTTTTGAAAATTGGGATAGGTATAGATTCTGACCAAGAAGTGGGACAGGTGTGGTCTAGTGTTACATGTGAGAACACATGAAACAGAATGTTTGCCCAGAGTACAGGATTTTTTTTTTTTAAATATTTTTTATTTTCAAAATAAAACAATACAAACCAAACTTGCAGCATTATACAATACGACCGTAAACATCAGTTAATCCCATGTTACTGCACTTCAAACCCCCCCCCCCAAGAGCTTATCAACCTTACAGTTCTGTGTACACTTGGTGTGGCCGGGCGTCGCCTCCTTCAGAAGCAGCAGCGTCCATTTCCGTGCCAAACAGTCCCGTAATTAACATCCTCCAAGCCGCTAGGTTTCCCACATCTTCTTCCCCACAATTGCTACACGCTTCCTGCCATACCACTGTTTCAGCCTCAGCCCACTTCTGCAGGTCCCGCCACCATGTCTCTATTCTTGGCCCATGGCGTTGCTTCCAACTCATGGCTATCCTTCTCTAAGCAAGTACATATGCCAGGTCTCTCAGTTTCCCGAGATGTTTGGTGTTCCGTGGTCTGGGGAACCCTCCCAGGAGGCAGGCCCAGGACGTGTCAATGCGTAGCAGGACCCCCTTATCTGCTAATTTCTGTGCCACTTCCCCCCAAAAGCCTTCAATCACTGGGCAGGACCAGAACATATGTGTCATGTCTGCGTCTTCTTCATCGCATTTCGGGCATGCTTGTCTACCTGCGTTCGCAAACTTGGCTATTTTCTTCGGGGTCATATATGCTCTATGCGTAATGTATAGCTGTATTTGCTGCAATCTAGCATTCCTGGACACTTTCTTATGGTATCCCATGGCCCGTTCCCACATCCCATCAGTCACCTGTGCCCCCACTTCCGCTTCCCAGTCCAGCCTCAAATCCATCAAGTCCTTTCCCACCCGGGTCATCACCACCTCATATAATCTAGAGATCTCATGCCCGCCCTCTGATATATCATATATCGTTCCGATCAGTGCGTCCGGATCTTCCGCCTGCACCTTCTCCGGCCAAGTCTTACGGATGATCTGTACCAACCTTAGGTACGTAACATATTGGCCCCCGTGCAGCCCTGTTTCTTCTCCCAGGTCTTCGAATTCCCTAATGGCCCCATCCTGCCATATGTCTCCCAATGTGGCCAGCCCAACCGATTCCCAGTATGTCCTGATAATTTTCCTAAGATGGCTGTCCCCCATAGTTAAGGCGACCAGTGGCACCTGTGGGGAACATGGGCACGGGCTCTCAATCAACTGGCAAGCTCTGCGCCAAATTCTCCACCCAAGCAGCAACATACTTGGGCGTCCATGCAAGTCCTATCTAGGGACCCAGACGATCTCTTTTAGGTAAAACGGGGCGCAGTCCCGCCCAACCAGCCTAGACTCAGGAGTTTCCTCATCAGAGAGCCATTTAGTCACGTATTGCAACTGGCTGGCCACATAATAGGCCTCAAAGTTCGGCAGCTTGATGCCTCCCCTATCGTGGAAATTTTGCAGTTTCCACAGGGCCACCCTGTTGCGGATGCCGTGCCACAGGAAGTCCCTGCATACACTATCAAGTTTGACAAAGAACTTCCTGGGTATCAGGTATGGTATGTTACTGAAAAAGTGCAAAAGCCTAGGCAGGACCACCATTTTAAGCATCGCCCCCCGGCCCATCATTGCCAACGGCAGCTTCTCCCAAAACTGCATACTCTCGCGGATTTTCTTCACAGCCGCCTCGGTATTGTCCAAGTGTTCTTCCTTCACAGTATGATATACATCAATTTCGAGGTAGCGGAAAGTCTCAGTTGCCCAGGGCACGGGCAACACCGGCAATCGTTCCAGAGGGACTCCATCAAAGCTCCCCAGCGGAAACATGCTCGATTTACCAGGATTGACCGCTATGCCGGACAGCTCCGCATACTTTTCCATGACCTCTAAAATGTACTGGAGGTTTTCCTCCGGATACTTCAGGTACAATAACAGATCATCAGCATATAGGGATATAAAATGGTTCTCTCCTCCCACCTCGATGCCAACCAAGTCATATTGTTGTCTGAGGTACACCGCTAGGGGCTCTAGGGCCAATATGTACAACATCGGAGACCAGGGGCATCCCTGTCTGGTGCCTCTACTAAGTCGCCACCTTTTGGATATCACTGTTCCCGTGCGCACCCTGGCCAGTGGCTCGCTGTACAGCAGTTTCGCCCACCCCACGTAGCCAGGCCCAAACCCGTACCCCTCCAAGGCCACCAGCAACCACAGCCACCTCACTGAATCAAATGCCTTAACTGCATCTAGGGACACTACCACCATCTCTTCATCACTTCTGTTCCCCTCTTCAATCACCCGGTGGAGTCGCTTGTGATTATGAGTTATGTTTCTATTGGGGACATAGCCTGTCTGATCCGGGTGTATCAGTTTACTGATGACCCTTCGTAGCCTATTGGCCAGGACCGCCGTCAGGATCTTGCTGTCCTGGTTCAGCATCGACAGCGGCCTATACGATCCACAGCTTTGTCTCGGTTTATTAGGCTTGGGGAGCGGCACTATCAGCGCTTCTCTGAGCGTTTCCGGTAACCGACCCTTCTCGAAAGATTTGTTGAACATCTCTAGCATCGGAGGGAGTATCTCTGCCCTATACACTTTATAAAACTCACTTGGGAGTCCGTCTGTGCCCGGGGTCTTGCAGGTGGGCAATCGTTTCACTACCTCCTCCAGTTCCTCCAGTGTAATAGGTGTATCCAGCTCCTCCCTTTCTTCATCACTAATCGTGGGCAGTTCTATGTCTTCCAATGTGTTTCTGATCTCTGCCTGATTTCCTCCCCCTTTGTCCTCATACAGTGCTCTATAATAATCAAGGAAGGCTGCATTAACTCCTTCTTGGGTGTCTACCTCCTCCCCGTCCTCTCTAACTATCATCCTGATCGGGGGCCTAGGGGTTTCTCTCTTATATAGCCATGCCAGTAGGCGGCCAGTTTTGTCTCCAACTGCATGCTGCCTCTCAACATATTTTCTGTAGTTAAGGTTACAGAGCTTCTCCCAAAGCTCCGAACACCGCTGCTGCAGCTCAAGTACTAAATCTGCGTCCCCTCCTGCCTTGCTGCATTCGCGCTCCAGTTGTCTCTCCGCCTTCTCTAGCTCTATCAGAACCCCACCCTGCAGGCCCCTTGACTTGGAAATGGCGTCCCCTCACAACACAACCTTGAATGCCTCCCAAAGTGCACCAGCCGAATCTACACTGCCCGTGTTAACCTCAAAGTACCGCTGAATCGTTTCCCTGATGTCCTCCCTGAAGACCGAGTCCCTAAGCGCCTCCGCACGGAGGCGCCATGTAGGTATCCGCGCACGAGGGCGGCCATACTGCCAGGTCAACACCAAGGGCGAGTGGTCCGACAGGACTCTCGCTCTATATTCAATTTGAGTGGTCGCCATCACCACCTCTGACGTGGCAAAGAAGTAATCCAATCTCGTGTGTAGGTGCTGTGGGGCAGAGTAGTGAGAATACTGCAAGGTATCAGGGTATTTCAGTCTCCAAACATCCGCCAGCCCAAAGTCGCCCAGCAATGTCTGTAATACTCTGGCCGCCGGGGTGGGCCGATCAATCCTATCGTCGGACCTGTCCGCCCTTGGGTCGAGAACAAAGTTAAAGTCCCCTCCCCAAATGATCGCTCCCCCCACACATGTGCCCAGATGGGTGCATAGGGTTCTGAAGTATGCAGCAGCATTCTGGTTGGGAGCGTATGTGTTAATAATGCAAACCTCTCTGTTCTCTACCAGGGCTCTGAGCATGACCAGCCTGCCCTCCGTGTCCACCTCCTCCCGCGTAACTCTGAGCGGAACGTGCGGTGCTACCCAGATTAGCACTCCCCTGGCATAGGCAGAGTACGGGGAGCCCACCACCGTGCCACTCCACTTTTTCCCCACCAGTTCCAGCTTGTGCCTGGTCAGGTGTGTTTCTTGCAGTAGTGCAATGTCAATCCTCTGTCTTTTGAGGTACAACATGACTTTGTTCCTTTTTAAATAACTATTAAGTCCCCTGACATTCCAGGTGACAATCTTAAGGTCTCCGATGGCAAGTGCGTTTCTCCCTGCCTCCCATGTAGCGATTCCCAACTGCCCACGTGACACAGATGGCGTCTCGGTCCAGTAGCTTCTCATATAAGCTCAAACTCCCTTTAACTATACACGCAACAAAACCCCGACTTCCCTCCCCTCCCCCCACCCGTACCTTCCCCAACATCACACACCCCAACTGCTGCCCAGCTCCAGCCTCAGAGCTCAGGCACCCCCACATCTAGCTCCGCAACCACCGGTCGGTGCACGGAGCCCAGTAGGGTGAGGTCACCCTAATGGCCACCCAACTAAAACTATTGTGGGGTAAAGAGTATCGCCCTGTAAGGCTCCCGGTCAAATAAACATTAATCACAGTGTCTTTGACAAATAGTGCAATCATCTGACCTTCTTTACCGAAGGTGTCACACCGACTATATTCAAGTCCCACGAACCACGCCATCTTGCGACGCCATTTTACGCTTCCCGTATCTCTTCCGAGCCCTTTCTGGGCCGAACTTCCGATTCCTGGGGGCATCCTTGCACTTCGAGCCATCCCTTGGCATCCTCCGGGGTCTCAAAAAACAAAGTTTTATGGGCATGAATGACCTTCAATTTTGCAGGATAAAGTAACATGTATTTGTGGCCCGCTTCTCTCAGCCTCCGCTTTACAGGCCCAAAATTCATGCGACTATGCTGTACAGTCAAGGTATAATCTGGATAAGCCGTGATGTTTGCCGCTCCTCTCGTGATCGTCCCTCCTTTACGGAAGTATTCCAGTATCCTCTCCCGGTCGCGGTAGTTGAGGATTTTGGCGATCATAGGCCTAGGCGGGTTCCCCGGAGGCGGCCTCCTCGTTACGGCTCTGTGTGCTCTTTCTACTGCAAATCCTTGAGATAGGGCCCCTCCAGGTATCTCTTGTAAGAACATGGATTCGATGAAATCCGTAGGGTCACGGCCCTCCATCCCCTCCGGTAGGCCCACGATGCGGATGTTGTTGCGACGGGCTCGTCCCTCTGCCTCCTCCGCTCTGCTCTCCAGGTTGCCCACCCTTTGTGTCAGGGCGTGCAAATCGGCCTTATGGGTGGCGCAATCTGCTGTATTCGGGCCAACTTCTTTTTCGAGGGACTCTGTGCGCTCCGCCAGGGCCCTGACATCCTGTCGTAGCAGATTAACGTCCTCTTGGACCTCTCCAACCTTGCGGTCCAGCGCAGTTTTTAGTTCAGTGACGGCCAGTTCCAGCTTTGATTCCCAGGCTGCCCTCAGATCCGCAATCGCCGCCAGGATTTCTTGGTTGGTGCACGAAGACGTTGCGCTACTCGCAGCCAGCGCATCCTTACTTTTGGTAGTGTCCTGGCTCGGGGACGTCCTAGTGAAGTCGTCTAAGGTAGGCTGTTTCACCTTCAGTCGCACTGGCCTGCTCGACATGACTCAGGGAATCAACCGGCTGCTCAAGTAGCAAGTGTGTGTACAGTGCACCTTCACAGCTGGGCCACCGTGCAGCTCGCTTCTATTCCTGTCCCGGGCCCTGGCCGGCCATTTTGAGTCGCCCTTTGTTCGCGGCGTCTTTTAACTCGTAGTCACCGATCTACGTCGCCGTTAATCCTGTGCTCTCCAGAGGTTCACAGTGCGTGGCCAACACCTTCACACACCAGCATGTGTATCGTCGGTGGTCAGTGATCCGTCGTACCGCACATATTTGCCCGGATCGTTGTAGGATCTCGGGAGCTCCTCCAGAACGCGTCCTCCTACATGGCTCTCGTAGCCACGCCCCTGCCCAGAGTACAGAATTGTCCTTGAATATTTCATTTGTTACTCCATCAAGGCCACTTGCTCTCAAGTTCTTTATTATCAACTCTATGTCGAGGTGATAAAACGCAAGAGGCTGGTGTTGGCAGCTAGACCTATAAGCTACTAGAGTGCCTTTGCTGTGGGTATCAACGTTATACTTGCTCGAAATAAATGCTCGGCACACTTCCCTTCGCTCACGCCAGTTGATTGGGCAACTGCCTGTGACTTGTTTTTGTTATTCAGTACCCACCAAATGGCTTGTGTATCTTTTTGCATGATCTTACACAGCAATTCCTGGTTGCTCCCTATATATTTTGTATTTTGTGTATTTTGCACCAATTCCTGTATCATTGTGTCATGGTCTTTTTGTGTTTATCTTTCTCCTCCCACTTAATATCAGTGTGTTTACTTACATTCCTTATATCTTTGCGCATTGTGTGTTTTCAGGTTTGGATCTCATTATCATAATTCTCAATTTTTGGGTGGAAGGGAGTGTGCGATTGGTTGAAGAGCTTTCTCTTCCTCGGAGTCTAGTCAATCATTTTGAAAAATGTTCTGGGAGTGTTTGTGATTGTTTTTCACTGTTGCTTAATTTATTCCACCACTCTAGCAGCCCTGAGTTAACCTCTCTTGAAATGAAACAATATTGGGAGACCCTATTTCCTGAGTTGGAGACTACCAATGATTTCTCTGACATCAGTACTCTTTGTTCCTCAAAGCCTTCAATTGTCAGAGCTATTTAAAGGATTGCATGATTGCTACTTTTTGTTTTAACAATTTCTAGTGGTCCAATTTGCTTTGTTACGAAGTTTTTTTACAAAAATGTAATCAATGACTGACGTTCCAAAGGTGTTTGACCACGTCGGTACATCTTTGAGGGCCACTCCATTCATGAGATTGGTTTGAATGAAGGCCCATCTAGAGAGAAAGTTTGACCAGATTTTTCCATTGTTAACTTTTCCTGTTTTGTGTACAATGGATGTTACTTCCCTCCCCTCATCCAATTCATCCCAGTCAAACTCATTAACTAAACACTTAGTCCCTTTGATGCCTTTACAACTGTTCTAAGCCCTCCTGTTGGTTTACCTCTAATACCTATTTTTGCAAACTTAGAAACAATAGTAAAACCAACATACACTGGTGTTGACCTCAGCCACGTTTCCTGTAAAAGAATCAGGTTTGAATTTTCCCACACCACATTAGTGTTCCTGTTAAAAACAGAGTTGTGGTGAGAGTTCCAATTTAGGATATGCCATGTGTTAATTAAAGCCAGGTCTGCTTTGGACTGTGGCTGGCAAGACTGAGGAGACCCAACCCCAATTTGACGCCTCTTGTTTCCGGACGGCTTCTTGCTTACTGTCCAGGTCAAAGTGACATGTTACTTTGATCCTTAGTTTGGCTAGGACTGAGCCTCTATTCTCTGCTTGACGAGAGTAATACAATTTGAAGCCTTGAAGTAAAATGGCTTCCTGTTCGTCGTTCAAATGTTTCTCCACAATTTGTGGGTGCAAATGTACTGCGCATTTCCCCAAATGTTCATAATGAAAAAGGTGGACCTATTTTATGGCTGCTGATGAAATTGAGCTCAGTTGTTGGATTGTGGTGAGGAGCGTTCACAGTTTGGTTTTGTGCAGTGGAATGTTATGATCAATGTCGCGTACTGTCATGCCACTTACCTGGGTGCGGGGTGCACCTGCCGGTCCTGGCGCACCCCGTCCTGGCATGTCTACCTCCGATTCAGGTTTGGGAGACCACGGTCTTCTGCGGCTCCTGCCGCTTCCGGGTTTCGTGTTCGCGTGGGCTTGCGCATCCGCAGGAGGCCATGTTTTGCCCTACGTGCATGCGCCATCCACAGAGTGCTTGGGAACCACAAGCTTGCTTCCCAAGCCTTGTTTTTGGGTGCATCAGCACCCTGGGGCAGCACGGCTTGCGTTCCAAGCCTCCCGGGTGCTGCCTGCCCTGTATTAAGGGCCAGTTTATTGGAACAAACCGCATCTCAACGCGATTTGTTTCCTGATCGCACCCTCACCCATGCAGCTCTTTGAGTTGCACCCTTGCCAGCCTTCAGCCTTGCTTTCCCTTGCCTTCTCTCCTGGTTTCCCCTTGCCTGTTCCCGAGGGGGTAGTTTTCTGCCCCCTTCCTTGCCATTTTGTTTCTCCCTGGGGTTCTCCTTCTCTGCGCCCTTCCTGACTCTCAGTCACCATTTCTCTGGCTGCCCCTGGGTTATTGATTTCCCCTGGCCTTCTTAGCCTTCTGCTCAGTGCTTGTCCTTCTGCCTCCTCAGGGGTTACTCTGCCTCCAAAGCCTGCCTTCTGCTCCTGCCTACTCCAGTTCTCTTATTCAGTCTGCTGCAACTTCCTGGAGTCTTTGCTGCTGAATCCATTTGTGGATCTTCTCCGTTCAAGTCAAGACCAGCCTTCCCTGTCAGTGCTGGCACTGTCCCAACGTCATGAAAATCAGGGAAGTGCGCATCCGTGGCGTTGAGAGCCGGTTCACCTCTGACCCTGTTGATTCCAGGGTGGGTGTTGTGCCGGTTCCTCACATTACACATTCAGCAATCATCAACCGGACAGCCTGGCTACTTCACCACGACCATCAACCGGAAGTTCAGGTACTCAGCGCTCACAAGACGCTTTCCTTAACACATACTGATTCAAAGATACTCAGTCTACTTTCGAAATAAGTTGTGAGACCTCTCTTCTTGTTGCAAATTTTTTCTCAATAGGCGCGCAGCTGGGACACTTACATTGTCCTACTGAATGTGGTGGTCATGGTTAGAATGCACGTTCATTTGTGGGCTTTTGTTTTTACTTAGGTCTTTCTAGGGAGTAAGACACCTATTGATATTTACTGTGGGTATTTTTCTGATATTCAGTGTTTCTTCACTGTTCCTTCATTTTGAGTTCCGCTGATCCTCTGTTGGCAATATTCCTGCTTGTTTGGAATTATTGCCCATTTGATTTCTCGCTGTCGCCCCTGTATCAGAGTGTTGGACCAGTGTTTACAGTGCTGGCTCCTTGGGCCTTAATGATGCTGGGTTAGTACTGCTCTCCTTTTCTTTCTCTTGTTGTCAATACATTGGCTCTCACCGTTGATACAGATGATGTTGTTTGAGTTAGTAGCACTGCTCTTCATTTGGGTGGTGTTTCTTCCTGCAAACAAAATATTTTGCAGGAACTTACAGGACCTCTTATTGGAGGTTTCATTTCCTCCTTTCATTTTTATTTTTTTTTGTGTCTTACATTTTTCTTTACTTCTGCCTTAGATTTGTATTTGTATTTTGTTTTATTTATTTGTAACACACGCCAGGCCCATGGGCATCCGGGCGCTAAAACTTGGTAAAACAAAATTTACATACAGTGCATAGATTCATATCATAAACATATTGCTTGTTCAACCTATTTACATACATTCTACAACATGTGCAAAAAGCAGTAAAGCATAAAACTTACAGTAAAAGGTACAAAGTCACAGTAAGAGGTTATCATGTGAGCATAAATAGGCAAGGCCACAATAGTCAGAAGGCAGATTGTTCAAGGTGATTGCCAAGGTGGAGGCTCCCTTAGATATGAGCGAAAAGCCACAATTTGGTTTTTAATTTGAAAGAATTGAAAGAAGGCTCAGGCCTGATATCGGGTGGAAGTGAGTTCCAAAGCTTAGTGGCCAGGACAGAGAAACTTGAGCCTCCAGATTTTTGGAGTTTGAATCTTGGCACAGATAGGCAATGTAGCTGGGCCATTCTTTGAGATCGAGAGGATGTATGCAAAGAGAGGCGGTTGGAGAGGTAGGGGGGCCTTGTTAGTCAGGCATTTATGAGTGAGGGCAAGTGTTTTCAGAGCGATTCTTTGTTTGACAGGGAGCCAGTGCAAATTGGTCCTCATATCAGATATTTGTTGGTTTCTTAGTATATTTAACGCCACTCTAATGGCGTTATTCTGGGTAATTTGTAGTTTGTTCCCCTGACTGGTCCCCTTGTAGAGGGCACTGCAGTAGTTGATTTTAGCCATGAAAAGAGTTCTAGCAAGGATGATGCTGTTGGGCGTGGTCAGAAAAGGTCTGCAGGCTGCAATGAGTTTGCATGTATATGCCGATGCTGATCTAACACCATTAGTTTGTCTTGATAGGGATAAGCTGGAGTCAAGATAGATGCCTAAGGTTTTGGTATCCTTGGACGCCTTAATGATATTGCCATCAATGGTGAAGGACTGGTAGAGGAGATCTAATTTATTAAGCCGTTGAGCGGAGCCCAAGATGAGGAGCTCGTCTTATCGTCATTGAGACAAAGTTCATGTTGGGCCATCCAAGCCTGGATTACCAAGTATATTTCGTTTATTGCTTTGGTGTCTGCAATGTGATCACCTGTGATGGGGATGAGTATCTGGGTGTCATCGGCATAGTTGGTGTACGAAACACCCAGATAATCAAGAACACCCAGATAATCAAGAACATCAAGAGCCAGATTGTCTTAGTCCCAGGAGGTTGTTGAGTTCTAAGTAGTCTTGAATCTGCAGGTAGGCCGCGCGATCAAGAATTTTGAGCATGAACGGGACAGTTGTAATAGGCCTGTAATTTTTTGGTGTATTCGGCTCTAAAGAAGGTTTTTTTTAGCAGAGGGATCACCCATGCATCCTTAAGATTGTCTGGAACAATACCAGTTTTGAAAGAGGAGTTTATAAATGCCATTATGAAGGGGGCAAGGTCATGGGCCGACTCCTTGATGATGGAGGCAGGGCACGAAATGCCTTGGCAATTTGTGGTTTAATTCTATTGATGATAACTTCCACTTCAGCAATGGAGAATGGAGAATGGAGATTGCATTTTGGGTTGTTTCTGTTTGCTAGGGGATTTTGTTGACATAGGAGTCTCAATTGAGATTACACCCTTAACAGCTTTCGCACCTTTTTCCTTGTCAGGGAGACTGATAGTATCTTGTCTTTAACAAATGGGTCCTCCGAGTCGAGAGTAGTGGATCAATACACACAAGTGTGGTTCTTTAGTCAAGAGGGACTTGTGACTTTATCTCATTTAAGGATTTTGTGTTCTGTTGTACTTCATAAGCCACTGTATCATAGAAATTAATAAAAGGTGGCAGCACCATGTTTAGGGCGACCAGAGATGTAGATCCGCCTTCCATTGATTTGTTGCAAGTTAAGTCCTTTCCTTGGAAAGGCAGCAAGCTGCGGTCTCTTGATATTGTAGATTCAATTATTCCAAGGCTATCCGACATAAGGGTGTTGGACATCTCCTCATCAGTGTTGTCTTGTGTTCTGAATAGGCCAGGAGACACACTGAGTCATTGTTGCAGACTTTCAATCGCCTGTATTTCGTTTTCCAAGTTCACGCACGTGTCATAAATATTGGAGTTCGCTTGGTGTTCCACATCCGTGAGAACTTGACCTGATATTGTTGACTCTGAATTGGCAGTAATTTCTTTATTTGATTTCATATTGTTTATTGTTATCAAGGTGTTGTCTGAAGTCGTGGACCTGTCTTTGATAGCTTGGCTGAAGAGTTTGGGTGGTTGATGGGGTAAGAGCGTGGATATCTTTCCCTGTTGCTTCATTCCAGGAGAGCCTACATGATGCGCCACCTTGTGTTCTGTGGGGTTATCGATGGGTTGAGTGTCGGCGCCCGGCAGCGGGTAACGTTTTGGTTTACCATGCATGCTTGTGCCAAATAGTACCGAGGATCAAAGGGACTCGCCCCACAGGCTCTTCAACACTCTGGGTACTTATTTCATTAGGCTTCACTTGTCAGGTGATGTAGACCAAACTTTGGTTTATGAGTAGGAATCAGAGTTTAATTAGAACCCTAAATTTGAGTAGCAGTATCAGTGTCAGGAGGAGCGAGACCAAATGTTAGTAGGTCAGGTCTTTTAAGTCAACACTCAGTGGGTTCAGACTGGATGGTATCTGTTGACACCTCATTCAGAGAGGCCGTCTGCCGTTTGCCTGCCTGGACTGCAGGGACTGCTCCACTCTGTCCCACTCCGCTCCGCGGACGTGGGGACGTTTTTCAAAGTTAGCTCTGCCTCCAAAAGTCACCACAGACAAAAGATTGCTTCCACTGCCCACTACGGGGACTGCCCTACTCCTTCCCACTCCAAGCAGCAATAATGCATAAACAATGTTCTACCCGAGACTTCACTATAGTGTTTCAACTTAGGGTGAAATGGCAAACCACAGTATTCACCTCAGCAAACACATGAAGCAACACACATTCAATAAATATCCTTTCTGCAATGCACAGTACAGGAAACTAAACATGACAAAATAATCATAAAACCGTCCCTTTTATGAAAATAAGTGCATTTAAAATGCTTATAGTGAAAGACTATTCAACCACAATGTGATGCTGCATATAATAGTCAGCCACTAAATGGCTATCCATTTCACACGATGTTTCCCAGTATATACCAGCATATGGAGAAAGCTTTACTTACATCTGAAATGCAAATATTATGCAGTGTAGTATACCCTTTAAATGAAAACAGAGACTCAAAGAGAGAACTGATGTCATGTAGTGCTTAAGAAGCAATGTGGAAAATCATGCTGCTTTTAAAGACATCACCCTGGCAGTGGAACACTAACAAGAAACACATTTTAGCAAGTTGCAAGTCTCCGGGGAATGTTGGCCAGCTCACTGCTTTTGTCTCAGATTTGTGTGGCTTTAACCCAATGCTTCCTTCCCCCATAACATCCCACAAGAGTAGCGAATGCTCAGCACCTTTTGGTGAGTTGTGGGATATCCCTTATTCTATGCTTCTGTAGGACTTCAGGGGGTGTCTGAACAGGGTCGAACTGGGCCATAAAATTGTCTTGGGCACCAATGAAATGTGGCCCACAGTTGCAAATGGCTATGTTTTCCTTTTGTGACACTGTTTGAATAGTAACCTGGGGGGGTGCGGGCGGTTGATAAATTGTGATTCAAATTGGGCATTTTAAAGAATTTTTATTCAGCAACACTGGTCAAAATTACTAGCTTCAGAGTGAATTAACTCATCAACCTGGTCCAAATCGCCCAAAAAGTTGGCTGTAGGATATTTTGTGTAGATTTGGGGTCTGGCGGTATTTTCTTACCACCAAAGAAGAGTGGTCATTTGGTGATGATTTATCTTTGCATTTAGATTGGGTTTGGCTTTACCTCCTTTCAGTGACCATGTCTTATTATACTATATGGGATAGTTTAGTAGTATACCCTACTGGTGTTATTTCCTGGTGGTAAATTACTTAGTGGGGAGCATAACTTTCCTGTTCTATTTATTTCCCCAACATACACAAAACCTTCCTTATTCTTATAATGTTCTTGTGACCTATAGAGAGCCTTGGACCTACATTCAGAAACACCACAATTTCACATAGAGCATTATCAATAACCTGTGGCGTTATCACTGATTTATACACATCAGTAAACTATGCTTCAATAGGCCTCATTACTGATTCATTACTGGTTCATGGACCCCCAGTGATCTATATTTTGTATTAGATTCCACCCAGACACCATGCACGGGGCAAACACACACACAACTATTTATCACTGCTAATTCTATCTATTCCATCTGCATGGGAAACATGACAAATGTACTACCTAAAAAAAAATCTTCCCTGTGTCATACATTATTATTTCAAAGGCACCAAGAAAAGAGAAAAACAAAACTCTATACACATTCTGTTTTTATAAGGTGTGTATTAGAAATAATTGTAATTCAAAATAAACATCTTACCATTAGTATTACCGCATTGTCTGTAACAAAAAGAAGAGAAAAAAAAATTACAGCGACAGAACAAAATTCACTTTGTAACATTATAACATGGCAATTAAATGCAGGGGATTCCCTATGGCTACTCTGCCTGCCTGATATTTTTGGAAAGTCATTCGTACAACAGCACACAATGGGCCTCATTACGACCCAGGCGTTAAGGGTTAACGCCATTGTTAACCCTTAACGCCTGATTCCAATTTTAACGGCTGCTTTTAGCAGCCATTAAAACCCATGGCGCTAACCCGCCTTGGTGCTAATTACGGCACCGTAATTTACTGTGCCGTAATTAGCGCCTTCCCCACTCCCATTATGCCCTATGGGGCAAAAATGGGAATGGGGAAGGGTAAATGGGAAATGGGGATTTACCGCCCCACTCACCTGGGAATGGGGCTGTAAATCCGCCATTCACCATGGTGTAAACATAGTTTACACCATGGTGGTAAAGTTGGTGTACTTACTGCCTGGGTCGTAATGACCCCGAATAACCTCAATTCAACTTTGGATATTTACCAAAGACTTGTAGTTCTCTCCCACACACAACCTCACTTAGCTCGCCTCCGAAGAACGGGCCCAGGGGTTGCCTTTGTAATCTTGAAGATTTGAAGTGCACAGCGAGAACATGGAGTTCTCAAGCTGGTGCTAATTGAGACTAGGCACGTCTGTTTCACAGCCCAATCATCCAGATCATCTGTCTCGGGAGCCCAGCAAAAGCGATCTGAACTTTTTCTGTCAGACTTTCCCCAGCAGAACTCTGTTGCTTATGCAGCATATCTGCAGATATACTTCCTTCCAATCATATTAGCAGAAAATGTATTAGGTTGACACCCTCTTGTCACAAACAATGGTAGCTTCATATTATAATAACTGTTTCTTTTTCTGATTTCCTGCTGCCTTTCTGCTTTCTGCATTCAGCACAGCAAGAGAAAATAAGAGAGAAAAATGCATGTTTAAAAACGAATTTCAAAGCCTGTACTTGCACCTCATTTTTCACATAGAGATTACATTATAATGTTATTGAATTTCCACTAGTGATTAGTACTTGTTAATTAAGTCAGTCAGTTAGATAAATAGTGTAGTCTCCTGTGTATGAGGCATTTCAATGAAGAGAAAAGAAAGAAAAAAATTATGCACATTTACCCTCTGTAGCTTTATATTGGGCTTTCTGCATAAAGATGACTATATGTGTGTGCCACAATATTGTTGGCAATAGAATGCTCTCACATTCAGTGAGGTGCTATACTTCAAGGCGCTATACTACAAAGAACTATAAATTATACTACATTATCCCTCCTTTTCTGACAATTTGGCAGTGGTCCAAGCCACAATTGGAAGAAATCAAACGTGTGCTCCTTTTTGTTTTTTCATCATAGCAACAAAATTAATATTCACACTTTCAAAATAAATCACTGTTTAACTATTTAAAATCAAAATTTATCTAAAATGAGTCCATCAGTTCTTATAAAATATTTTACATATTTCTTCCCAATTGAAGTGTCCATAGTCCAGTGTTCTGTTTTTATACTTGAAGTCAATCATAAAACAATAAAATAGAACAAATAATTAAAACAAAGAATTAACATAACATATTAAAATAATTAATTAAAATAATAAAGATGTGGAACTCCATACTTCCAGGATCCATCCAAATTCATGCACCCACAATGCTGCAAGTTCATTGTTCTTCTACTGTTTCCGCCTCTGAGACGTCTCGACCAGCAACATCACATCATCTGGTTCATTTGGGCATTCTTTCATCCTGGCACTCTTGTATGATTTTTCCATAGGAGTCATCTCTTCTGGCATCCCAGTTACTTTGTCTTCATCTCCACCCGGAGGCAGGCATCACTTGATCTTCATCCCATGGACTCCAGGATTCCATTGCCTCCTGTGTCCGTGACCTCCGACCTCAAAATACAGGTTAATGTTCTCTATCAAATAGAAAAGAAACAGATTAAGTATATAGAACAATACTAATTTCACCCTTTTACCAAAAATAAAATATCTATGTATTCAAAGATATTTTGCCATTTTTCTTTCGTTTTCTGAAATTAAGCACATGTTAGAGAAAAACAAACATACATAAAGCATCATTGATCCGTTAACATATTTCAACTTTGTAAAAATAATTTCATTAGTCTCAGCCCTCTTCTAATGATCATCACATATAGTATTTTTATTCACATCTATTGCATTACAACAATCAATTCTATTTTTATTTCTCTGTTATTGGGCCCTATGAATAGACTCAAGTGTCTTCTTTCATGTATTTAAGGGACCTGATCTGTTTCGACACTCTCCAGCCTCTTTACTTCATGCTTGGGGTGCCAGGCTTAATCTGGTTAACATGAACAAATTGTTCTGCCATCGTTTCACCTTCAGTTTTCAAAATGTTATAGACCACTGGAGATATCTTATCTATAATTTGAAATAGTCTCTGCCAAGCAGCCAGAAATTTAGAATGTTTCTGTTTACTTTTTCCAAAATGAAATTTATACACCTGATCCCCTACACTATACTCTTTTACAGATGTCTTTTTTAAATCATAATATGATTTTGCACTGTCAGCATCTCTTTGTAAATTCCGCTGCACAAAAGCAAATGCTTGTTGTAAATGCTTCCTCAGTTCTTCCATGTATTCATGAAATGTAGATGCGCTTACAAGTGTCTGCTTGTGTGTCCTGTACAGCAGGTGTTGCGGCAACACCATTTTCCTACCTGTCAATGCTTCATGGGGCTGATACCTGTTGCTTTGGAAGGAGTTGATCTGATTGCCATCAAAACCAGAGGTAAACATAAATCCCAACTGGAACCTGCCTCTGCTACAAACTTCTTTAATATATCCACAACAGACCTATTACAGGGTTTAACTTCACCAGAAGAGGCGGGTCTATATGCAATATGTAGTTTTCTTTTCACTCCCAGTATTTGCCATACCTTACTCATTAGAGCACTTGTGAACTGACTTCCTCTATCTGATTCTATTCTTTGTGGTAACCCAAATCTTGAAAATATATGATTTCCCAGTAATGTTGCTGCCATTTGTGCACTAAAATCTGGTGCAGGAATACACTCTATCCATTTTGACATTGAACACACCACACTTAAAATATACCGGTTCCCCCGGCTCGACCTCTTTACAGGCCCTACATAGTCTATTTGTAAATCTGACCACGGAAGAGTTAAGCCTTTTTTCATTAATGGGGCTTTATGCATTGGTGAAGCAGGTTTAAATTGGGCACATACTAGACATCCCTAGTATATAATTCCACATCTTGGGACATATGTGGCCAGTAAGCAAAATCTTTCAGTATCTTCAATGTTTTTTGTGAACCTCTGTGTCCTGCAGTTATTGCATCCTGTGCATGGTGTAGCATTAGCCCTCTGAATGAAAGGTGTAACACCCACTGTGTTTGTCCTGTTATGGACTCTCTAATCATGAGTCCATCCTGCAGTCTAATGCGTTTCTTATTCTTTAATAGCACCTACAACTCCTATTTTCCCACACAATCATTTTCTGTTAAAGGGTTTTGTTCAGGGTCTATCAAATGATAATAATACATTCCCAAAATTGTATCATCTTTTTGTGCCTCAATCTGATCTTGATCTGGTGTATCATAACTCCATTGTACTACTGGTTGGTCCACCGCCTTTGGAGCTTTAGAGCGTGTAACTGCATCAATTTGTATTTCACCAAGTAAATTTTCAGTAGGTAGCAACTCACCCATCACAGCCCCAATTTTAGCTAAATGATCTGCATTATCATTTCCTTCTTTATCCTCTCCTGGGGTTTTTAAATGTCCACACATTTTTTTCCAGTATATTGTCAAATCATTCTTTGAGACCAATTTGTCTATGGTTTGAATAATTTTTCCATGTTTCAAGGGGCTTTTTATTGTATGTAATCATGCCTCTTGCTTTCCAGCCAGGCAAATATTCCACAAAGCTATTTCGTGCATAACGAGAATCAGTCACCAGGACAATTTCACTAAATGTATTATCAACTGCAGTAGTAATTGCTTTATAAATGGCTGCCAATTCCGCTACTTGACTACTCCTATCCCCAATTCTTATCCCTATACTGGGAGTGCCTTCACATTTCAACCAGACATTTCCTATTCCTGACACCAATTGTTTATTACTGTCATTTTCAATGTGAAAAGCACAACCATCAACATATACAGTTGGCACATCCTTTCATGTCTTTTCATCATAGGTTTTGTGTGGTGACTGTCCAAACTCCTGTAAACTAGATTCCATGTCTTCTTCGTTTGATACATGTTCAGCTGCACAGTCATGTAAATCTGCCAAACCTTGAGCAACTGGGCTCTTTTTATTTTGGCCATATCTCACTTCTACAGGAAAGCCTTGCAATGCCAGTGTCCATGAAGTGATTCTGGACTGTGCTAGGTTACCTGACCTTATTCTTTTACTCTCTAAAAACTGCAAAGGTTGATGACTTGTCTCAATAATGACCTTTTCTCCCTGAACAATGGGGCGGAAATGCTGTAGCGCCTACAAAGTGGTCAGAAGGGCCTTTTCACATTCACTGAATTTAATTTCAACTTGGGAAAACGCCTTACTTGCATAAGGAATGGTTTTGTGATTCAAATCATACTTTTGTGATAACACTGCTGACATACAATGTTCGGAGAAACCTATTTCTATAAACTAATCCCTATCCTTTATGGGGTATGCTAAACATGATGCCTTTACAAGACATTCCTTTAATTTAGCCACTGCCTCAGACTGCTCTTTTTCCCATTTCCAGGGTGTATTCAACTTTAATAGTTGAGTCAATGGTTGAGTAATTTCAGCATCATTTTCAATAAACTTTCTCTTATATCCCGTCATTCCTAATACTCTTTTCAAACCTTTCACACTTTTAGGATCTTTTAGTTTTTGTATGGCCTCTGCTTTCTTCTTTTGTGGGTTTAGTCCATGTTCAGTCACTTCATGGCCTAGAAAATTCACTTTTTTCTTGCACCATTGCGCTTTTTGTAAAGATACTTTGGCACCTGCTTTTTGCAATTGGCCAAGAACATACCTTATTTCATCAAAATGGCTTTTCAAGCTTTCATTTTTTATCAGGACATCATCCACGTAAACTATGGTTCTTCTTTCCGCTGCATCAGGCATGGCCTTTCTCAAAAATATTCCAGATTCACTCCCACTATTGACATACCCGAATGGAACTCTAACCCATGCATATTGGGTCTTATCAAATCAAAATGAAAATAAATTCTGAATCTCCTCTGCCAATGGCACACACCAATATCCAGATATGAGGTCTAATGTAGTAAACACCTTTGAGCTATGCACCTGAGCCAGGCCTTCATCAATTAATGGCAGTGGCCGTCTGGACACTGGCACTCTTTTATTTAATTCTCTCACATCTGCACATAGACACCATTGACCATTTGGCTTTAACACACCTAAAATAGGTATGTTGGATGTGCTATGAATAGGCCTGATAATTTCCTGAGACTCCAAATGTTTAATTATTTCTGCTAATGACTCTAAACATGCCAGTGGTAATCTATACTGGGGCACAAATACTGGGCTTCTACTACACCCTTCTAGTAGTGTGGCAACATGTAAATTAGTTAGGCCAAAATCATAAGCATCTTTAGCAAGGACATCTTTAAACTCCATAAATATTTTTCTCAACTTATTTTTATCTTCATTGCTATCACATGCATCTGTTCATAAAATCTGCTCCTGTGCCATTTTTGAAAATTCTGGGAAAACTTCCAGTGGAGGAATCTCTGTGCTTTCTTATAACTGTGTTGCTGTGTCTCTCTGTAAAGCTGCCACTTTTAAATATTGTGGTATGTCAGCTTCCACTTCAATGGGCTGATTTTCTGTTTCATTTTCATTTAAGTTAAATGTTATATAATACCTTTTGATGACAGCACACTGTCTCATTTGAATCATAAGGGTACACAGATTTAATTTTAAAGATTCCTTTGGGCTGTGAATCCAGGTACTCTGGCAACACACCCCCTGCATCTACATACCTTTCAGGGATATTTCCAATTACCATGTTATTGAAATCTGCAGTATAATGTGATTTTTGTATGGCCATTCCTAAAGAAGAATTTTCCTCTAAATAAATATCTTGACATCCTTTATTATTCACCAAAATGTTTACAGACCCTTCACCAACATCTATCAATGGAATGTATTCATAGTCCAGGCCTTGCTGTTTTATGGATTAATTCAAGCACACAAATGCATCAGAATCCTTCATCGGTTGTCCATTTTTACATTTTAGTGTTATGGCAACCTGCTTAGTGAATGCAGGGATAATAGTATCTTTCCTCAGCTGTAATTCAATTGCATATGGGATGAGTTGTGTGCAATGATAAGCCCTTCTTTTGTCTTCAAATTCAGGTGCCGGCCCACCTAGGCGTGACCATATTTTTTGATTAAGGAAATCTAACACCATACACATTCTGTGCATGATATCATTGCCCAGGTAAAAGTCATGTTGTGTCCCACTCACTATCCACACATTATGGTGAATTGTTTTCTGTCCAATACTAACCTCCAGCATACATCTGCCCGCAATTCGGTTTTCAAAGTCAGACTGTCCAAACCAGAGACATATTGGTTTTTAATTCAAAATTTTGGGATCTCCTCCCTCTCCATTATTTTTTGCTGTAAGTTCTCATTAATAAAGCTCCTTTCCTGTTCAAGCGCTAAGGTGGCTTTTATTATTTTAGAATAGTCATTTATACCAATGTGAATCCATGGTTGCTCATCTTCCATGTGTATTTCAGCAAGAGTAGTAATGTGTCTGTTTTAGGAGTAGTATTTTGTTTGCATGTCTTCTTTTGAAATAAAAAACATAATGTGTGCTTATCTATTGCAGTTTGCCATTTTTTCCTAGGGTCTAAATATATTTGTACAGATTGTTTCTCATTTTCACTTTGCATTTTATCTTGACACATTAAGATAACAGTGACGCTAGGTATACAGCTATTCTGGAGATATACCTCTACTGCATCATTTGTTTTGGCAACGGTGTGACATTCATTTTTATTGCTGTTTTGTGAGTTTAGTTTCTTAGGTCTCAATGGTTTTTTGGTTAAGGACCACAGTACTCCATTCACCCCATCTATAAGAGGAGATAATATTTGCAGGTAATCTGTCCCCACCAGAAATGGAATTTCACAAATAGATGTGATCAATACCTCCTGTTTCATTCTGTGTTTTCCTATTTTTATGTCAACCTCGGTAACGCCTCCCCGTTAAAGTTATGCACGGGACCTTGATTTTCCCTCACTGTGATCTGATTCTGTGGAGATCTCCCCTCATTAATACTTTTTACCAATTCTTTGGACATAATTGTGGCCTGTGCGCCAGTGTCAATCATTGCAAATATATTGCATTTCTCTTCTACAGTGATGGGAGCATAATAGCTGTCTTCAACTTCCTCTAACACCCATAAGAAGTACACATTCTTACTGATTTCAGGACTCACCTTTCTCAGGCCTTTTTCACTTTTGGCTAAACACATTGGTAAATGAAAGATATGTTTCCCTCCTTTCTGTCCATTTCTATGTGGAAGACTTTATTCATTTCCCCATGTTCAGAGGTTTTTTGGAGTGTGGCCATTGTTTGCTCATCCATCCAGGTATGATTAGAGGTCACATTACAATCCTCCAACTGAACATGTGTAACAACATCACTTGGCAATTTGTCATTGTCTAACTCTGTGCATTTGTAATCATTTAGTATGATGCCAGTCCTTTTAACTTCTTCAAAAATATGTGGCTCAAAGAATTCTTCGGGTGATTGAACTTTACCCTCCTTTTGAGCATTTATTTTTTCTGCCTGTGTTTGGTTATTGTTCTGATTGCCCAGGGAAGGAGTTATAGCCTCCCCATGTACTCCCTGCTCACTGGTATTCCCATGCATGAGTCATTTTTCTTAAATTTGTCTCTTTGTTCTTTTGGAATTTTAGGTTTTCCTGTTTCATTTGTACACATCTCCAATGTTTGATTTAGCTATAGGTTAAACCAAACTTCTTTCATAAAGGTATTTGCACTTTCTGTCACATGTTCATTTACCGGTATCTTTATTTTTGAATCTTTAGGCATCTCAGAGTCATTATGGAAAATCACATCAGAGCAATCTGTTTTCTTGGCACTGCAGGTATCATAAGTACTTAGTCACTTATCAGAAACCACCTGGTCATTGCTATGGCCTTCTGCCCCCTCCTTTGATGACTGTTTTTGTGCTGTACAGAGATTTCCTATTTGCTCAGCTAACATTTTCACTTGGGCCTCAAGACACTGGACTCTTTCATCTCTCTAGAATCCTCACTCTGTGATCTAGATCGATATTGGTTGTTTTCCCCTGATTTAATCTATTCTGATACATCTCAGGGGAATGATTTCTATTGGGCTTGTTCCTGAACTCTTGATTCATATGTGGAGGGGAGCGGGGTGCACCCATCCTTGGATTGTAGTCTCCTGGTGGTGGTGAATCATTGTATTGACGTGGAGCGTAATTCATATTCTGCCTCATGACCTGTCTCTCATGTTGCGGGTACTGACCCCTATGCTGATCCTCATTATCAGTAATCCGATCCACATATCAGGGTCTATCCTGATTACCATATATCATGGTGTTGGGATCAAATCTGCTCTGCGTTCCCAATGTCTGGTAGGGACCATTATTTCTTTGATCCTGACTTTGTCTCTGGTTATTGATCCCATCTGACATATCAGGCCGATAGCCTTCCCGGGGCCTATCTCCTAAGTATCTAGGGCTAATGTAGCTCTCCCTATTACTAGGATCATGTGATTGAAACATTGGTGCAGGAGGTGATGACCTTTGTTGATTACCCCTTTGTTCAGGTGTCAAATTATTTTTACCTGGACTCTGAGCAGGCTTAAGGGACATTTTGGCTGACCTGATTTCTATTACTGTTGCTGAGGGTTCTTTAGATTTTGGTCTAGTGTCTTTCATTTTATCACTTTCTCTACCCTGACAATAGAGTACCTCATATAGTTTTGTGCTTTGGTGTACAATCCATTCAAGGGACTTGTCACGGTCAAATTCACGGACTAGCTGTGATATGATGTCTTTCTGTAGCCCATAGAAGTATGCAGTTTTAAAATCATTAGAATTGGGGTCAAAGGATACATCGAAATGAGAAAAAGCTCTTATTAAAGCTTGCAAAAATTGGTGAGGGGATGTATTAGGCCCAGCAGTGATTGTGTAAGCAACTTTCTTCGCCTCCTGTAATGACTGAAAAGGTGAAAAATGACGCCTATTCTCTTTTTCAAACTCAGCCCATGTCATATTCTGCTGTTCATTTAATCCCCTAATGCTAATGGCTGTGGGAGCATCTAGAGTTAAATGAAAATACTGTCTGTGTTGTTCCTTAGGTATATGGAGGGCTTTAAATATGTCATGCACCGCTTCTAAGTGATCCTCTATGCAACATTCCCCTCCTTTTTTAAATGGTTTAATCAGGGCATTGATGGATTTCATTATCTTTATGGGGCTACTTGTTGCTATGCACGGAATTGCACTACTTGGTGATTCAACCCTGGTTTCAGGTGTATAGGATTGGTGGCGGCCCCCAATGGGTGTATCAAATCCCCCAAGAACGCTGCAACCAAGTTCAGTCACCGGCCCAATCACTGGGGCACTAGCTCTTTGGGTAGAAATAGGATTCACTTCAACTCCATTGAATGTGGTGCCCTGCAATCTATCCAGGGACCTGGAAATGCACATTTGCTGTTCCAAATCCTTACACTTCTTAAGGAGCCTCTCTGCCTCTTTTTGAAAATAGTTGTTATCATCACTCATTTTATTAATTACCTCCTGCATATTGCACATTTGCATTTGGCATTCATTGAATTCTTTGTTTCTTTTGTCTCTTTCTTGAAACATTTTAACCATATCCTGTTCAACATTTTGAAGATCACTTTCTTTTTCATAATGTTCTTTTTGTAAAATCTACATTTCCAAAACAACCTCATTTTTGTCTTGTCTAATATGGTCTACCAACGCCTTTAAATGTACCAATTCTTGTTCACTAACCTCAAACTGTTTCTTGCTTTTGGACAATTGAGTATCAAGATCCCTACATTTTAACTGCATGTCTTTTTGACATAACTCCAATTCTGCTCTTAACATTTCCTCTTTCAGATCAGCTTTTAACCTGTTAATTAGCTTAGTATAATTTACTTGCATTCTCAGGGACCTATTCAAAATAAACCATGTCTTGGCGCATAGCCGTATCAGACAATCTTTCTCTGCATGTTTATCAGCTGTATTTAATAATCTCAGAAGGCAGACCTGCTGCAAAAATGCTGTCTATTGGTTCTTTCTGTACTTCACCATAAATGCGGTCATGCCATTCTGTGGCATTATTTGATGACCATGTCCCATGTGCATATAACTTTGCCTCCTGATATTGCACCAGTTCTGAGAATGTGGCTTCTATTTGTAACATTCTAAAATTCGCTTTTAGTGACACACTGCTATTATGAAATGGGTTCCCTCTAATGCATGGCTGGTAGTGTGAGACACACTTGCCATGCCCAGTAGGTGCTCTATTATCACTTTCCCGGCCTGTAACGCACCATAAATATATAGGATATTTTGTGTAGATTTGGGGTCTGGCAGTATTTTCTTACCGCCAAAGAAGAGTGGTAATTTGGTGATGACTTATCTTTGCATTTAGATTGGGTTTGGCCTTACTTCCTTTCATTGACCATGTCTTATTATACTATATGAGATAGTTTGGTAGTATACCCTATTGGTGTTATTTCCTGGTGGTAAATTACTTAGTGGTAAATTACTTAGTGATGAGCATAACTTTCCTGTTCTATGTATGGCCCCAACATACACAAAACCTTCCTTATTCTTACAATGTTCTTGTGACCTATAGAGAGCCTTGGACCTACATTCAGAAACACTACAATTTCACATAGAGCATTAGCAATAACCTGTGGCGTTATCACTGATTTATCTACATCAGTGAACTATGCTTCCATAGGGCTCATTACTGATTCATTCATGGACCCCCAGTAATCTATATTTTGTATTAAATTCCACGCAGACACCATGCACTGGGTGAACACACACACAACTATTTATCACTGCTAATTCTGTCTATTCCATCTGCATGGGAAACATGACAAATGTACTACCTAAAAAATAAATCTTCCCTGTGGCATAAAGTATTATTTCAAAGGCACCAAGAAAAGAGAAAAACAAAACTCTTTACACATTCTGTTTTTATATTGTGTGTATTAGAAATAATTGCAATTCAAAATAAACATCTTACCATTAGTATTACCACATTGTTTGTAACAAAAAGAAGAGAAAAAGAAAATACAGCGACAGAACAAAAATCACTTTGTAACATTATAACATGACAATTAAATGCAGGGGATTCCCTTTTGGCTACTCTGCCTGCCTGATATTTTTAGAAAGTCATTCGTACAGCAGTGCACAATAACCTCAATTCAACTTTGGATATTTACCAAAGACTTGTAGTTCTCTCCCACACACGACCTCACTTCGCTCGCCTCCGAAGAACGGGCCCAGGGGTTGCCTTTGTAATCTAGAAGATTTGAAGTGCACAGCGAGAACATGGAGTTCTCAAACCGGTGCCAATTGATACTAGGCACATCTGTCTCACAACCCAATCTTCCAGATCATCCGTCTCGGGAGCCCAGCAAAAGCGATCTGAACTTTTTCTGTCAGACTTTCCCCAGCAGAACTCTGTTGCTTACTCAGCATATCTGTAGATATACTTCCTTCCAATCATATTAGCAGAAAATGTATTAGGTTAATACCCTCTTGTCACAAACAATGGTAGCTTCATATTATAATAACTGTTTCTTTTTCCGATTTCCTGCTGCCTTCATGCTTTCTGCATTCAGCACAGCAAGAGAAAATAAGAGAGAAAAATGCAAGTTTAAAAACGAATTTCAAAACCTGTACTTGCACCTCATTTTTCACATAGAGATTACATTATAATGTTAATGAATTCGCACTAGTGATTAGTACTTGTTAATTAAGTCAGTCAGTTAGATAAATAATGTAGTCTCCTCTGTATGAGGCATTTCAATGAAGAGAAAAGAAAGAAAAAAAAATATGCACATTTACCCTCTGTAGCTTTATATTGGGCTTTCTGGCTGCATTATAAATTCCATACCTTGCATGCCTCCAGCCATATATTCACCTGTTATACTGGCAACATAAAGATGACTATATGTGTGTGCCACATTATTGCTGGCAATAGAATGCTATGACATTCAGTGAGGCTCTATACTTCAAGGCGCTATACTACAAAGCACTATATATTATACTACATGGTCCACTTTGATAAAAAACTGGGCCACACGAGAATTTTGTATGTTTGGTTTGCCCGTTGGCCTATTGCCATATAGGTCAATCCAAGCCTGTGTGTTTACATTGTGCTGCTAGTTCTCATTCTGGCCCTTGATTTACAGCACCCTTGTGAGAACTCGATAAAGGATGGGGGTTCCCTGGTGCCTTAGAAGAAGTGCAATGCCCAGTTGAACAGAAAGACTGTGAATCTTCAAAAACACATCACAGTGTAAGTTTTTGTTAGAGCTCAGTTATTTTGCTCTCTCTCTTAAAGGCTCATAAATCTTTGTGTCAGGAGCAATTGATAAAATGATATGAATGGAGATGCTTAGCCTGTATACCAATCTCTTGTCCGCATAAACCACTCAATCTCAACATTCCATTCCACTCGCTTGTCAGCAACGTTTTTATTGATGAGGGGCAGCTTTGAGAAACAGCAAGTAGTGAATGATGCAGTAATCCATTGGGGAAGCAGGCAGAGTATGTATATACAAATTAACTTTAAAATGAGTAAATTAACATTATAGATGGATACTATATACATTTTCATAACACATATTCCAATGCCGTATGTAGTGAACTGCTACAACAATTGCAACAGTTTGGATTATGGACAGGTACTCTCATTAACTTATGTAAATACAACAAACCTTCCACACCCATGGTAAATATTGTATGTGGTGCACAGGGAATCAGCAAAGAACAACAAACAAACGTAATCATCCAAACTACTAACCTGACAGAAGGGAACCTAAACACTAGATTCCCGGTGGATCCAAATGCTGTGATTCATCATCCTCGTGAAGCTTCTAAACGAGTGTATCCTCAATCCATTCCTTCTAGGAGCGTTTGTAACTCACTACCTGACAAGCGGCAACTGTTGTTCCTTCCACCAGCCCCACTCCTTCTGGTTGGTGTCATTGTAGAGGTTACTTCGTTACCAAATGGCATCATGAATCTACCATCTCTCTTAAAAATAAGATGATCCACTGGATAATCACTAACTTGATGTCTCATGCTATCAACTCTTGATTTATAAAGATGGATAGAAGAGTTCCTTGGGTGGGGCCTACTAACAAATTTTTCAAGGGGGACTGTATTTTGTTCCGTTTTTCTAATCCTAGCACATCGCAATCCATTATCAAATCTAAACCAGGGGTTACCTATCAGCAACATTGCCATACATTCTTCCATTGTCTTTTTTCTACCAATCAGAACCCTTTCTTCCTCTGCCCTCCCTGCATGGGTATCAGCCCTGTTGATCGGACATGATGGCTCAGAAAGAGAAAAGACTCTTCCTTGAAAGTCGATTGAAGACCAACATGAAAAGATGACACCATCTAGAACTGTTGTTAATTCTACATCAGTTTCCACCAGAAATCACTTTGACTGGTTATCCTTTCTGGAGGAAATAGATTTACTAGTGTCTGCCTCTACTATCCCAGACATGATCCAATTGGTGCCCTCACTTTGTTCATCTACTTCACTAGCTACGCCCCCAGCAACTGAACAGACATTTGTGATAGAAACACCAATGATTCCCTAACCCTGGTCAAGGAAAGATAACCCTTGCTTTATGGAACATCGCAGGAGTAAGTCACCCAGGTACCTCCAGGTTTGGTATGAAATACAAATCAATGAACAAACAAACAAACAAACAAGCAAGTTTGAATGGCCTAATATTATGGAATATTTGATGCAATTTAATAGTATTCTTCTGCAGGAGACGTCATCAGTGGGTGACCTTTTTATAGATGGTTACCAATCTTTTTTATTCCAGCTCAATAGAAGCATAGAGGGAGATGCTTTGGGGAAAATGGCGATATATGTTAAAACAAAGCTTGATTCCCATGAAATTGGAACAGATCAGTGCCTGGCTTTTCCACACATTTTAAAGATGTACTAGCTCTTCCCGATGTAACATACACCATTCTAGCATATCTTAAAGGTCAATATCAGTCGGTAATTCATATGGTCACTTCGGCCATCCTTTTTAAATAACAGAATTACCACTGATAGCTTCCAGGAAGGGGGCATAGGTCCCTGTAAGTTATTAATGGTTATTCAAAAGGCTAAACGTATATAGTGTAAGGGTTTATTTGTAAACCACCCTCAACACGTGGATTTCCTTCCCTCCCCACTCACGTGGTTACACAACAAACTGTTCAACAGTTTAATTTTTTAGCCCTATCTCAGACACACATCATTCTCCTTGATCCCTCTCCCCTGAGCTAATAATGAGCCAAGAACCAGGCCAGTGTATGGGAAATATGTATTTATTTGAATTAAAAGTAATAGAAATTAGCACAGAAATGTAAAAAAAAACACTTTATCCGTAGCATAACACAATCCACTTCTCCCAGCATAAATAAATCACAAAAGTTAGTTAAAAAGACACAATCGCAATTATCCACTTTCTGTAAATTTCCCTTCACAAAATAATGACACTGATCAATAACAAAGGCATTTATTGTAACGCTTACCTCTGGGGCTCTGCAGGAGTGCCTGGTCCGGTCTGTCAACGAGTTCAGGTCCGGTCTGTAAACGGCTTCTGATGATGCCCAAAACCTCTCCCTCCGCTCTGCTCGCTGCAGGTGAACTCACTCAGCGGTCAGAGGGGCAGGAGTGATCTGGAGATTTAGTATCTGGATCAGTCGCGCCTACGAGGCGTATTGCACCAAAGTCACTATTAGTCCCTTGCTCATATTGATGCTTCTGCCCAGTTTCCTCACTGGTCTTGTACCAGTCCTGCGCAGTTCTTTCACTGTGTTTTAGCTTTTCTACAGTACATTCGCCTCCAGTTCCTTCACTGAGGCATGGCGGTTTACCAGTTACTCCACTAGTTATTTGGGAGCCCAGGCCTGCTGCGACCCCCAAGCCGCCTTCCGTTGTGTAAAGGCACCCTCCCTCTAGCCAGCGGGTTATATGTCCGTGTGCCAGTTGTGGCGCTGCTTGAACTCTGTTCTCTATTTTCTCCCCAGGCTTGGGATGCTGATGGAAGAGGTCGACATGGAAGAAGACGGGCACTGCTGCTGGAATACAGTTCAGGTAAGGCAATGCGCGGGTGTCGGGAGGGGTTGTTTGATTGGACCACCACTCACCGAATGTCTTTCTTCTCAGATGCAGAAGACGCTGACTTCGAGGCGTGGATGGAATTCAGTGGGCGTTGCGGATCGGGAGTTGCAGAAGAAGTCAGAAGAGTTCCAGAGCTCTGGTAGGTAGCAGATCTTGACCCGCGCCATGAAGTCTTTGGTGTTCCATAGGAAAGCACGATGCCTTGGCTCTCGTGAAGAGCAGGAGTTCCAAACTTGATCCGACGTGCAGAATGAAACGGACTGAGAAAATCAAGCCGGCAGCCAAAGAAAACGTTAAGCACTGGGTGTGGCCCAGGGCAGGGTTTATATAGCCCTGGGCCCACCCAGATCCACTAGATCACCATGAGAATAAACATCTAGGGGTTCAAGCCGGGGGCCATCTTGGAAGGGGCCAAAGGCACACAAAGGCCTGTTGTGGCACCAGACAGCCAGTTTCTTAGTCCAGGTGCCTCCCTGAGCCTTAGGGCTTTCTGAAATCGTGACATTTATGTACCATTATATGATTTTGATTTTCCTGCAATCTGAAAAAGACTATCAGTAGGATTTCAAGATTGGTAAATATACATATGGCAATTAATATTTTGCCCAAACTTTTGGTTTAAAATAAACACTAGGTGATTTGGTGCTTTGTTTTTCAGACCCTCCCCCTTGCTTTGGTCTAGGTTGGGAAGTCAGACAGAAAACATGGAATGCTTTGGGGAATTTTAGATTTCTGACCCCCCCCCGCCCCTTATTGAATGGCCTGTGTTGGGGAAGCTGGATAAAAGGGTTGGACCGATTTCAGAACAAGGACACCCCTCTTCCTTAAAGAAGTCAGGGTCAGCTGGACAACAATGATTACCCAATTAAATTATAGGCTATAGTTTTCAGCGCACACTGGAAAGTGAGCTTTGTTTATTTTGTTTATTTTGAATTTTAACTAAATTCACCCAATAGTGTTCTGCCAAATGGGGAATTAAATAAATTAATTTTTGTGGCTGCATAGGCTAAGGATCTACACAGTTCCCCCCTCCCGCCCACTATAAAGGGAAAAGATTATAGGTAAGCAGACTCCCCCCACATTTTGGTTTTCCAGGGCTTAGTTCTACTTACATAGCAAACCTCTGCTTAAGGTTCAGGAAAGCCAGCTGCTTCTCAGGGCACTCTGGAAAGATTGGGCGGGGTCTATTCAATCCATTCTCAAAGATGGCCTCCCGCTCTCAACCATAGGACCCAGTCAGCTTTGAGGCTTTCCTAGAGACAGACAGCTCCAACCTGATGCACTTTCACCTGTCTACTCTTGTGCTCCTTACAGCTGTCAGATGGTTTCAGTAGCCTTCATGATGGCCTGTCCCTTGTCTGTCTGTTCCTGTCTTTCTCCCTTTTTCTCTGTCTGTCTCCTGTCCTAGTGCAGTCCCCCTTATATAGCAGCAAAGACATCACCAATTTTACATACTTGGAGAACTACCCTGCAATAATCCCTGCCACTAGGATTGGACAATTACCTTTCTCTCTCCTCTCTAACACAGCCTCCAAGTCAGTATTGGTTTAGGGGTCTGGTGCAACATATGGCAATTCCTATTTGGAATTGCCCCTTTGTTCTCCTTTCAAATTTTCGGAGGAAACTAGTTGTGCTGTTACTAGCAACGGACATACTAAATATATTTTCTGATTTAGCTAATCATGGAGAATTAGATAAACTGACCACCAAATCCATATGATGTACCACGGCCATGTTTAATTTTTAGCAGGGTATTTTATTTAAAAATGCGCAATGCACCCCCTTTGGAACACTTCGATGACACTGAGTACAGGATGTTAGGTATACTTGAACCCCATAGGGGGGATCCCAGAATATGCATGGATTGCCTTTGCTGACCTCTTGGTTGTTTGATTGTGGCCTTAATCTATAAATGGGAAATCACTTAATGACAGAGCAGGGAAATATACATTCAGGAGTAGGCACGGTCAGTTCTCAATAGAATATTGCTGTTTTTTGGTGTTGTCCTGTGGTCTGATAACAGACTTGTATGTCGCCAAACATATATTAAGTGCTCACCACCCATCAGCCCTAAATGTAACTGACAAGCCAAATGAAATAGCAATATCAACCCCCATCTGATGACGGTGAACCCAAATCCAAGATGTTTCTGAGATGGGCTGTGGCCAATAAAATTGAATTACAACACCATATTGTGAATTCTGATCTTACACTAATGAATTCTTTACTTGAGGCGGCCAAAGATCTATTATAGATGGTACCTAAATGTCATTCCATGAAGAGTAGCATCACAGAAAAATTGCAAACTGTGCAATCCAATGCTAGGAAAAGAACCCAGTTTGTAGGTTTAATAGAGATTGTAGCAGAGCAAAAAGGAGATTGCAATTACTATTGAAGAACTTGGCTACACCTAAAAGTTAGAGATGCCAGTGCAAACTATAAAGATGTGATTATGGCTTGTCAAAAAGGAATAGGTAATAATGCTAATAACTTCTCTGAATCGTTTATGTTTGACCAGATTTACAGACCTAGGTATGTTGGCCTGGAGACCACCGTATCAGATAATATGTGGATTAAACATGTCTGCACTTTATATAAAGCAGACTCCAACCAACCAACCCAAAAACACTAATCTCCACCTTCTTAATTGGCACACTAATGAAACACTCCTGCTTAAATTGTCCAACGAAGAGATTCGGAACGGAACTAATTCTCAAAAACTCAATCGCTGTCCCGGTCATGAAAGCATCACTGCTTATTTTTTCTGGGCGGAGATTGATTTGTGGGCCCCTCTATTGACAATCAGTTTTGTTGTAGGACTAGTATTTTCTCTGATTTGTGGAAGATGGCCATAATCCAGCCGATTTATGGAAAAGGAGGGGAGTAGCCGATCTCTCTCCTTGATTACACTTTTTAAATCTTTGGTCAGGCATTATTGCTAAAATAGAACAATGGATTGACACTAACCACATCTTACCGATAGTGTGATTTTTAAACATGAATTGGTATATCTGGCTTTTTTGGACCTGAGCAGAGCCTTAGAAAAGGTTAACTGTCAGATGCTGTGTCTGGTGCTCAGGTCCTTGGATTGTCCACAAGTCCTGATAAAACTGTCCATCGGGCTTCACCATGACACACAAGCATGTATGAAGGGTAGGGCAAAAGGACAAACTGAGAATATTTGGGTAAACACAGGTGTACGCCAAGGATGTCTCTTAGCCCTCTTGCTTAGTTCTTTATAATGTAATGGACTTTATCAAGTCTGGTACAGATGGGAGCTGGTTTACCATACTTGGGGAATATTTCCCTTCGAGTTGTGGTACGATGATACAGTGCTAATTGCCCCTATGCCACACACGCTTGCACAGTTAAGCATGTTCTACACTAGTTTCATGACTGACCTTGATCTCCACATAAATGCTAGTAAATCGGCATTCATGAAATGTGAGGTGGGAAGGCATCAAATGAAAATGCTGACCATGTTCTGTAATAACAGCATCATCCCGCTATTCTAAGGAATTTGACTAATTAGGCAAACAATTTTCTTCCAAACTGTCTGGGAAACCATACACCATCAAACAAACAATGAGATTCAAGCAAGCCTGGGGGGTGAAGGGATCACCCGATTTATGAGTATGCCAAACTCACAATCCCTTGACTTTCTCAAAAAAGTGTAGTATAGTAAAGCATTGTCTGTGGCCAAATATGGGGCTTCATTATGGGGACAAATCAACCCAAAAGACAGGTTGTAGAGAATAGTTTCTTCAAAAGACTTTTAGGGTTGCCATGTTCAGCCTCTAACTTTGGTGTTCACATGAAATTAAGTACTGCATTTTCCATGGATGACATAATGGCTGAACCAACTTTGTATTACCTACATATTTGGAGTAATTCAAAGGCTAGGCTATCAGAACTAATCATAACAAACTATTATTAAAACCCAAAGTCCTTGGCATCCCATGGCTCTGATATATAAAATCTTACCCTGAGGAATTAAATGCACCACAGCACTTTATGAATCCCTCCACGCTGAGTCCTGTTAGCACAAGGCAAGTGAAATCCTGGCTAGTTTTGTTTTATACAAAAGTATTTCGTGTTAACTGTTATCCCTAAAAAAAACCAAACATCATTTCTACAGCAAGATTCAATTACCTCCCTCTTAAAGCAGCAATCTCTTGATGGTCAGGTAATGCTAATGGAAAACACTGCCTGTTATGTGAAGACCCTTCAGAAGACCAACTGCATTTTAATATTATTTGCTCAGTTTATACTTAAATTAGAGCACAAACATTAACCCCGATATTAAGTGACCTGAGCTTAACTCAATGTCGCCCTGACATATTTGTTATGAACCAACTCACTTAGATCTAGTTGGTTTTACTGTGATATTTGAAGCAGGCTCTGAATAGAAGGAAACCATTATTGACATTTTAAGAATGTGTATCCATTTAAGATGATTATTTATTGAATTGAAGGAATTGTACTACTAGCCCTTTAGAGTGTGTGTACTCGCACTACATTGACAACTGATGTTTATTCATGAGGGGGAACCCACATACCAATGATTTATAGCATGGTTTGTTGTTCTAGTGAAAGCACCCATTCCCCAACATAATATCCAAAACTCAGAATAATGAACACACCGCAGTAGGGAATGAGACCAGGAGATATGTTGCATGTAGAACACATTTTTTATATAAGATAACTTGTGCATGCATAGAACACTGCTGCCCGGAGAGCTCTCTGACAAACATTACAAGGGCAGAACATTACAAGGTCAAAAAACGTCATTGATGATGACACGTTACACAATTCTACAATACAATTGGTTCAGTTCATTAGTATATTATAGATGTTTAGGTGATGACCACGTTGAATTAGTTGTTGCTTGGGTGTCACTCCGGCAGAATTAGTTGTTGCTTGGGTGTCACTCCGGCAGCACGTGGGTTAGCTTGGCTCATCTCCGTGGGGTGAAGGTTGTGCTAGTAAAATGATACACTCCCTGACTGGTTAATCTACAATAAAAGGATCTGAGAGCATGAGAAAAATGACAATCATAAAAGTCTGCCAGGAATGTGGGTGCTTCTCAGAGTTCACTAACAAGTTATAGGTGTTCATTCTATCCTCTGCACCGTGGTACACATAAACCCTGTGTCCTCGACCCACGTGTCCATCTCAGGGGTTTTGATCTGCGTGATGCCTCATGATACGAATAGACAAGTGTTAGGTTTAGGAAGAATATATGGGTGTCTGGGATCCGGGCTCTGGTGGGTGTTCTTATCTGGCCACTTTGTCAGGTCAGATGTGTATCTGCATCAAAAGAGGGGCATGTGCCCGGTGAACTGTGGCTTGGCAGGGTGGGGGCCAAGGGGGCACATGCAAGTTAGTGGAGATGAATGGGCATTCAGGCAGAGGCCTGCTCCGTTCTCACACGGCACAGTGAGCTCATCTTTTCTGGGATGACACTAAAGATTGCAAAAATGAATGGCTGGACTTCCGTGAGAACAAGGTTTGTGCAAAGATGGCAGTAGGCAGTGTGGTGGGGGCCCGGGCTGGTGGTGTAAGGCACAGGACAGAGGGAGAGACAGGCTTTTAGAGATCATTTTCAGGCCTAGTAAAAGATGGCGTCTGATGGGTTACAAAATGGAGTCTTTGAGCTTCAGTAACGCTTGGTTACATATTTTCCTTATTAGCAAATAGAAAATGATTAGTACAGATTACATTTGACTGGGAGAGGGGACTTCTCCCCCCTTTCGTACAAGCAAGATCTGTCTATACAGAAATGGCGAGGGGTTAGAAAAGACCACCTCTCCCCCAACACTAGCTTTTGTGTACTCCGTTATAGGAAGACTAACCAATTTACATTTTATTACTTGGTTTAATACTGTGTTTTTGTAATGGTGTTTCCGTTGTACTTTCTTGTTTTTATGGAATGTCATTCTGAAATAAACATGAATTGAATTGGTTTGAAACAACTTGTGACCAACACATGCAATCAGATATCCCAAAGCATTAACCCATTATTTGCTTTTCTGTTTAATATTCCCTGTAAACATGCGCTAAGAAAAAACATGTTTTTTTTCTTTAGTACCTGAACCATTATATTTCCTCTTCTACATGTTATCTTTCTGCTTCTTTTCAGTGATCTCCTGGGACTCAGGGCTACCAGAGAGAGCCCACAGTCAAGGCTGCATGATCTGTGGCTACACTGTCAGTGAAATTGCCACGGTTCGTTAAGGTCATGGCTCATTCTCTGTCAAAAGCAGGTATACCCTTGTCATCAATGCAGCTGCAATTCAGATTCCTTTCTCCTATTCACTCTGGCAGTCTCAAAGAGTTGGAGGAGGATGTGGGGATGATGATATTGAAGCTGTGGGCGAGGATTCTAGGTGCAGTGCTTCTTTCTTCCTCACTGGAGGGTAACATGGCATGTCAGAAAACACTGAAGGTGTGAATGGGTGGCGGAATGCTAGTTAATACATGCTCTGGTTTGAAGAAGGGGGATTAGCAAATGGCATGTGGGGGACAGTGAGAGTAATCTCCATGTATAATTATAGATATTTTTAAGTTGAAAGCATTAACACAGAGAAACAGATAGATAGAGTGAGTGGCAGAATGGCAGGTATATTTCGAATGGGTGATGGGGAGAACTCAAGTGAGAGGTGGGAAGAGGCAGAACACTGTTTATTTATTTTCTCTTTGGGGTGACGAGAGAGAATGTTCATCTTGTATATAGTCCATTCTACCTCCGTTCTGCAATGGTGGTCCTATAGCACAGGGCATGGAAAAGGTACACATAGGGGCCACATATAACATAAAATCAAGGATGGCTAATAAATCAACTCTATCATATTTCACTCTGAATCTCTTGGTAAAATGAATACTTTGCATTGAAAGATACCCATCCATAGTTTTATATATTTAATACTATCACTGTGCCCCCTTGTTGTACAGCACTCTGTTGTATCCTAGCTAGATTTGTGCTCTGTAAAACCCAATACATATACACATACATACATTACATACATACAAATATCACATGCATGTATCCAGCTTGAGTGGAGTAAATTAAACAAAACTAGCTATCTAAAACAATATGTGATTGCTTGTTTGATTGACTGAGTGAATGAGTTTCCAAAGCACAGTCTAGGAAATAATTTCTAGTTGCTAACCATACACAGATTTGTATTCCTCTTTCGAAGAGCAACTTTTTTGTTCAGCTGTATGAAAACCTGTCATTCCGGTTTGCTTTGAGTATGGGCTGGAAGAGAATTTCATGCCTGTGCCACTTGCCTCCGAAGATTCTCTGCTGTCATTAGTTCAAGAATGGTATCTCCAACATTTGAATTGAATTGGTTTGATGTATCCATACCATTCCAGCAGGAAGACTAAACTTCATCTGGTCATAGATATCGCAAGACAATTGGCAATACCCTAACTGAAACATTAAATAATGAGAGGGAAAGCAGTGAGTTAAAACACAAAGGTGGTGGGGAGGAAGTTCCAGAGATGAGGCCCGAGTACAGAGAACAGCCGATCGCTTGTGGCCTTTCATGTCATTAAAGGCGTGGACAGGAAATGACTGTTTGGGTAATTGTATGGGCTTAGGTGATTGATACAGTTGCATCCAATCACCAACTTACTGAGGAGCAAACCCATGAACGAATTTGAAAAACATGCACAGTAATTTAAAACAGATAAGCTGGTAGATGGGCAGTCTATAACAAAAAATTTTAGAATGGATTGTCTATAACAAGAAATGGTATAGAATTTTGGAGGACAGTAAATGTGGAAGATTGCTATCTTTTGGGCACCCAGTATATGATGAAGCTGACGGTCTGGATTAGCAGCATACAGTGAATTTGCAACATCAAGCACTGAGCGGATGAGTGGACTAAAGCACCAACTAACACATCATTCTCTGTCACTTGATCATTAATATCTATATCAGATTGCCATCTCAGATTGCATTCCATTGTTTTTTTCAGCAAAGGATGTGCTAAAACCATTGAGAGTGGAAGAGCAGGGAAGTTGGCAGGATCTCCAAGAAAATGGCTGGGTCCCACCAAAACAACTTGCTTCATGGAGGGATTTAGATTTTCACTTAGATTCAGCCACTCGCTCAAATCCCTTGAATAAGGGGGCAAACCCTGTAAATCATTGTTCGGGTCAGACACCATTAAGATACATTTGAGTGCCTGTCGTGTAGTGTTAGGGTATTTTGTGGTATTTTTTGGTGAGCCCCAAATACACAGGAATACCTGCGTTGGGCTCATGAGTGGTAAGCCAAAAACCGAACCTGCTGCACACTGGACCGCATTTGCGTTATTATGTGGTATTTTGTGTTGGGTGTCTGGTTGGTGGTATCTTATAATACACTTACCAGGTCACCTGAACTCTGTCATCCATGTAATCAGCTGTTTAAGATGGGCCCCAAATTCAGTGACCTGTCTTAGCTTGCATTTTACCATGTGCAGTAAAATATAAATACCACATGCGGTAAAACAGAAATACTTCAGCAACTTCACACCTGTCTGTATGCTATCGCAAATAACTAGGACATAATAAACAGACCAAGGCAGACTTACTTCTAGTTATGTGCTTTATAAGTAATTAGAATGCATGTGATATACAAACAACACATGCAATATACTGAATTTTCACATTAATTTCCCTGTAATTCAACATGAAGATAAACATAACTGGGAGCACATTTCATTTGTAATGCTTCCCCGGTGATAAAATAGCTTTTCCTCACAATGGACATCAAACGCCAAACATGGAAAACATGGTTATCAAAACACCTTGAAAGATAGTGTTTGCTTTGCGCAACTTAATGTTTTGGTTATATTTGACGTTTGCTACTTGGACAGTGAAGAACACATGAAAAATAACTTCCCACATTTTTGTAAATGTAGAACAAGATTCTTCAGCCTGTGACTGCCTGTAAAATGCATTCACGAACAAAAGATCGCACACCTCACTTGGACTTGTAAACGCACCATTAACACACTTGGCTGTGTGCGCCCCCGAACAGCATGGCAGGTATTCTCTCTCCAACCATCTTTTAAGAACCTCTCTCCCGCGCCTTCCTGGACAGCCCTCACTGGAAAGTTTGTTTTTCTGCTTTTCTCTTCTCTCAGCATGAATGCACTCAGCAAAGTCTTCCAAGCCAGCCTGCTTGCACCATCAGCAAATGCAGCACACTCAGAGAACTGAGGAAGAATGACAACCCCCTGTCACTTCACTGCACATCCCTTTTATACTAATCTCTGTAATCTGTCCATGAAATGTATTTTTGCATGAAGTGTAAGAAAATGCCTGCCTCTGACAGTGACGCCACACGCCAAACAACCCCCCCCAGTCAAGCCCCCAGAAGATTCCAAAAAGCACGCCACCAGCCCACACCTCTGGACAGAGACTCAGTCAGAGACTCAGTCAGCAAACAGATGAAGAAGAGTTACATTTCTCTGTGCTGGTTTCCTGCGGTAGAAAATAAACAATGGAGCTGCTTTGAGCAAAACAGATTTCACACTCCTCAGCTCACATCTTCCGTTCCAAACAGCTATAATGCTGCACGTTTATTTCATTTGCATTCTTCAAGCACACTGTACAGCCTGAGCTTGCCATTTCATTAAGTGTGCTTAATGTGGATTAAGCAATATAACATATACAATATGTAAATTGATGTTTCAAGAAAATTTCTCCACAACCACCTGTAAATAACACATGGATTAAGCACACAAATACAATATGGCACCACGTTTAATCTCTGGCTGTAAATAAGCATGTATGTTAAAAATAACAAAATTCAACACAACACTTTCAACCAAAAAACAATAGAAATAAGTTATTCATCGCTACAAAGATTCAGCACCAATTCAAAATACCTATTAATCTAATCATACATGACCCTTTGACACTTACCAAACTAAACAAACACCAAACTGGAACTCTTGGCTCACTTCTATTAATTTTGTTTTTGTTTATACATATATTATTATTTTTTACACCTTGTGCTCAAATGTCCACTTATATACCCACCTGTTTCATCCCCCTTTTTACATACGTCTTGTACTCACAGTTACTTACCTGATGCAGCCTCCTTTTACCCATTTTCCTATTAAATTAATAGTTACATTCATGCCTACCTGCCTGCTATGGTAAATTTCTTCAAGATAACCATGATTCATTTCCTGAATACAACTACACTTTTACTCCCTATTAGCTTCTCCAATTTGTCTCACCTAATGCTTCGGGTAATATGGTTTTATCGGGTAAACATGGGCAAACGGTTCCACAGTCGCCTCCATCATTTACAGCAATCTGGTAGACCACAGGTGAAACCTTATTCACAATTTTAAATGTCAAAGTGATACTTATAGACTTGGTCATCTATTTCACATTCTCTCACAGATGTCTTCCTATCATAGTATGACTGCAATATCAGCGGCTCTTTCTAAGGTCTGCTGCGCAAATGCAAAAGCATGTTGCAAGTGTTTCCTCAACTCATCCACATTTTTGTGAATTGTGACTGCATTTACCAGGACCTGTTCATTGGTCCTGTAAAGTACATGTTGTGGCAAAGCCAGCTTCCTTCCTGTTAGAATCTGGTGCGGTCTGAGGTCTGTTGTTCTGGACGGTACTGACGTTATAGCCATTAGCCCCAATGGAAGTCGCAAATCCCAACTGGACCCTGCCTGACCTACAGGTTTCTTTAAAATATCACAATTGACCTGTTGCAATGTTCCACACCCCCAGAGGAAGAGGGCAGTATGAAATGTGCAATTTACTTTTTACAATCAAGATTTGCCACATCTTTGTCTTCACTGCACTTGTGAAATGAATCCCGCGGTCTGATTCTATCTATCGAGGTAAACCAAACCTAGAGAAAGTATTAACTAGCAAAGTGGCCTCCATTTGCGCACTGCAATTCAGAGCCGGAATGCTTTCCAGCCACGTGAACATTAAACAAGTGACCGTCGACAAATACTGTGCTGACATTTGCATGGGACCTACAAAGTAGTTGATTTGCAAATCTGACCATGGAAGTGTCAGAACACGTTTTGTTAATGAGACCCTTTGTGTTGGGAAAGTAGGTTGAAACTGCGCACATAATACGCATCCCCTTGTATAGAGCTCTACATCTTGGGACATGAGTGGCCAATAGGCATATTATTTAGGATTCCCATATTTTTCTGGGAACCTCTGTGGCCTGCAGTTATGGCACTATGGGAATGATTTAACATCAGCCCCCAAAATGACAAAGGTACAACCAATGAATGTGGCCTGACACAGATTCCCGAATCATTTGACCATCCTGCAATCAAATTATCTTTTTCTTCTTAAGCAACACCCTCAGTTCTTCTTTGTCTTTGCAGTCTTCCTCAGACAGAGGATTTTGCTCTGCATCTTGCAAGTGGTCTTTCTGTGCCTTGATCAAGTCTTGATCATGCATATCAAAACTCCACTGAGCTACTGGCTGATCAAATGTTCTCTGAGTTTTGGAGCTTGTTATTGTACCCGCCTAGATTTCACCCAGCAGGTACTCAATAGGAAACAACTCCCACATCACAGTCCCAATCTCAGCAAGCTGATTTGCCTTGTCATTCACTAAATTGTCTTCCCGTTTTTTTTTAGATGACCCATTTTTTTCCTTGAATAAATGATCAATTCATTTTCTGAAACAAGTTTGTCTATGGCTTGGGTCATTTTACCATGTTTCAGAGGTTTCTTGTTATAAGTGATCATTCCTCTCAATGTACACACATATAAATGTTCCACAAACCTATTTCAGTCATAATCAGAAACAGTGACTAAAACAATTTCCTTTAATTTATTTTCTACTGCTGCGGATATTGCCTTATAACTGAAAGACAATTCTGCAACTTGACTGCTT